>NC_134470.1:47771851-47795073 GCF_964194025.1 Convolutriloba macropyga | reverse complement strand
TTCGAGAGCAATTCTCCCGACATTAGTCGGTTTATGTTCTCAAATTTGGTTTTTCTTGTATTTTTCTTGCTTTTTTTGTTGTTTTGTGTTGAGTTGTTGGCTGGGGCCTAAGTGAATATCTACTTCGAATCACGAATCCCTACCTTTTTGTTACGGCCGAAGGATCACGTGTCAACAAGTCAAAAAGCAGCATTTTTTGGTAACTTCTAAGTAGTGAAAATTGGGGTGGTCTACCGCACAGAAAAAGGATCCCTTCATTCTAAAGCCTCGAACCTCAGTCTATGTTCTTTATGCATGATATTTTTTTCTTCTTTTAGTGCCTTAACCATTGTGCCAAAGGGACATCAGATCTACATTTTTTCGGATATTATTATACCATTATGTTTCAAGGTTAGTCCATACATTGAGTTCATTGATTATCATCATTTACTGATTTATCTTTGTTTGACACATACCAAACTGAATAGTTTGCTTACTGTCCGTTTCGCTTCTGTTTTGTGTGCCTTTAATAGCTATCACGCGTCTTGTGCGTGCTTTGAATTATTGAATCCGTAACGCAAAAGTGTATCAAAGAATTGCTTTTATGGTATGCCCTGAGCCATTTGTTATCAAATTTTTTGGTTGAAAATTTATTTCATTTTCAAGGTACGTTTCAATTTTGCCCCACCACTCAAAATTAACTAATCTGACAGCCGTTTGTCAGGCTGTATTTGGTAACTTTGATAACTTTCTAGTCTTTCAGGAGAGATTGGTTTTGGTAATAATAAATTGAAGAAATATTATAAGATTTCACCAAAATTGTGAATAAATTCACAAGGTAATACTTTTAAGTTATATACATAGGATTTACATAGTTAGAGTTTTAATAGTTTTCTTCCTCTGAGGGAAGAACTATACTGTCTTCATCATCAGGGGTTTCCTTAACTTTGAGAATTTTCCGAGGCTGAGGTTGAACGGATGCGGTTGGTTTTTCTCTCTTAACTGCTCTCTCTCTCTCTTTGAGTTCTTGTAATCTCTGTTAAATCGCAGTAGAGCTGCCATTTCTCTCAACCCCAAGGACACATAGCGCAGCTCCCACATCACCTTTTCTGTCAAATCTTTTTATATGGAAGAACACGCTGAGCAATATGTCCTCGGGGTCGAAGTACTTCATCGACAATCGGAAGTACGTATTGTCGTTATCTAAACAGAGAAACATTAATTAGATCAATTTCTATCTTTAGCAATAGACTCCTAATGTTAAGAATTTTATATTTCTTTAATCTTTTGCTCTGATAAAGTTTAACTACTGAATAAACTTGAGCATTTGAAGAATTATATTACCTCTGAGGTCCCTGATGACTTCACAGCTTTTAGAGTCCAACCGCATCCGCTCACAAGCCTCCTGATGAACTACAAGTCTGCCCTCTGGGTGTATTCTCCCGTCGATGATGACGCGCAGCAAGTCCACCTCCATCAATATGCTGTCCAACATTGATTGGAATTGATGTTCGGGTATGCTTATCGTTTGGTAGACAAATCTTTCGTTATTCGAGAATTTGTAGAGCACAATTTCAATATTTGAACCCTCCGATTCAGCTTCTCGCCACACCTTTACTAGGCGGGTTGATGTTTTATATTCAAATTGATAACTAGGAGAAGTCATCTCGTTGAGTACAGTATTTGTTCACTCACTATTTTAGTGTAGATCAAATCTAATTCGCAGGAGTGATTTTGTGGGGAAATTGAGGGCTTTTTATAGTGTTTATCGGTGCATAACTCAAAAATATCTAAACAGGTTGAGATTATTTTCAACTAATTTTAACATAGAGGAACCTGGGAATCAGCTGAGAATGGGGCGGGTATAGCCTTTTGAAGTTATTTTATCAGAAACTGTGTGAACAAATTCAATTGAATACCCTGAAAATGGCCTCATATTGTACGACCTATGCCCTACTGATTAAGTTTTGTATCAAGCATTATTGGTTGGATTAGATAATTAGGCTCCTAAGTTTTCGGGTGTATTTTTATAAATCTAAATCTTGACAAATAGTTGGTAACACTGCCCTACTTTCCTTCATCTTCTAACACAGATTAAATTTTATTGCAATTGGTTTGAACTTACCACTTAGGTAAACTGTTACTATATACAATCATAGTAACTGTTGAAAAGTTTTGACTTGATAGGATATCGGGGTTGCTATAGATCGAAAGGAATATTCAGTCGAAATCTCTTGGGAACTTTATGCCGGATTTTTCTAAAGAACTGTGCTCTCGTTGTTTTCTACTTATGCTTCCAATATTTTTCGATGATGATTCGAGTATCAAGTCAAAATTTTGAAAAGAATTTTATGCCAGGCTACTGTGAAGAGCAACGCTCTTCTTGTTGTTTTTTATATCCGCATATATATATATATATATATATATATATATATATATATATATATATATATATATATATCATGGGTAAGAGCGGAATGTTTTTTTGCACAGATAATATCAATAAAAAGCGAAAGCTGCGCACTTTCTCTATATGATGTTTTCAAATAGAAGGCATAGTCTTTAAAAGATTTAAATGTTCCATGCATTATTCTATTTCTTGAATATTATTAAACCTGCGTAGATTGCGAACTTGTTAGTCCTTTAACAAGATTGTGCAGAGTGTCAAAGTTTATCCTCACCCGGAGGGTCTGTCTAGAGTCACTTTTTACGGGACGCTAGTATTAAAGATAGGTCATCTAATGCATGGGATATAATGTTATTTAAAGTTTTTGAAATATAACTATTAATAAGCTATGAAGTCTGACTTTAGCTAAGTGTAGTAAAGTTCAGCAATTACATTCACCTAATTCGACCATATTACAAGTATCAAATCACAACTTTGAAAAAGAATTATATGCCAGGCTACTGTGAAGAGCAGCGCTCTTATTGTTTTTTTTTGTATCCGCTCATTGATATTTAGATCATGGATATGAGCGATATAATTTTTCGCATAGTTTATATCAATTTGAAGCGAAAAGCTAAGGAGAGCTGCGCTCTACAGAATTTGGTATAAAATTATTTCATATACTTACAATTGCATATTGTTAAAAAACAATGCTGTTTTATATCGTTTATAAAACAATATAAAACAGCAGTAACTATATCTCTGTATAATTCTGTATAAACAACAGTAACTATATCTCTGTATAACTCTGTAACTATATTGTCTAGAAAAGTTCTAGAGATGCAAGAATAGCTGCTTGACGAATTATTCGATTCTCATCAAAATCTCATTAGCTTGCATCCAAATTTCTTGTTGCTTTGCAGCTTCTTGCGTCACTAGAATACATTAAACCTCCTTCTGGCTTTTGTCAGACCTGGCTACCTCTCGTCGAAGGGGCCAGGCTGAAGTCAGGTGGAGGATAGTCGAAAAAAACAGTCTACGAAACCTAAGGTTTTAAAGACTGTTTTTCCGACTATCCTCCACCTGAAGTATTTTCAAATCAAAGATGCCTAGATTCCCAGTTTTATTTAAACTGGAGCCTCGCATCTTTGCTGGGTTGTTCCTGAGAACAACAACAGATTTCCTAGCCTTTATAGAAAGGCGAGGAAACCTAAACTAATATTTGGTTTAGGAATCATGTTCAAATGCAATTTCTGCGATCAGGACTTCGCTAAACGAAAGGAACTCGTGTTGCATAAGCATCAAAAGCATGTTGACCTCCCAAATCAGAACTTTGTTTGCGGACATTGCTCAAACACTTTTACGCTCGCGAAAAACTTGGTTCGGCATTTGAAAAATGTCCATAAATTTGCGCGTTCTGTTAGATGCAATTCGTGTCAAACGTTTTTCGGACATGAGCAAGCGTTGCGAAAACATTGTGCAGACGAGCATTCTGTGGTGGGTTCAGTTATTCGAACTGATCCATCCAATTTCTCTCAAGAAGATCGTTTTATTTTGGAACGTGAGAGAAAGTCAATTCGCGAGCACTTCCAGTCATTACGACTCAAAATAAACGACGGTTCAATTTTTGACCTCTTTGAGTTGCTCGTGCTCCAGGAACGGAAAATTACAGATTTTATCACGACGAAACTTCACGATTTGGTGACTGCGAAGTTCGGAATCTGCATAGAGGTGAAGTTCACCAAGCCTCTAACTGATGATAGTACTCTTTGTTTCTTTCACAGTCCAATGGAGAGCCTCTCCACATCATTGACTGCTGAAGAATATTTCGGTCATATTGACAAACTGTTGACAAAAATAAACGTGTTTTGCACTGCAGGAAGTGGGTGGGTGATAGAAAAGTTAAATGTTGTCGAATTGAAGATTTCAAAATATTCCCCTCTTCGCGCGGGATCTTACATTGCAACGCCTCCTGAACTTGAAACACAACGCAAATCAGTCTTGAATATCAAAAACATGAAAGACAATCTGTGCTTCATTTACTCTGTTTTAGCCGCGCTCTTCCCCGTTAAGCAAAACCAAGAGAGACCGCAAAGTTACCGCCAACACATAAACAGTCTCCACTTCAACCCGCGAAAAATGCCAGTGGCTTTAGCTGATATACCGGTTTTCGAGAAAAACAATCACCTGAAAATAAACGTGTTCGCTTACGAGTGTAGCAAAGTGTATCCGGCTTACATCAGCAAATATAAAAATTCAGCGAAGCGAATTAATTTATTGTTGCTGTCAGATGAAAATAATTGGCACTATTGTTTGATAAAGAACTTGGATCGAGTTCTAAAGGTTTTACTTCGCTCGGCCGCCTCCGCTAGCTCGAAAAATAACGTTCGAAAATTCTGCGAGCGTTGTCTGCAGACTGTTGCTCGCGAAAAATTTAAGCTTCACAAATCGCTTTGCGAGCACCATCAGCCACAAGTTATTGAGATGCAGCCACAGGGTTCTACCGTAAAGTTTATAAACTGGCAGAAGACATTCAAATGCCCGTTTGTGGTGTATGCTGACCTAGAGGCTCTTGGCGTCAGAACGGAAGATTTCGAAGTGGCCGAAGAGTTGCTCGAAACTGGATTAAATAAAGGTGGAGCATCTAGCTGTGTTACTGAGAATCAGTATCCTTGTAGCTTTGGAGCTGTTCTTGTTGACAGCAGAAGTTCAGGTGTGAAGATGGAACAATTTTACCGAGGCGAAGATTGTATTGCTGTTCTTATGCAAACTTTACGAAAATGGCTGAGATGGGCAGACAATGAGCGTCAACGCTACAGATTCCTAAAGATGTCCAGTTTTGCCAAAAGGGAACTATTGAACAACTGGTTTGAACCCTGCTGCATATGTCAAAAAATCTTCGAGTCTGATCATGAGAAAGTAGTCCATCACTGTCATCTCACAGGCACTGTATTTGGCGTTGCTCACAGTAGTTGCAATTTATTGGTTACGGTTGGTAGTTTTCTCCCTGTTTTCTTCCATAACTTGTCTCGTTACGATGCCCATCATATTATAAAGTACATGAAGCTGGAAGAAAACGAGACTCTCTCAGCTATATCTAGGACAGAAGAGACGTTTATTTCGTTCTCAGTTCAGGTGCCCATTAGAAGTTACATAAACAAATGTGGCGTCGAGAAACTTGTACGCAATGAATTGCGCTTCCTGGACAGTTTTAATTTTATGGCCTCGAGCCTTGATTCACTGGCACAAACGTTGCAAGATGCCGACTTGAAATTACTCCGATTCCACTTTAAACAATTTTGTGATTCAGATTTCAAGAAAATAAGAGCAAAAGGAATTTTTCCTTATTCGTATTTAGACTCATTCCGTAAGTTTGAACTTGGCTTTCCTGCCTACGGTGACCATTGGAAAAACACTCTAACCGGTAGAATTGATGTTACTCAAGAAATGTATACACGAGCTGTTGATATGTATCATCTCTTCGGTTGTAAAAATTTTGGAGACTACCACGACGCTTATCTGCAGACAGATGTGTTCTTGCTGGCAGATGTGTTCGAATTGTTCCGCTCGGTGTGCATTAAAGTTTATCGTTTGGATCCTGCTTATTATTATAGTGCTCCTAATCTAAGCTGGGATGCAATGCTGGTAACAACTGATGTTGAGTTGGGGCTTCTGTCCGACGTTGATATGCTGCTTTTCTGCGAAAAAGCTATTCGAGGTGGTCTCACTGGCGTGGGAGCGCTGAGACATTTTCGAGCTAATAACAAATATCTTCAGAATTTCGATAGGAACGAAAAGTCCGTTTTTGGCGCTTTTTTTTGATGTTACCTCACTCTATGGTGGCATCATGATGAAAAAGCTTCCAAAGGATGGCTACAAGTGGAGCGAGTTTTCAAACATCGATGAACTAATTGGAAAGTACAGGTCAAATACCGACTTTGGCTACTTCGTTGAAATTGATCTAGAATATCCGCGAGAGATTCACGACAACCACTCTGATTTTCCCTTGGCTCCCGAGAAACATGTTATCCAAGACGATTGGTTGTCTGCGTACAGCAAAAACTTAGCGGCTAACAGATCTGCTGTTCCGAAATTGGTCGAAACTTTGTTCAATAGGCCGAATTATATATGTCACATTGAAAACTTGCTATTTTACATCGATCAAGGTTTGAAAGTTGGTAGACTTCATCGCGTTCTGCAATTTAATCAGTCTGACTGGTTGCGTCCCTATATCGAAAAAAATACGTTTATTCGAAAGCAAGCTTCAACAACTTTCGAAAAAAATTTTCATAAACTGATGTCGAACGCTTGCTTTGGCAAAACAATGGAAAACAAGCGAAATAGAAAAATATTCAGTTTGTATCTGATGAGGCGAAAGCCTCCAAACTTACGTCGAGGCCGAGTTTCAAGTCACTTCAAATTATAAGCGAAAATTTGTGTTCCGTTTATTTTTCCGTACCGAACATTAGATGGGACAAAACAAACTCCCGTCGGAGCAGCCATCTTGGACCTTTCAAAACTTGCTCTGTACCATTTTCATTATAAAGAAATGAAACCGATGTACGGGAAACGGATTTGTGTCACCTACAAAGACACTGACTCGCTTCTGTACAGAGTAGAAACCGAAGACTTGTATGAAGACATGTACGAATTTAAACATTTATTGGATCTCAGCGATTACCCAACTTCTCATCCTCTGTTCGACGCGAGTAATAAAAAAGTGCCCCTGACAATGACTGACGAGTTGAATGGTTCAGTTTTGGAAGAGAGTGTAATTCTTCGATCTAAGATGTACAGTTGTGGAGTAAAACAGAGTGCCAAAGGCGTGCAAAAACTTGTTAAAAAGACTCTGCATCATGACAAGTTTCTTGAGTGTCTTCTGACCGGAGTTAGCAGTCGAGCACCAATGACAAGAATTCATTCAGCAAACCATCAAATAAAGGTTACAACAACAAACAAAATGGCTCTCAGTTGTTTTGATGACAAAAGATTCATACTGGATAATGGTGTTGACACTTTACCTCATGGCCACTACAGCCTCAATCAAACTCCAACAGTAACGTTTGAATCGGATTGTCCATCACTACAGAATAGTGACTGAAAACAGTTTGATTTCAAGCGAAGAAGAGGAGAACTTCGAGCTGATATCGACAGTAGACTTTCTGATTCCTGCTCAATAGCTTCTACTACCGTCTCTTCTTTTGGTAAAAACGCTTTTTGCAGTTCAGTTTTTACGAAATAGTTATTATGCACTTATTTTTGTTTCAGCTCCGCCCGATCCTGGCTTTATACCTCGAAAAGTTGATGACTCGGAGCCAGTCATTAATTGGAGTGATCTCAGTGATGAACAGGATAATAGCGACGAAGATCGTTGTCTACCACGGAATCCGTTTATAGATGATGAAACAATTGAAGGAGAATGTAGTAACAGTAGTGGTGACGAATCTTGTATCATTCAGCCTATGCCTGAAAAGAGGCGACGACCTCTTGTTTCCTACTCAGACTCAGATTAAAAACACATGGTTAGCAATACAAATTAAATTATAAAATGTTCAATGTGTAATTGGTTTGAGATATACTATTGAAAAATCTTATCAAATTCAACTCATTAATTAAGCCAATATTTTTAACTGCGTTTAACACTAAAAATCTGAACTGCTTCGTTGCCGTAAGGCGATCCCGAAACTTTGTGTGTTGTGTACAGCCCACCTTTTGAAATATTTGTAAAGCTGCATACAAGCAATACAGCCCTCAAAAGTTTGAAGATAAAGATTGAGGGGGAGGTGACGAAGTAGTTTCGTGAATGTCAAAACGAACCGATATTTTGTACAGTGAATTAAATCGTTCTTGGAAATGAGTGAAAAAATTTAGCGGAATTTTCAGGCTGTTCCAGATTACAATGTTGGTTAATTTCTTGTTTGTTTTTTGTTTGGCTGAGCTTTTGAATGTTGATTGAATGGCTACAAGTAATAGCCAATGAGTTCCCTTGAAGTTTTTTTGGAGAGGTGTTTACAATTTGAAAGCGGGGACCTGAGTTCATTCTTGGAAAATTGTCTGCCGACCAAACACCTCCAAAAGAAAACTTTAATAAACGTAATTTGCCTACTACTCCTTTGATCGAAATGTTCTCCATTGAATATTGTTTGGTATTGTTTTGAGGTCAAGTCGAAACTGGCAATAAATTTTTTATCGAAATCCTGCAGAGAAATTTTATTACCGCCATTTTTAAAACCCAGCGCTGTTAGTGTGTTGTGATATATTCTGACATTATTTTCAGTGTCAATTGGTGTGCCTGCTATAGGTAAGCCATTTCCTCGTATGATTTCAATTCTTTTTATTTTATACTTGTTGTACAGAAAAGGGTTTGTATCTTTCGATCCTCTGAACTTATCGTTTGCTACCATGCACATTGTTAAACGTCTGATTGGCTGCGTTCCAAAAATTGATTCTTTAACGAAAGAATTTTGACCAGATTGCATGATAAAACTTTTGCAAAGGGATTCTATATAGGGGTACCTTGCTGGTGATTTTAATAATGCCTTCTCGATGGAAAGTTGTACTGATTCAGTGACAGTTATCTTGCGGACAAACATGGACGCTTTTTCTATTACTGCCGTAAACAGTTATCGTCGGCCAAGCTGATAAGACTGAATTCGTTACTTGCGCGGTAGAGTTTAACTCGAATGTCGACTTCAGGGACCATAAGTTTTTCGCAACTAAAAAAGTCGACATAAAGGGAACCATAGAGGTTAAGCGTGTAATCTGACTCCAATGTAGCTTTCAAACGGTTTTGTAACCACTCAGATTGATTGGCGTCTGACGAAGGATCTGAGTCGTAACTGTATCCTTGACAAGCGGCCCAAGTCTCTTTGCTATCGCTGTTCGTTGTTAATTCTGTCTCAAGAAATGCTCGGTGGTGGTAAGAGTTGTTGCTATCAGAAATCAAAATACCGTTAGCGTATACTTCGACCTGTGAGAATAGGCTGTGTAGAGCATTGTTTGCAAATATAACTTTGCTTGCGTCACTTGCTTTTACGCGATCTTTTCCAACTGGCGTGTAGATAGACACTTGAATTCCTAGTTGAATGTAGTTAAGGTCAATGCAGTTGCGCTGGTCTCCGCTGATTAAAAAGTCTAATGTTGGTCCTCTTGAAACGACTTGTGGGTAAATTTCTTGATCGAATCCGCTCTCATAACTCACAAGTCTAAAGCTGTATGCGTTACAGGGTTGGCGATATCTGCTGCAATGCTGGTGAACTCAGTCATTTAGAATCTTACGTTTGACAAAATATCTGATCGACTGCGTTTCGGCTTGGTTGTCTTTAAAGTGGTATGGGCTGGCCTCTTGCGTGTTGGTATCTCTCTTATCTCTAGTTTGTTCGTTGATAAGGGGTTTTGGGTTGCGCTGCGCCCCGCCGCCTGGCGAGCGGACGGCGCGGTAACCCGCGAACCGCGGCCGCGAGACGCGTTCGTCGATCGCAACCGTTTCGGCGGGCGGGAACGATCGGCTGTTGTCGATTCTGAAATTGTTTTTGAAACTGATTTCTTCAATGAGTCTTTTGCTGCAGATTTTAGTTTCTTTTTTCCTGCTATCATTTGCCCAATCTCAGGAATTGCCGCTGTAATAAGATTGCTTCCCATTTTTTTTGGCAAATGGCGAAGCATACTTTTGTAGTAGTGGTAAAGTACAGCGACCAATTCGTACAGCTAATGCGCCCAATCCTGCGGCGCCTGATCCGAACTGCCGTGCGGGACCGCCATGAGTCAGAAAGTTTTCTTGATGTCTCGCAATTTGTGCTTCATAGTGTGCGTCCATGCTTCCAAACAAACCAACTGTTTTTTGGGTAGCCGTTGAGAATAATAATTTAGTTTGGTAAAAATTGAAATTTCAATGTCAGCCAGCTTCGGCCTATTGAAAGAAATGGCATCAGTTGTCCGGTTTCGTCGCGAATCGTTATGTTTATGGATTGAAATGATGACTTGACTACATTTTTCCATTGCAAGTTTGAGAATGATTGATGGCAAATGATCGCGTTTTGTGTCTTTTGTGTCGAGTTGTTTGGAAGGGCTATTGTTCTAAGAAGTGACGTTAATTTGTTTCCAAGAATCTGATCTTGTATCAAATCGCAATAAACAAAAATTGTGTGACGCCCACCGGAGATATCTACTGGATATTTTGGGTTGACACCAATTTTAAGTATGTGTGTTCCGAGAATGTTTTGAAGATCTGGTGAAAGGAGTTTTATACTTGTTGGACTTCTCTGTTCAGTTTCGTCTTCTGTTAGTTTATCTTCACTGGAACTGGCGGCGGTCATAAAACCATCCTCATTCCTTGTTGATGCCTGGTATTTTTGGCCACTGTTGCTTAATAGCTTCAGTTTCTGGGTATGGCTTGAAATGCACCATCTGATAGACCAGTCATTTTCTTGTTTTGTTCTAAAGCTTTCTGCAAAAATTTTTTGCATCAAGTTTTCAATTGTTGGGTAAAAACCAGTGTCAATTTTGCGTTTGAGGTTTGCAATTTTCCGAAGATGGTACTGTTTTCTGTGGGCTGGCGGCGACCTATATCAGTGAAAAGTTCTTCTGCGCTTGTTGGTTCTATTGGCTCTTCACCATCCGACGAGGAATCTGTTTCGCCCATATGCGGCTCTATAAAACCGTGTGTAACGTTTTTAAATTTTGCTGGCCATGATATTTCGAGAAGTAACACTTGCCATGTTCCGAATGTTTTGTTTAGATCTATTGGTTTGGGCAATAGATTTGTGAAAGACGCCATTGAGTTGCCGGGATACGTTTCCGTCGAAGCGTTGGAGACTAAATTTATTGTAAAAGTATTTTCAGTTGGATCCATTTTTTTAAATTTCTGAAAATTTTGTTAGTTTTGATTCGTAAAATCGGCCGACTATTTCTTCTCCTGTTTCATGATAAACAACACGGTAAGTTGGAGGATTGAGTGTGAGGACTTTGTCTATTCTGAATATTTCGTGACTGAATTGAATCTTATAACCCCGATGAAACGTTTCGATGTTGCGTTTGATTCGAACGGTCTCACCAACGGCAAATTTGGGCTTTTGTATCTTGTCGTTTACGTTCAGTGAAATAAGATAACTTATGTGCTGTTTGGTTACGCTCTTTGGAGCAAGACCTGTTATCCTGTTGACTCGAGAGTTAATGACGTTGACAAAATTCTGCAGGTTATTTATATATGTACTGGTGTGATTTTCGTTTAAGAACTTATAAATTAAAGACTTTATGGATCGAATATTACGTTCTGCAAACGAACTTTTCTTTTCGTTCCGAGTTTGTTAAATTGCTATTACTTTCTGCTCGCAAAAATTTTTGAATGATCCCAGAAATTCTTTTCCATCATCAGTCCATACTTTTTCCGGTTTGATTTTTATCGTCATCAAGGCGAAAGCGCGTCTGGTTGTTGATGCGTATTTATCTTTCATAGGCTGAGTCCTAAGGAATCTACTAAGTGTATCGACTGCCACCAATAGATATCGAGTTTTTCGATTTTCTGTGGACAATGATTGCATATCCGCAAGATCAATTGACCATATTTCATTCAAACGATATGACTGTACTTTTAGGCGTGGAAAACGGTCACGTGTTTGTTTGAACTTTGTGTATGTTGAGCTTGTTGTTAGGTAGTTTTCCACTGTTTTACGTTTTAGGCCTGTTGATGTAACCAGCCTGTTGATACTGCCGTAGGCTGATGGAGTATTCGTGTTTATATAATTTTGTTGAATAGTTTGCAGGTCCCTGCTGTTTGTGATTGCTGATGAGATGACCCTTTCATTTTTGCATTTTGTGCATGTAAAGTTTTCTCTGTCGTACTCTTCAGCTTTCTCTATCCCTGAACATTGATTGTGTACCCAACCACAAATTGTGCAGTAAAACAGTGGTTTCCTTCTTGTGCTTTTTCCGAACAGTCTCCTACAGTTTCCACATGTCAGCTTTCTCGGAGGACTGGGGTTTTGCTCTATCCCACTGATTTGGAGAAGCAACTTAATAAGCTTTCTACCTAATAGCTCTACTATCTGTAGCTGAACATGGAAAGCCATGTGGTGTTCGAATCTTTTGCAAGCTTTGGGCTAACTGATTTGGCGTTTGTGTTGGCAACTAGATGCTGGGCAATTTTCAGCTCTTCTATTAGATCTGCTGGAGATCTGCTATTAGATCTGCTATTTATTAGATCTGCTATTATAAGATCTGCTGGAGAAATTTTTTTTGTAGGGTGCTGAATGTTTATTAAAAGCTCAAACAATTGCTGTCAGATGGAGGTCCTCCAGTTTTGCTTTGAATTTTGCCTGTATTCTTATCAATTGTAACAGTTGTTGAGTTTTGTAACAGTTTAATAATTGTTTTCGACTTCTCAATTTTTCCGCTCGAAAGACCGGCGAGAGTCAATTCTTCTAGTATTTGATTTGCCTCGTCAGCGCTAACATTTGTTTGACGATGTTCTCTTGTTATCATCTCGTCTGTCTCCTCTCCCGATTTTTGCTCCTCATTGAACGTGGCTGCAACACTTAGTTGGGCTGCGACATCGCTTTCGTTAGAATTTTTTTTGGTTAGTAAAATTTCTTTGGCTGTTTGGGGCTTTTGGTTGCTCTCGTTGGCTGCTTCGAGCAATGTGCCTCCGTGTTATTGCGCATGTTCTTTTTTGAAATGATTTTGAATGGGATTGTGAATTAGCTTAAATAATTGCAGGCCCTGATTGGTCGCTAGCAATTTTCGTTTTTGAGGTAATTTAACTTTCTTATCACAAATAAGAGAAAGAATGATATTAAATTTCTTGAACTGCTGTTTGGTTACATAAGTATTAGCTAACGATACATTGCCTTGAACAATATTGTATAAACAGTCAACTAAAAATTTGATAAAAGTATCATCGAGATGAATAAGCGCGAAGCGCTTCAGAACAGGTTTGAAGTTGATGAGCAGTTTGAAAGTAGTCAGATGTTGTGAATTGTTCATCGAGTTCAATTTTCTGCGAATTTCCTACTATATAAAATATGCTGAGGTCGTTTGTTAAATGTGAGCAGAATCGTAGGTGCTCGCTGCATCTGGGATCCAAATCAATCAACAAATGACCGAATGGTTCTTTAGTAGCTAATTTATACGCTGACTGCACAAGATTTCTGCTTCCCAATTGACGACCTAGAACATCGACCTGAACTACATCTCGGGGATTTTTCAGTAAGAGCATATGTGTAACATTCACGTCAATTGTCTTCGAATTTGGACTTTTTTGGTACAAGTTATGCTTGAAAATTATGGCGTGTTGGTTTTTGTGTCTTCCAGAAATGACCAAGTTCAAAAACTCTTCTTGTTGGCTGGCTTCTGCGTATACATCATCAAAAATGATCAGTTGACGGTCTGTTTCGGGATGAGAGTTAATCTTGCTCCAATTGAGTCCTTCGATAAAATATACTCTTGTGCCAAGTTTTTCTTTGATTTCTGTATATATTTCTTGCCAATGCTGATAGACGTAAATTATTTTGTCAAAATGAGGATAAAACAGTTCTCTTTGTTTAATTATGATATCTGCCACAAGACGGGTTTTACCTGATCCACTGGGGACAACTACCATCATCAGTAAGTGAGGTTGACTAACAATTACTTTGTTCATTTTGGTGTTGGAATCAAACAACCAATACTGAAAGCGAAGACTGACCAAATTTCTGGGCGTTCTGTTGAGAATTTGGTAACGAAAAGAAAACTAAGGCTGCTTGTTATTGCTCGAATAAAAGAAAAATGTGTATGCTGTAAAATATTAGTGACCTTTCAATGCTACCACAAAGCTTCCACGGGGGGCGCTCTTCATCGTTTTGGTCGAATATTATTTTACTAGCAATAGCCAAGTGACAATCTGGAGAGTCAGTCATTACTTTAGGGTGCTCGAGGGGGTAGTGCAGGTGGTGGAGACTGAATAGATTGTCGTGATAATGTAACAAAATACTCTAATAGTTTAGAAGCTTCAGCTAAAAGCTCAATTTCAGACAGTGTTAGATCAATTTCAGTTTGAACAAGAACAAAACGTTGACCCACTTTTTTCCAGCACTGTTTTCTCAACAATATTTCTGTCTTGTCGTTGGCTTGAGAAAATTGTAAAGCTACCAGTTTCGAAATATGCAGTGTGAAGTTATCGGGGTCGTAATTGGTCATTCTAAAATGGTAATCCTTCAAAATAGGACCAGAATACGAGCTTTAAAATTATCCAAAATAGGACACCAGTTAAATGCCCAAGCAGAAAGTGACTAGGAAAATTTGAAACCATATACACATATCCTGGTCCGAGTCCGTATTCTTCCTTCATGAATCCATACGCGTCATGAAATGCAGCATGTTTTCGTAGTATTTTCAAATGCTTAAGATACTCATGCAGTCTACTATTACCGGGTCCTATTAGTCCTCCATGCGGGGCCAGTTTATTGATGACTTGAAGGTCGTTTTGGGATCAATGAACATGCAAACCGCAAGAAATGCATTTTTTGTTGTTTCGTTCTGAGGGAAATGCTTAGAAACAATCTCAAAATTGCTCAAAACTTTATTAATATCGGGAATAAATATCATTAAATTGGTAAACTAACCGATTTACAGAACGCTTATATGGAAAGTGGTAGTCAGTGAGAGGTTTTGTTATCAGTTTTCTTTTGTTTGTTTAGATGAGTCATCGGAATTTTCCGTGCTTTCCTCCAATGAGGCATCCCAGCATTCCCAGCATGTGCATTGCGCATTGTTCATTCCACATTGAACTTCCAAATAAGTTGAATGATCCGTTCTGTAGATCGATCCCCAGCCGGTTGCCAGAATGTCGATGTAATCCTCCAGTGTCTGCTTGAAAGGGGAGTCCGTACTCTCAAGACTCTCTATCTTTGCTAATATTTTGCGCTGGTATTCCGTCATTGTAGCACATTCTTGTCGTCTATTTGGACACGAGCGTTCCATCTCCCATATTGTTTCCATCAAGCTGTTTCGTTTTTGGGGAAATATCCATTACTGTATCAGCGTGAATTGTTCGAAGATGTCTCCTCGTCTTGTAATGTCTGATACATTGAATCGTAGGAATTGCTGATTGAACGTTTGAAATGCGCTTGTTGGTACAAACATTCTTGCTTTGATCTCGAACAGTACTTTGCTTTCATGGCGAATATAGGATTTGATAGTCTTCTCCATGTGTTTTGGATTATCGTATGTATAGACCAGAATGTGTTGATGCTCAAATGATATGTCGTCGCACCATCTGTATTGATGTTGCGTCTTTTGAGGATCATGATGTACAACAGCAAATTGCCACTCTGTAAAGTGATCAATCCAGTTAGCGAGGCCCTTCGGTTGAAATTGTGTTGTCAAATTTGAGTCTCTTGTATCAATTTTGTGTCTTTTTGTTTGCGCCTCTAATGAGAATTGTGAGGGAATCAGAACTTGAGCACTATAGACAATGTATCGAAAATTGTCAGAAATTTCTGCGCAATTATTCATGGCACTTGAAGTCTGTTGAGAAATGGTTTTAGTTAGCGTTTTTTTGGTGTATATAGCTTTAGTTATTTGTTCAGTACTGATAATTGAGAATTGAGATTACTTTAAAATGATAAAAGCGTGAACTGATTGAAAAAAGAGACAGTTTAGCCCACAAGGTTATTCGAAATAACATCTGTGCCAAAGTGTCTCATCGTACGGCATTGTAGTTGATGATTTTCAATCAGTAAATTTAAAACTGCATGTGGGGTAGTTCAATGGCATAACTATAGTGTAAACTTATCAATATGGTCGGGCCTATAGAATTGTTTAAGTTGTGTAGTTGTTGGATCTTGTAGTTCAGTGGTGTAGACGTCTTTCCTATTGTAATTAAGATTGATTTTGGCGTAGGTTCGTGACTAGATAGGAGGGATCCTAAATCTGTGCGGTAGACCAACCCAAATTTCACTACTCTTCTACTTTCTGCAGCTGAATGTGTCACATCATTTGTTGCTGCATTCTGTATACGTTTTACGGCCAGCCGCGCGATACGTTTTTCTTTACTTTGCGCACTCAATAAATTGACTTCTGCTCGCAATTTTGACAGCTAAACTGAGAATTTAAACTATAAGATATTGACTAGAGGTTATCCAAGTGGATAAATTAAGTTAATATTACTTGAAGAACATTATTGTTTAAAATTGTATCTCTTGTGTGAAATCAGTATCTCTTCTGAATCTGCCTTTTCTGCTTTTTAGGAGATTTTAAATTAGGGTTCTCGACAGTTTTTTGATAGCTATTGTCCTGGAATTTGCATAGCTATTGTCCTGGAATTTGCTGGCTATGTTAAAACGTTGTTACTTTCATTTGTTAATGTTTTTTTTCTTTTTTGTGGTTGCTTGCGGAATATCCTAAATTTTATCAAGGAAGATCTGTTCATACTTTTTGATGATCTTTGAAGTCTACTTTGAGTGGTGATTTTGAGTGGTGATTTTGGTGACGTAGGTATATGAAGTAGAGCGACGGTGCTTAAGCAAAATTTTGCTTTCTTTTTCCAATTCCCTTTCTTAGTTGTTTTCCAATTCCATTTCTTAGTTGTTTCTAGGTTTAGTATTTTGTCAATGAAAATTCTCTGAAAACACGACTCGTTCTGCTATGTTTTTTGCAAGATTCTGATGTTGCGGAGTAGGCCTCAATTCAAGGATAAGAGGTAAGTTTGTTGCAACCTGCTTGTGAATTAATTGTAAATTTTAGCAGCACAAAATTGGGGCCGAAGACATCAGCTTTTAAAGTACTTTTTGCCGGTTTGTCGCTTATATATCAAATAACTTTCCGTGAGCTGCCAAGTTGTCTGATCTCAATTTGTTGCGTCTTTGACTGGAAACATTGGGTTTCATTACTTCGAAACTTAAAACTGATAATTTCTATTTGCGATAATTTGCCCTAATTTCTATTTTATTTGTGATATTTTTCCCTAAATTGTTAAACTATTTTTGTCTGTTTGGTAAATTGTAAGTGCTGATTTTGCTCGTTATTAGTTCGTATTAAGATCTTTTTGAGATCTCAAGTTTTGAAAAATTCATTTTGCAGCTCTTGGTGACAAAAAAACTTCGGTTTGTAATTTGTTTTTCTTCTTTGTCTTAGCTATTTCTGTGAATTTGATGCAGGGGTAAACAAAGCCTCCTGAAGGTTGCAATTTTTGTTTTCTAGCTTTTCGCGTCTTCTCTTTGATTTTATAATTGAATATCATAATTTTTAAATATATTTCTGAAATTTTACGCAGTTGAAATTTTTATCATGTCTTTTTCTATTTAAAGATAGATACGAAACGGCTTCTGTGTGTGCTCTATTTTGTTCATTTTTACTACTCCAATCGTGGAGTTTTGTTTCGGACATTGAGCATTAATATTAGAGTACTCAGTTTGATACTAATATTCAGTACTTGGTGACTTAATATTCAAGTTGAAAAGGGTACGATGAGACGTTAGAAATTTTGACTCCTTAACAGTTCCTTCCCCTCCAATCTACTCCGATCCACCCCCCCCCCCCCCAACCATTTAACAACTTACTTCCCCCACCCCCTCTTTACCAGCCCCTACTTTGCCATATCCTGTTTGGGTGTTGTTAGTTCTAGATTTTATGTTGCACAACAGTGGAGTTGTTTCCGAAATTCAACCGTTTTTTGCAGTTTAGTCTGCCGCCTTTTATTTAGAAAGGGATGGATAGGTGAAGCCCAGAGGGCATTGAGTTGTTAAGCACCTCTCTTTGAATTCAGTTTCTAAATATACAATTCACAGAAGTTGCTGATAAAACATAAGATCATGGTGTAAAAGGTAGCTTGTTGCGGTTTGGATCCCCTCCCTCCACCCTTTCTCATTCCAACCCTAACCCCACTCGTCTCAAACCCCCATGCTAACCTCCCTTAACCCAAGCTGGTCACTACCGAAGCCAACCACTCGCGGCATGTTGAGAGCAATTGGCTCAATGACTGGCTATGCTTCTGCTCTTGATTTTAAGACGCTCTCACGAAAACAATAAGCAAAAAGGTATTCATTTATTTCTCATCTAAGTAGTGGTTGCTTCTCCATTTTTTTTCTTTTTTGAAAACTGATATCGTTCTAAATGTAAATTCTTTTTTGTTTAATAGCCGCCTGAGCTTCTCAGCCGGCTATTATAGTGCTCCTAATTTTTTTTTACAACTCAATGAATTGGAATTGTATTGGTGCGCTGGTTTTCTTTTTTAAGATCTGTTCACCCTTTTTTCGGCTTTTTCACCTCAGTGAGAAGTCAAATTAGAGTGGTGATTTTGATGACACGGGCGTTGTAAATGGAGCGAAAAATCGAGTATGTTTGAGGCTTGACTTTTTCCAAAATAACTTTGAAGTGGAGTGAGAAATTGGTGTTCGCACAATTTGGCGGTTTTTGAGATGGATTTTCTTTCAAGTGCGTCAATTTGACTTCTGTTTTCAGAGTTTCCTCTCCTTCAGTGCTTTTAAGACGGTACATATGTGTTCTAATTCTGCGTATTTGCCTTTGGTTGAATTCATTAAGGGGCAGCTTAAACTTTTTATGACTTTGCCATTATTTGTTGTCATAAAAATATTAGTGAGTTTTAGATTCTGACCCCCCCTTTTTTTAAAATTATCTGTTGTCTTATCAATTAGTGTCATCAATGACAGGTCTGATTGGTTGCTAATGAGGCATTAAAAAACCTAATTAATAGCTCCCATTAATAGCTGGTGGTGTCCATGACTTTGGCACTTTTTTGAAAAGTTTTTGCGTTCTGCAAGTTTTTATTGTACTTTTTGATGTGTTATCATATAATCTCATTGGGGACAGGTCTCTAATTGTTTTTAATAATAATTATTGAATTTTTTGCGAGTCTTTATTTTTAACTTTGTCGTTTGAACTCCTAGTCTCATTTTTGAAATGTCTCATTGGTTGCTAAAAATGATTCAATTAAAGCCAGTTATTTCCGTTGATAGCTATTTGTTGTGACTTATACGCTTGTTCGTTTTTTAAAAACATCAGTGACTTTTTAAATTTTGCTAGTATTTGTTATTTGTTGGGCTTATTGCCGTCTCTTAATCTCATTGATGACAGATCTCAACGGTGGTCACTGAGAACTCAATTAAATAATGTAGTTGTATACTTCAGTAGCTGTTGCGTTCTGTGACTTTTATACTAGGTGTTTTCAAAAATTTTCGAGTTTCATTGCGATTTTTGGTTTTTTGTCCTCTTTAATTATTACTAATGAGAGGACTCATCGACATCTAATGACAGCTTGCTAATGAGAAATTGAGGAATATAGTTGGCAGTTGAGTTCATAGCAGTTGTTTTTTGATGTTGATCCTGTCTTCTTAAAAATTTAAAGTTGATTTTTTAGTCTTGCATGTTTTAGTTGTTCTTGTGTTGTTTTATTGCTTAGTCTCATTAGAACAGCTCTCATTTTCTTTTTGAGGTGGAAGGCATAAATTAATAATATTCTTTGGATTGTACTTCGGGACTTGTCGTGCTATGTTTTTCGTCGAATAAAGTTTTTTTTGCTGTATCTTAGTTAACAGCTTGTTCAGCATTTTGCGTGAAATCTTTTTGACTTCTCTAGGCTAATTTCACTCTTCTCTCATTCTGCTGAAAGTGTCCTTAAACAGCAGTTGCTCAGCACAGGAATTCAAAATGATCAGAGTCAGTATAAAAAAAAACGAAGTCAGAAATAGAAACGGGATAAACCCATAAAGTCCGATTTTAGATACCTGTTACTCAAACATTGTTCTTAGTTACCATCTCTAATGCTTATTGGTATTGATACTAGCCCCTGTGTTGTCTCATTACGAAACAGGAGAATGTTCAGCTCCGAAATGACATCAAAATAGTTCGCACTTTAAAGTTGTTTGTACAGAAATCATTTTTTCACTAGTTTTTTCTCTTCTTTCAATCCCAATATTGGTTATGGGAATCAACGGTGGCTATTTTCCGGCAATCTGCCGGGTATATTTTAATAACTGACAAGTTGAATAGCTGAATTTACCTTGCAGTCTATAGAAAAATGGCTTTGCGGTTTGGAACGCTAAACAGTTTCAGAAGTTTGTCACTTGGTTGAATTTACAAAAAAAATGTTGTACAGACTTTGGCATATTGCGGAGTTTGCAGCACAGTTGACGTATTTCTAATATGAAGAAATCATCAGCTGAGACAAGCGCTTGGGTAAAAAATTGAGTGAATTTGTAAGAAACGGTTGTTTTTTATGCATCAACTGTTTTGAGAATGATTTCTGAGATGCAGGAAAAAAGTAATAGTTGCTCCTCATAAGCCAAAGTAAACAATTTATGCATTTTAACACTTTAGCTTTAATTATGGAAGGATTTGTTCATGACACTATTTGTAGCAGTGGAGTGAAGAGCTCATTATCCAGTTTATAAGATATCAGTCTAAAACGGAAAAGGATGGCAAATATACTTTTGGGGCTGTTGTACGTAGTTTTTTTGTAGCCGGTCCAGCGCTCTTCAGATGTAATCAACGGCTTTTCAAATTAGCTAATTGTGTAAAGTTTTGCTTTCAATGAATGAGTAATTTACTTCTGAGATTGTGTTGAGAGAACATGTATATCATTACGTTGAAAAGGTACATTCTGCTGAAAATGGAACTTTAGGCTTCTGAGAGTCTTCCTAATCCGCACTGAGTAATGTGAGGGCGTTGAAATACATTTATGTCTAATTAACATGTTGTGAACAGTTATCGCGGAAAACGGTGAGAAATTTGAGTATATTTACTCCAGAAAATGTACCTTTGAAACTTAATATTTTTTCGTTTGGAAAATGCATCTAGGAACACAAAACTACGCTAAGATTACGTCAGTGCTTATTTCTATTTTTAATAGCCGCCCTCATCTTCTCAGCCGGCTATTATAGCGCTCCTATTTTTTTTTTTTTTTACTTCGTCGAATAAAAAAATGTTTCGCTTTACCTCATTTTGCCGCCTTTTCAACATTTTGCGTGAAATCTTTTTGACTTCTCTAGGCTAGTTTCTCTCTTCTCTCATTCTGCTCAAAGTCCTTTTAAACAGCAGCTGCTCAGCAAAGCAATTCAAAATGAACAGAGTCAGTATAAAAAATTGAAGTCAGAAATAGAAACGGGATAAACCCATAAAGCCCAATTTTAGATGCCCGCTATTTGAACGTCGGTCCTATAAGTATTAGTTACCTCTCTCTAATGCTTATTTTTATTGATAGTAGCCCCTGTAGCCTCTCTCTAAGAAACATAAGTATGTTCAACTACGAAATGCCATCAAAATAAATCGGACTTAAAAAAATGTTTTTGTACAAAAATCTTTTTTTTTTCAATATCTTCTGTTATTTCAATCCCAATCATGCTTATTGGAATCAACGGCGGCTATTTTCCGGCAATCTGCCGGGTATTAATAGCCGCCCTCATCTTCTCAGCCGGCTATTATAGCGCTCCTATTTTTTTTTTTACTTCGTCGAATAAAAAAATGTTTCGCTTTACCTCATTTTGCCGCCTTTTCAACATTTTGCGTGAAATCTTTTTGACTTCTCTAGGCTAGTTTCTCTCTTCTCTCATTCTGCTCAAAGTCCTTTTAAACAGCAGCTGCTCAGCAAAGCAATTCAAAATGAACAGAGTCAGTATAAAAAATTGAAGTCAGAAATAGAAACGGGATAAACCCATAAAGCCCAATTTTAGATGCCCGCTATTTGAACGTCGGTCCTATAAGTATTAGTTACCTCTCTCTAATGCTTATTTTTATTGATAGTAGCCCCTGTAGCCTCTCTCTAAGAAACATAAGTATGTTCAACTACGAAATGCCATCAAAATAAATCGGACTTAAAAAAATGTTTTTGTACAAAAATCTTTTTTTTTTTCAATATCTTCTGTTATTTCAATCCCAATCATGCTTATTGGAATCAACGGCGGCTATTTTCCGGCAATCTGCCGGGTATGTTTAATATTGCAAATATTTGTAGAGGTGGGAAATGGCGCAAGGTAATTTCTGTAGTTCGAACTGAGGAATGAACATTGACACATAATCATTGAAAAAAACTTCGTCATATAACCCATTAATTGTTTTGTTTCTGAGTGTAAGATGCTGACATTTTTTTTACTTAGTTCATAATTTATTTTGCACAATTATGTTTTACAATTTCTGTGCAATTTGTAAAAGTGTTTTGTCATTGCAGAGCAAAAATATTAGTTTTCTTAATTTCTCTGTAAAACATACTTTTGCTATATTTTCATAAGAATTTGATGGTTTCTGGAAATGAGTTTGATTCTGTCTGAAACCTTTAAAGTTAGTTGAAGACCTCGTTTGGCATCAATGATATTGTGAGTTCAGGGTGATGTTTTATTGATTTGGCAGCTTGGTAATTTATACGCCATCAGCTGCAATTCATACTTTTTGGGGTTCATCTGTAAAATTATACCAGCCTTCATTGATTTTCAAGTTTTAGATTTTCTTTGTCAGATTGTCATGATTAAAGCGGGCCTTTTTTGAAGCGTTTGCTGCCCATTCTTCAGCCTTTGTTTCTTTTTAATAGCCGCGAAGCGATAGCGGCTATTATTGGGGACGTGGTTTTTTTTACAATTCAATGAATTTGAATTGTATTGGGGCCCTGTCTTTTTTTAAAGATCGGTTCACACATTTTTAATTGCTCTCAAACGAAGTTTGTGGCAATTATATTAGTCCTGTCGGTCTTTTTACGACTCGAAGAGGAGTTTTGAGATTCTAAAGGTTTTTTTAACCAGAAAGCAAGTTTGTTCATGACTTGAATTTTGACTTCTTTCTGTTCGAGCATTTACCTCCGTTTTTGATTGCTGACTTCTGTTTTCGAACATTAGACTTTAACAGTAGCTTCGTTTGTTATGTATAGTAATTAAGAACT
>NC_134470.1:47748669-47771651 GCF_964194025.1 Convolutriloba macropyga | reverse complement strand
TCTTCTGGTTTCCCAGGTCGAGGTTTTCGTTTGTCCTCGTTTATGATGCAGACCATTTTTGAACGCACACAGGGGGTACGGTGCGTTCAAAAAATACACGGTCGAGGATTCTTGTTTGACGAGCACCATAAACGAGCACGCACTTAAGGTCGCGCAACATTAACGCACCAGGTATTTTAGGACGAGCATCATTAACGCACCAGGTAATTTAGGTCGAGCATCATTAACGCACCAGGTACTTACTGTCGAGCCAAAGTCAGCAGCATAGACGCACCAACTCTGCAACATAGACGAGCCAAAAACTGTCCCATAGACGCACCACTTCTGCGACATAGACGAGCTAGAAACTTTATCATAGGCGCGCTAAAGTCTGCACCATACACTTTTTAAACATCTTTTTATAGCAGAAAAGCACTGTCGGAAAATTGTCTCAACTACGTCGCAACACAACTACGTCCCCAACATGAGGCGCACAAAATCCCAGCGGGGGGGAAACCGACTAACCGGCGTCTCAACGGGGCAGGGGGGGTGGTGCACCTATTTTTGAAATTAAATATTCGAAATATTCAAGTATGAGAAACCAACTTTTTTTCTAGGCAAGCTATAGCAAAAACTCTTTTTGTTGTAGACTCTATATACACAGGGAATATCCCATTCCAAGTTTGGTTCAATTTGAACAACTCTATGACCCTATCAAAAAGACCTATTTTTAAAATTACTTATTTGAAATAATAGCAAAATTCCGTATGAAAAACTAACTTTTTTCCCAGGCAAGATATAGCAAAAATTCTTTTTGCTGTAGACTCTATATACACAGGGACTATCCCATACCAAGTTTAGTTCAATTTGAACAACTCTATGACTCAATCAAATAGACCTATTTTTAAAATTATTTATTTGAAATAATAGCAAATTTCCGTATGAAAAACTAACTTTTTTCCCAGGCAAGATATAGCAAAAATTCTTTTTGCTGTAGACTCTATATACACAGGGAAAATCCCATACCAAGTTTGGTTCAATTTGAACAACTCTATGACTCAATCAAAAAGACCTATTTTCAAAATTACTTATTTGAAATAATAGCAAAATTCCGTATGAAAAACTAACTTTTTTCCAAGGCAAGATATAGCAAAAATTCTTTTTGCTGTAGACTCTATATACACAGGGAATATCCCATACCAAGTTTGGTTCAATTTGAACGACTCTATGACCCTATCAAAAAGACCTATTTTTAAAATTACTTATTTGAAATAATAGCAAAATTCCGTATGAAAAACTAACTTTTTTCCCAGGCAAGATATAGCAAAAATTCAACAACTACTACAACAAAAACAACAACAACAACAACTACTACTACTACTACTACTACTACTACTACTGTTTCAACACTTTAATTCCAAATATGAAATAAAGGCACGGTTGGCAACAAATACAAACAAAACAAGAAGAGTTATTTGTTTGGTTATTCTGTGAAGTGCTGTACGACGAAATTGTTGAAGGCATTCTTTGATCCGGTTGCTGCTTCCTCCTGCAATCTGGGGAATGATACTTTGTTTCGTACACAGTCTCCTTCGATTTGACTCATCCACGTTTTCCGTTGCCCCCCAGGAGCGCGTCTAGCATGGACGTATTGATCGGGCGGGTCCCAATCGAAGGCACTGCGGGCTAATCTTCCTGGTTCCATTCTCTGGATGTGTCCGTACCATTTTATCCGTTTGAGCATGATCATCGTGGATAGTTGGGGCATTCGTGATCTTGACATAATTTCTTCGTTCGTTGCTTTCTCCAGATATGACACACGTAGAATTCTCCGAAGACAACCACAGTGGAAACTCTCAAGTTTTCTCTCCATTAATTTCGAAAGAGTCCAAGTCTCTGAGCTGTACAGCACGGCTGATAAAACGAGTGCTTTGTACAAATTGCACTTGAGGTGCACGCTGAGCTGCTTGCTCTTCCAGAGATTTTGGAAGTTAGCAAACCGTTGTCTACCTTCTGCAAGTTTGCAATTGACTTCCTTCAGGTCTCCATGCTTGAGGCTGACATATGATCCGAGACACTTGAACGCTTCTATGTTTTCAAACTCGTTTCCGAGAACATCTTGTACTTTGCAGGAAAACACGCGTGTGGCAGCTGCTTTAGGTTTGCCACAGTATCTCGATTGGTGAACTTTTCGGCCATTGACTGTTTTGAACTTTCTTTCACACTTGTCACAGGTAAGGCTCGCCTCTAGTTGCTCGAACTTTGACTTGTCGACGACATTCTTTGACTAACCGGCTTTGCAGAATCTTGTTTGGTGCACTTTGCGTCCAGTAACTGTACTGAATTGCCGCTGACAATTCTGACATCTTAAAGACTCTTGGTCAGCCACCACTGACCGACTCTCATTTTCTAGCGACTCTGAATCTGCTACCGCAGATTGTTGTTGTGAAGCTACCAATGCTGGCTTAGCCACCGCTAAGCTTTTCAATCTTAGCTTCCGGCCATCTTGTGTTTCGAACCAGCCCGCTTTCTTTTTCGTTCCCAGCAGCACCTCCGTGCTGATGGTTAGTCGTGACTGGCTAGATGTCTCTGCCAGGAGTCCTAGTTTGCCTTTATGTGTTCCAGTGAGTATCTCCACGTTCTGTTGGATACTAGGCACTGCAACAACATTTGGGCTGTCGCATTTTACGCCCATATTCTTTGTTTTGGCCACATTAATCTTCAGACCAGCGGCTTCCGCAAGGGCCTCGATTCGATGTAGGTTTTCTTGCACCTCACTGTCTGAGACCCCCACGAGAGCAACATCATCAGCAAAATCTAAGTCAGCCACCAATCTCCCAATGTCTAATCCTCCATGCACCGAGTTAGCCAAAATGTAGTTGATGACAAGGCCGAAT
Source organism: Convolutriloba macropyga (assembly GCF_964194025.1). Taxonomy (NCBI): domain Eukaryota; kingdom Metazoa; phylum Xenacoelomorpha; order Acoela; family Convolutidae; genus Convolutriloba; species Convolutriloba macropyga. Next base: position 47,768,775 of record NC_134470.1, on the reverse strand, counting down.
AGGATTGGGGACCACACATCACCCTGCCTAACGCCCGTTCTGACATCAAATAAGCGTCCTTTCTCACCTTCGGCTTTGACTCGACATTTGAATCCATCATAGCTGTTTCTTATGATGTTTATCACTTTTTGCGGAAGACCATAGTGTTTCATTATCTGGTACATCTGCTCACGATCGACAGAATCGAATGCCGCTCGAAAGTCTATGAAACAAAAGCTAATAGCCAATTGAAACGCCATTGATTTCTCTATTATTTGACGCAGGGCAAAGAGTTGATCGGCGCATCCTCTGCTTTTTCTGAAGCCGCACTGCTCTTCCCTTAAGACGCAATCCACTGAATCTTTGCATCGATTGAGAATAACGGAAGCGAACACTTTGCCTGGTACTGACAATAGAGAGATCCCTCGGTGGTTCGAACACTCTGACCTCTTTCCTTTACTCTTGTATAATGGGACAATTTCTGCTACCTTCCAGTCATCGGGCAGAACTGCCGTCGACCAACACTTATCTATGATGTCCCAGAGCCACTCGACAATACCCTTGTGTGCTTTCAACATCTCACAGGAAATGTTATCGGGTCCACTTGCCTTGCCATTCTTCAACCTGCGGACAGCTTCAAGCACTTCTTCAAATCGAATTGGGCTCAGGTCAATCGACAAGCTTTCAGCTGCTTCTTCGGGATCCAATCTCGTACTGCAACTGGATGTTGAGGGATTCAGGAGTTGACTAAAATGTTCCGTCCAGCGTTCAAGTCGTTCCTCTTTCGTCCGTAAGTTGACGCCAGTGCTTGAAACTAATTTGGTCAACTGGGGACTCCAGTTTCGGCAAATCTGCTGTGATGCCCCAAAAACCTCCTTCAAGTTGCCTCTGTCCGCAAAGCTCTGCACTTCTTGGCCTTTGCGTTCAAGCCATGCCCGTTTGTCTGCACGTAGAGCTTTTCTGACTTCCTTACAGCAGTTTGTGAACTCTAACAACGCCACCGCGCTGCTGTGTTTCTTCAACTGTAGATCAGCTGATTTCCGGATAAGTTCCAGAGAATCTGGAGAAATCCAAGGTTTGTTCACTCGCTTGTCCGGAAGGAGGCATTTCACTGCTGCTTGGTTCAGGGCTTTTCGAAAATTGTCCCAAGACTGCTCTGTATTCTCGAAATCGCCGCTCTTATCAAGATGTAACTTGACCTCCTGCGTGAATAAGTCACGCGTTGTTTCATCTTGCAGCTTTGCAGAACTGATTCTGGGCGTGAAACATGGCTTTTTAGACAAAAGTTTCATAGATACTTCCGCAATGACCAGTTCATGATTGTGGTTTTCCCTCTTCTGGTCCGCACATTCGTCAGACATCCTCTGTATCTCTCTGCAAACAGAATGTGATCCAGCATCTTTTTTCGACAACTCGGATCGGGGGGGTTGTAGGTGTACCGATGCACTTGTCGATGCTGGAACAATGTACCACCTACGAGCAATTTGTGTGAAGTGCAAAATGATAACAAATTTTCCGAGTTTTCATTTTCTTCACCCATTCCAAACGGGCCTCTGCAGCTCATGGTGTCATTCAACTGGTGTCCAGGCTCTGCATTGAGGTCACCTATGACACAAATACGCTCCCTATGTTTGAAGCTGGAAACTAGGTCTGAAAGTTGACTCCAAAACAAATCCTTCTCTTGGAGACTAGCTTCATTCGTAGGTGCGTAGCAGACAACAACATCTAGATTGGCTCTCCTCCGAACCGCGAACTTGACGTAGCAAATACGTTCACTTAGAGCCACTTGTTCTACGATGCTGTTTATCAATGACTTCTTTACAGCAACGCCCACTCCTCCTTGTCTCGACTTTACACCAGACAACCACGAGTCAGACAGGTAGAGCTTGTGGTCTCCGAGATCAATTTCTTGCTCCTGCAATCTCGTCTCCTGCACTCCCAGAATATCCAACTTGTATTGCGCCAGATCCATTTTCAAAGCCTCTAAAGATCCGGCTTGGGTCAGTGTTCTGACGTTTAAAGTTGCAATTCTGAGTTGGTTACTACTACTACTACTACTACTACTACTACTACTACTACTACTACTACTACTACTACTACTACTACTACTACTACTACTACTACTACTACTACTACTACTACTACTACTACTACTACTACTACTACTACTACTACTACTACTACTACTACTACTACTACTACTACTACTACTACTACTACTACTACTACTACTACTACTACTACTACTACTACTACTACTACTACTACTACTACTACTACTACTACTACTACTACTACTACTACTACTACTACTACTACTACTACTACTACTACTACTACTACTACTACTACTACTACTACTACTACTACTACTACTACTACTACTACTACTACTACTACTACTACTACTACTACTACTACTACTACTACTACTACTACTACTACTACTACTACTACTACTACTACTACTACTACTACTACTACTACTACTACTACTACTACTACTACTACTACTACTACTACTACTACTACTACTACTACTACTACTACTACTACTACTACTACTACTACTACTACTACTACTACTACTACTACTACTACTACTACTACTACTACTACTACTACTACTACTACTACTACTACTACTACTACTACTACTACTACTACTACTACTACTACTACTACTACTACTACTACTACTACTACTACTACTACTACTACTACTACTACTACTACTACTACTACTACTACTACTACTACTACTACTACTACTACTACTACTACTACTACTACTACTACTACTACTACTACTACTACTACTACTACTACTACTACTACTACTACTACTACTACTACTACTACTACTACTACTACTACTACTACTACTACTACTACTACTACTACTACTACTACTACTACTACTACTACTACTACTACTACTACTACTACTGTTTCAACACTTTAATTCCAAATATGAAATAAAAGCACGGTTGGCAACAAATACAAACAAAACAAGAAGAGTTATTCGTTTGGTTATTCTGTGAAGTGCTGTACGACGAAATTGTTGAAGGCATTCTTTGACCCGGTTGCTGCTTTCTCCTGCAATCTGGTGAACGATACTTTGTTTCGTACACAGTCTCCTTCGATTTGACTCATCCACGTTTTCCGTTGCCCCCCAGGAGCGCGTCTAGCATGGACGTATTGATCGGGCGGGTCCCAATCGAAGGCACTGCGGGCTAATCTTCCTGGTTCCATTCTCTGGATGTGTCCGTACCATTTTATCCGTTTGAGCATGATCATCGTGGATAGTTGGGGCATTCGTGATCTTGACATAATTTCTTCGTTTGTTGCTTTCTCCAGATATGACACACGTAGAATTCTCCGAAGACAACCACAGTGGAAACTCTCAAGTTTTCTTTCCATTAATTTCGAAAGAGTCCAAGTCTCTGAGCTGTACAGCACGGCTGATAAAACGAGTGCTTTGTACAAATTGCACTTGAGGTGCACGCTGAGCTGCTTGCTCTTCCAGAGATTTTGGAAGTTAGCAAACCGTTGTCTACCTTCTGCAAGTTTGCAATTGACTTCCTGCAGGTCTCCATGCTTGAGGCTGACATATGATCCGAGATACTTGAACGCTTCTATGTTTTCAAACTCGTTTCCGAGATCACTTTTTGCGGAAGACCATACTCATTGCTTTGGTGTTTGAAGGCTGAGATACGACTAGGTGTTTGAAGGCTGAGATACTACTACTACTACTACTACTACTACTACTACTACTACTACTACTACTACTACTACTACTACTACTACTACTACTACTACTACTACTACTACTACTACTACTACTGCTACTACTACTACTACTATTACTACTACTACTACTACTACTACTACTACTACTACTACTACTACTACTACTACTACTACTACTACTACTACTACTACTACTACTACTACTACTACTACTACTACTACTACTACTACTACTACTACTACTACTACTACTACTACTACTACTACTACTACTACTACTACTACTACTACTACTACTACTACTACTACTACTACTACTACTACTACTACTACTACTACTACTACTACTACTACTACTACTACTACTACTACTACTACTACTACTACTACTACTACTACTACTACTACTACTACTACTACTACTACTACTACTACTACTACTACTACTACTACTACTACTACTACTACTACTACTACTACTACTACTACTACTACTACTACTACTACTACTACTACTACTACTACTACTACTACTACTACTACTACTACTACTACTACTACTACTACTACTACTACTACTACTACTACTACTACTACTACTACTATTACCAGTACTAAGACTACTTTACGGTGATAGGACGATGACTCTATTACGTAAACTGAAGCTTCCTGACTTGAAACTTGCAATTCCCGTTAATCCGACACTTCTCACAACCAATACGGATTATTTCTACAATATCGAAAAAACCGACGCTTCATACATGCAAAACCGATGAAACCGACAAAAACCGACAAATACCGACGTTTCGTACGCCATTTTTGTCGGTATTTCTTGGCTCCAGTCTTTTCATATATTGAACAATCCAAAGTCTGGATCATAAATTTTTTCGGTCTTTCTGAGTCTTTTCATAAATGGAACGAGCCAAAGTCTGTATCATATCGCATTTTTGTCTGTACAAGTCTCTTCATAAGCGTTTTTGAACGAGCACATAAACGCACCAAAGTTTTGAACGAGGCAAAGTCTGGATCATAGGCATTTTTGGTCTGCCTGGTTATTTTCATAAGCAAAAATAGTCTGGATGGGTATTTTCATAGATCATTTTGAGCGAGGACCTCAACCTGGGAACAAAATCTGTAGAATCAATTAGAAAATTAGCCTAGCTACTTCAGAGAACATCAATTCTTCAAAAAGAGTTTTCTTTTTTCAGCAAACCAAATTATTGAAAAAACAAGTTCCATAACACAGTATTAGTGGACAACAAAGTAATCGAAAAGTCTCATGAATACTTAGTTTTATCAATTGATTTTGTCTTTTCTGAGTCACGTTAAACTGATCTCGGAAAAGAATGGAACAAAATTTAGCCATTCGGAAAAATGGAGTTTGTTTAAACTTTTTGGATTTTACTTTAATTTACATGTTTCTATTAGGATCGTTCTCTTCCTACTTTTATATAAAGGAACGAACAGCCTATTGGGTAATATAAATCATTAGCAAAATTTTTAAATTTTTCAAAATAAAAATCTGCTTATTCTAAAGGCATTAAACTTAACGTCTTGGTATAGTGAAGTGGGTATAGTGACGGACCTTTTGGTATAGTGAAGGAGTATCGTGACATGCGCTAAACGAGATCTTCAACTAGTTGGGGGAAAACGTACAGATGTGCCTTGAACCAATGAGTGGCATCGAACATGCTATCCATGCACTCCGTCGAAGCTTTATTCAAGATCGTACTGATGCAATCCTTTTGATTGTTGCCCAGTACGCGTTTAATAGCTTGTGTAGAGATCTGGCTCTAAGAAATCTCAAAAAAATGCAGCTCAATTTATACAACAGTCAGAAACTCTTATAAGACCCCATCAGACCTATTGGTTGATAAAAATGTAATCAAGTCTTTAGAAGGTCAAACATAAGTCGATCCAATAGACATGGCAATGTACGGAGTGGTTATACTCCCTCTTGTCGACATGCTAAATGGTCAAAATTTGACTCGAAAAAGTTACTCAGATAACAATAATATGGCCGGTTGCCTAAGATCACTAATAATCGTGCTAGACAAACTCAATGAATATGGTGGTGAATTTGGTTATAATGTGATCAAATGTGATCTCGATACCAAACTGGAGTTTGTTCAGAAGGTGAACAAAATTTTTTTTTGATTAGATGCTGATGTTATTGAAGGTCATCGTGTTGTGGGTTGTTTTTTTGGCGGATAACAGCTGCAAAGACTCTATGAAAAAGTCAATGAACTACTCAAACGCGCCTAAGAAATTCGCCAAATATACTAATGGTTCCCCTCAGCAAGTGTACCAATCAGTTACAAATGAACTGCAACAAAAAAAAACCTTCGTTGCTAGGACTACCCCAAAATGGGAGAGTCTGCTGAGGTAAACAGGAAACCTCATCCCTTCAATGTTGAAACGTCCTAATTACAATGAGAAATACCGGAAAGTTTTCTCTCTTCCGATTAAAGACGGTGGCTTAAGCATTTTTCTCTGAAGACAGGGCGAACGAATATGAAGGATCTATTAGGATATGAGCCGATAGAGAATCATAACGCATTAGATTCTGAGTATCCTTAAGAAAAAATTCTTCGGAAAAGCAGAAAAGAAAAACAGAAAAAAGCTCGAGCAAAAACGCTGGCGATCGAAGATATTATCAATGAAGAAGAGGCTTATTCTCTAGATTTGTCCCAGGGAAAAGAGCATTATGCTGGCTAAACAGAGTTTCCTTGACAAGATATCATTTTGATTTAAACAAGGGTGAGTTTAGAGATGGAATTTTCTGTAGATAAAGATGGGATCCCGTAAACCTTTCATCAATATGCGTATGCGGAGAAATTTTCTATGTAGCACATGTTCTTCATTGTCTAAAAGGTCGCTTTACGCACAGCAGACGCAATGACATCCATGACTTTATTGACCTGTTGGATGAGGTCTGCGATGATGTCGAAGTAGAGTCCTGTCTTCAGACTTTGCAAACAGAAACCTTCGCAAATAGAAGCACCACTACTGATGACGATGCTCGACTAGATATGAAAGCTATTGGCTTCTTCGAATCACGTTTCCACAGAATTTTCTTTAGTAATAGTCGTAGTAGATAAAACTTTAGATCATTTTATCAATGATTTCGACCCGTGTATCGAAGTTAGTTTATAGGGTTCAGTTTAATTTGGTTTCAGGGGTTTGCAATGTCCACATCTGCAGCGTATGCACCGTGTGCATCTATTGTTTTTGGTGAAGGATTTTTCGAACAATTTGTTATAGATCCTCAGCAAAAATTGCTTTTTTAGGTACTGCCCATAGTCTTTGTTAACTATGTTATCTAGGTTGTGAGAGACTAAGTTCTACGGGAAAAATCGTTGTCGGTTTTTTGTAAACGGCTTTTCGGAATTTTGAATCTGCCTCTTGTATCTTTTTGGTTGGCTTCAGGGGGCTTTTCTTGGAGATTTAAGGTATTGTCATATTCTCTCCTCATGATTGCCGAGAGAAAGAGTGGGTCGTGTAGTTCAGCATAAAGACACAGGCGTACACGTTTAAGGTTGGTCAATCTGGCTCGGTAGTTTTCATTTGTGCAGAGAATCCATTTTGTTGCCAGCTTCTGATTTTTTTCAAGGTCAAACATGTTTGTCCCGGAGGTCAGTCGCACCTGTGATGCGAATGTGACACTTGGGACAACGTAACCAATGTACGCGTCCAGTTTAGTCGTTAAGTTACAAATGGTTGACAGGATGCGTTTGATTTGAAAGAAGGCTTTTGTTGTTCTTAATTCGTAGTTTGAGTTCCAGTTTAGGCTTTGCGCTATCAATTTAGGTTTTTTCCTACAACCTTTGATGTGAAAAAGTTTGATCAGTATGCTAAGAGTTTCCCAAGAAGCGCACTTGCTTCCTACAAATATCGCGCGAGTCCATCAAGAAGCTGAAATAAGAGCAAAGGATATTCGAAGTCAACAAAGCGATCTCCTGTCTGTTAATCTTCTCATGTAAAGGAGGAGCGGGTCCGTCAGCATCAAAAGCCATACAGAGGTTGGCTTCCAGGATTACCAATAAGAAAGAAGATTCTTATTTGGACGTGATCACGTACATAAGGACAAAAATAAGTTTCGCGCTTACGCGTAGCTCCATACTCTGCCTCCGTGGCGAACGCTCCGTGCGCTGGCGCCCTGAAGTGCGGGCGTCAGTAGGAACCATTATAGAGGAAAGGAGGTTGTTCTCCTAAATGTTCCTACATTGTTTTCTAATCCTGATTCAAAATCACCACACAGTGTATTGTTATACACCAGGGATTTGGAAAAATTAATTGCAATTAATTGGCTCGACAAAATAGGAGCAATCAGGACAAAATAGGACAAAATAGGAGTAATTTATTTCGCAAAACACAAAACGCAATTGTTGCAACAATTGCAATTACTGATCAATTAATTTTGATGTTCCCCAATTATTTTCTTCATAAATGTAAAAGAAACCAATTTGTCAAATTAAAATTACTACCGATATTTAAAACAAACGTTTCCGAATTCTACGTTCATCGTCAGGTTAAAACTGTATCGCAAATTGTTAAAGGATAAAATGAATATGTATTTATTTTTGTGTGAGACCACAATTAAAACAATTCTAGGAATTATTGTAAACTATTCAATCGAAAATTTTTTCCTATATACAATATTTGACCTATTTACAGCTCATATTTACATCTGTTATCAATTTTCTTTAAAAATTTATCTATTCCGGATTTTTCGATTTTGGCCATGACTTTTATATTTAGGGGTATTCCGGATTTGCCCTAACACTAAGTATACCTCTTGTGGAATTTTAGCAAATTTCGTTTTGCCCTATTTATTTTTATCTAGTCAAAATTATTATTTTAACTAATATTTCAGGGTGAGTTTCCACCCCCTATATTCATAGCTTTTGTTTAGTGCCAGCATCAGCTTGCCGATGTATATAGCTTCGATAGTCATTAGCTTTTCTACTGTCCGGCAGGCGTCCAAAATTTTCCATTCGTGGCGCCACAACATTCAACCACATGTTGACTCACTTGTGAATCGTTCTTTTGATGTTTTGTTATCCTTGTGGAAACTTGCCGGCTTGTTTGCCAAACATAGATGGATCCGCATCTTTTACATTTCATCTCATATACCACGTGGGGTTTCAGGTCTCTATCGAAAGATGATTTCAGGGTGGGGATTCATGATCTTGATTTCCGCGGTATAAAAACCACTTGCATTTAGCATAGTTTCTTCAATCTGCCTGCAAAGTTTTGAGTAACGTTGTCTCTGTTTTGTAGAAAAGTAACTGGCTTATCATGAGATCTATTCTTGTTTTTTTTTTGATGCTCTTTTGGTGTTGTTCTCAATTGGTCTTTATCGCCACTTATTATATTTTCTAAAGTCTGAATCATTATTTTTCAAGACCATTCCTCTGGATACTGATTTTTGGTCCAGCAAGTTTTGTTCTTTTCAAGAGCCTGGTAAAAGGCCAACCAAATAGAGGTTGCATTGAAATCCCTGTGAACCATACCTTGAATCACATTTTTTTAATGCTGAAGCTGTGCACAGATGCGAAAATTCAGTTTTATTCCAGTTTCAGTTGGTTTTTGATACGAATGAGAGGTGATGTTACTTTTGCTGCTCACATTTAATCTAATATCAAGAAAAATCAAATCCCTTCCATGTTACCTTTTTTCTAAGGTAAATTGCAGTTTGTTGAGTAATAAATTTGCAAATTTTAAGTGCTCGTCCGGGTCATCATGAACCGTGCAGATAATATCATCCACAAAGCTTTTAAACAATTTCATAACCTCATACCGCCCCACTGTCTGTTGATTGGTTCGAATATGGGAGACTAATTGCAGCGCGGTGAAGCGAACTTACAGCCAAAATATGCACCATCTCGGTGAATCTATAAAATTATTACTCGCTAAGACACAACCAATGAAAACTTCTCAAAGTATTTTGCTGTTAGCCCTTCTTTAGGCCTTGTTCTCAAAACATTTGACAAAGGAAATAATGTAAAAGAAACCAATTTTTCAAAATTAAAATCATTTCCGGTATTTAAAACAAACGTTTTCGGACTTTACGTTCATCGTCAGTTTAAAACTGTTTCACAAATTGTTAGAGGATTAAATGAATATGTATTTACTTTTGTGTGAGAGCACAATTAAAACAATTCTAGGAGCTATTCTAAAAAATTCAATCAAAAATTGTTTCCTATTTTTAATAATTGGCCTATTTACAGCTCATATTTACATCTGTTATCAATTTCTTTAAAAACATTCATATTCCGGGTTTTCGAGTTTGGCCATGTTTTTGTATTTTTAGGTGTATTCCGAATTTGCCCTTACCCAAAGTATCCCGCTTGTAGAATTTTTGCAAATTTTGTTTTGTCATGCACAAAAGGTTTTTTGCCCTATGTATCTTTATCTAGTCAAAATTATTATTTGAACTAATATTTTAGCGTAATATTTTTTCCTAGATTTAAGAATAATTTTGCCGTGATTTACCAAAAATGTAAGCCAATGGTTATGTTATCAGAATTGTTCAATTTCTATTCAACGAAAAAAAAATTTTTATCACCCAAATCTATCAAATTACATGCGATCTCTGACAGAAGTTTGTGATCTGGGACCATTTTCTCTGGTGGCGGCTTTGCGACTTGGAAAAATGCTGCTTAATTTTTCGCCAATTATTGGGCAATTAATTGGGTCGCTCCAATCAATTATTGAAATTGAAGTATAGTAAACAATCAATTATTGCAATCAATTAATTGCCAATTGTTGCAATTACAATTAATTTTTCCTAATCCCTGCCATAAACTATATTTTTATTGCTATTTTTTATATAATAATAATATTAATAAAAAGGAAAAATTCCAAGTCCTAACTTAGGAAAAAGTCCAAGGGTTTTACATTAACCCCAGTTTGTTTCGTTCAGTTCATTAGATAACAAAATTCAGTTTTTTCACGTTCATGCAGTTGTTGCAACCACACATAATTCGCCAAGAGCACGTGTTGTTTTCATCGTAACGCAGTCTAAAGTAGACAAAATACAGATCGAGAAGTTTGGCTTTGTGGTTTTCATGAAATAGAATATCGTATTGGAAGAACTCGTTGAAGGTGTTCACAAGGTGGCAGGCCCTGTACCAATAATCGGATTCACATTTCCTGAGTTTTCGTTGTCGACAAACGAAGTTACGAGTCGTTTGGTATCGAGTTGTACCTGGCTCGGTTTTCGATACATGAAGTTTCCAGTTTAAATCATCTTTCCCCGTTAGAATTTTTGCGAATAACAAAACGACCTGTAGCTCATTGTATAAGGATAAGGGAAGTAAATTGAGTTTTAAGAATTGTTCTTTGTAAGGCATTTTGGCTACAGTGATCCAATTTGCTGCTTTTTTCTGTACACTTCCAATTTGACTGAGTTCAACTTTGCCTGGTTTCCACACACTTGAGCCGTAACTGATAATTGGACCAATATAACTGACATACGAGTTTTTCCTGTTTGCTTAATTTGCCAAAGAAAGGTTTCTCTTGATAGAGTAAAGAGCGTTTAGAACCTTTTGAGTACGAGATTGAGAATGAGTTTCCCATGTAAGAGTGTCAGCTACAATTACTCCTAGGTCTTTCATTGCTGAATTGCTTCCAAAACTGAAATTTGGAGAGCGGACCGCGCCCACGCCCTTCAACCACAAGCATTGACTTTTTGATAAACTTATTTCCATGAGATTACTTTGGCACCATTTCCAGATCCTCCGAATGTCGATATTTATTGCCACTGGGTTGGTTCCAACTATCTTGAAATCATCAGCGTAACCAAAAGAATCAGACATGGAGCAGTTGGGAAGGTCATTGATAAAAACCAAAAAACGCAAGGGACCAAGAACTGATCCCTGTGGCACTCCACTGATAACTCTCAGTACAGTCGAGATAGTTCCGTTGATTCGAACCGTTTGCTTCCTGTTTTTGAGGTAGCTAATCAACAATCTCAGACATGCTCCTCCGATTCCCAATGAAGAGAGTTTTTCCATCAGTCGTTCGTGGTTCACCTTGTCGAATGCCTTTTTGAAATCAATATAAAAAGCCATGAGGAAATCGCAGCTGGGCGAATCAATGTTGATGAAAAAGTGGTGTAAGAATTCAATTAGATTCGTTTCCGTTGACCTTTTTGAAAGAAATCCATGCTGTGATTCTGATAAGAATGGCGACACAAGGCGATTTAACTTGTTGAAAATTAATTTCTCAAGCAGTTTCGAGACAGTCAACAGTAAGCTTATCGGTCTGTAGTTTGTTACTTCCTGCTTGTTGCCATCTTTGAACATCGGTACAATTTCACTCGTTTTCCATTCATTTGGAAGGTACCACTTGTTTGCAATAAAGTTGAAGAGCATATAAAGAGATTAACACAGTTATTTTGACAAGTTTTTGAGGACTTCATTTCCTATGCAGTCTGGCACTTTTGCTTTGTCTACATCAAGATTTGATATCGCTTCTTTTATTTCGGCTTGGTTGAAGTGGATACTGTCTATTAGCGGTGTCGGATGTGCAACACGCTTTTCAGCGGTGTAAGTTTGTGCGGTGAACACCGATTGGAAGTATTGATTGAACAATTCTACCTTCTCTGCGTCAGTTCGAGCTATTTTGTCATCGAGGAAAACCTCTTGTGGAATATGGTTTTCTTTGGTCAGCGTTTTGAGGTATTTTTGGAGCTCCGAGAACCTGCCTTTTTGGAAAAACTGTGTTTCATAGCTATGCTGCTCTTTTTGAAGGGAAGTCATTAGATTCGTTTGTACTTCTTCTATTTTTCCTTCGTTTCCGTTCGTAGGGCGGGTTTCTTGTTTCTTTTGTAAAGTTTTCAGCTTTTTGATAAAATTGGAGGACTCAAGTGTTACCCATGGTGCTAGCTCTCAACGATGCTTCGTTTTCCGTGGAACAATGTCCTTCAGAGCTTCATAGAGCCACTCGTACCACTTTTCGACCATTTGATTGGGATTGTTGAAACAGTATGGATTGAATGGGTGATCTTTTATGAACTCGTCAATTTCCTTCCAGTTAGCTTTCTTGAAAGCAAATAGCGAAAAATCTAGTTTTCTTTTTGGTAAAGGCGTGTGTTTATGGTTGGGTGGAGCTTGGAGGCTGATTTTGACGGAGTATGGTTGATGGTCTGCGGTATGAAAAATTCTCATTTGGTTATCTACCACCACGTTCAGAGTTGTTTGCGGTTTATTGCGCAGAATGATATCCAGAGATCGACCATTTTCACTTTTGATTAACTGCTGGTAGTTGTGCTCGGTTAAATCATCTAGTACAAGTTGTTGATCAGGAGTGGCAGACATCATTTTGTATGGTCAAAATTTATGTCACCGACAATGTAGACACAGGCCGCGTTGAACTCAAGCTTTTTGCTCCTCAAGAATTTGATCAAGTTCGGAAACTGGACTTACTCCCATTTATATGTACTATCTTTGGGTGAGCTATAGATGCAGCATATGATAACAGGTTTCTGGAGGGACAGTCGCACTATAATACAGTTAGAGTTTGCTATCAAGACCCCACCAGGCCCTGACTTGCCGTTGCTGCTTGGGCAGTCCTTTCGGTGAATTTCGTAGCACGGTAAAAACAAAGCCGCATCAGGTATATTTTCAGTGAGCCAGGTTTCCGTTAAGCATAAAACTTCGTATAGTTTTTTTGTTTGTTTTGAGTTTGCAAAGTTTGTCCTTCTCTGGTGTTCAAGTATACTTCTCATGTTGAAAGCAAGGATATTCAGGTAGGCGGATAATCAATCCTCACTTGCTGAGTGAGAGAGTTTGATTTCAGACCATGCGCTTCCGATCTTTTGGTAGAGAATGCCGTCGTTTATTCTAAGATTTTTGGATTCAATGCCTTGTTGGATCATCTCGCGTCTTCGTTTGCTTTTTTGATTAGTATCGTTCTTGTTTTATTCTCATCGTACTTTCCAAGTCGGATTATATCATTGATTTCAGTGCTCACATTTAGATGAGTCAAGACTTTTTGCACCTTCATGTAGTCATAGTTTTGGCGGTTCATTGAGTTTTTATCTGCTGATTCCTTAATTCCGCGTATTCGAATTCCGTCCAGTTCCTCAGGCGGTTTCTTTGTTATGTTTGTACCGCTAGTTGATACTGGTTTTTGTTCTTCAGCCTCCACTTCGATATTTTGCATTTGTTTCCTCTGGTTTTCTTTGTTCTTATCAACATATTGTTTGATTGTTTCATGTCATTTTTCTCCTACACATTTATTGCATAATAGAAGAACCTTTTTTCCAAGTGCGAGGATTCCCTTCAGTGCTAAATCACTAAGCTCCGCGCATTTCTCAGATAAAGGCATTCAATTTCCACACATGGCTCAATCGAATGACATTTCATTTTTTGGTATCTTCTCATTATAGGACGAACAACTGTCGGTAACCAATTTTTTTCTAGTGTAATGCTTGCTCATTATGAAGGAGGAGGGGACAAGCGACACAGGGTACTTAGTGGAGTGGCTCGGAGCCTGATTGTATTTCTGATGCTTTAATTTAATCTTTTGGTGTAAAGGAAACCAATTTGTCAAATTAAAATGACTTCCAACATTTAAAACAAACGTTTTCGAACTTTACGTTCATCGTTTTCGAACTTTACGTTCATCTGTCTTACAAATTGTTAAAAGATAGAATGAATATGTATTTACATTTGTCTGATACGACAATTAAAACAATTCTAGGAAATATTCTACAAAATCAATCGAAAATTTTTCCCTATATACAATATTTAGCCTATTTACAACTCATATTTACATCTTCTGTTATCAATTTATTTAAAAACATTCCTATTCCGGATTTTTCTATTTTGGCCATGTTCCTGTATTTTTAGGGTTATTCCGAATTCGCCCTAACCATAGGTATCCCTCTTGTGGAGGTTTTGCAAATTTCGTTTTGGCCCTATGTATTCTCATCTAGTCAAAATTATGATTTGAAATAATATTTTAACGTGAGTTCCCTCCCCCTATATTCATCGCGTGTGTTTAGTGCCGCCTTCAGCTTGCTGATATATATAGCTTCGATAATCATTAGTTTTTCTACTGTCCGACATGCGTCCAGAATTTTCCATTCAATGTCATTCGTGGCGCCACGACATTCAACCAGATGTTGACCCACCTGTGAATCCTTCTTTTGATGTTCTGTTATCCTTGTGGTAACATGCCGGCTTGTTTGCCCAAAATAGATGGATCCGCATCCATTACATTTAATCTCATATACCGCGTGGGATTTCAGGTCTCTATCGAAAGATGATTTCAGGTTGGGGAGGCACGATCTTAATTTCCGCGTTGTAAAAACTACGTGCAATTCGCATAGTTTCTTCAGTTTGCTTGCAAAGTTTTGAGTGAGGTTGCCTCTGTTTTGTAGAAAAATAGTTGGCTTATCAATAGATTTAGTCTCGCTTTCTTGATGCTCTTTTGGTGTTGTTCTTAATTGGTCTTTACCGCCACTTATTATCTTTTCTAGAGTCTGAATCACTATTTTTGAAGACCGTTCCCCTGGATATTGATTTTTGGTCCAGCAGGTTTTGTTCTTTTCAAGAGCCTGATCGAAGGCCAACCAATCTACAAAATCAATCGAAAATTTTTCTCTATATACATTATTTAGCCTATTTACAACTTTTGGTTATGTAATCTTTTGGTTACCCGGGTTGAATTTTTCCGCCCAAAATGATGTAAGAGTGGGGCTGCAATGGGAGGATTTTTTTAGGAAAATGCAGCTCAAAACTCTTACGTTTTTTTGGGCTGCATTGGGCTTCCAAGGGGGGTTAAATGGTTTAAGAGTGAGGAGGTAAAAAACAAATTGACCCCCAACTCTTACATCTTTTTTGGTCTGCCAAGGGGGGTAAAACGATGTAAGAGTTGGGGGGTAATTTGTCTTTTACCCCCTCACTCTTAAACCATTTTACCCCCCTTGGCAGATCAAAAAAGATGTAAGAGTGGGGGGTTAATTTGTCTTTTACCCCCTCACTCTTACACCATTTTACCCCCCTTGGAAGCCCAATGCAGCCAAAAAAGACGTAAGAGTTTTGAGCTGCATTTTCCTAAAAAATCCTCCCATTGCAGCCCCACTCTTACGTAATTTTACCCCCCTTGGCAGCCCAACTCTTACATCATTTTACCCCCCTGGCAGCCCAACTCTTACATCATTTAACCCCCTCAATCTTATAGCCCCCATACCTGAAGACTGCCTGTCTTGAACCCACAACCTCTGTACCCTCAGCTGCGTCGCCTTATCCTCCAGACCATCGATGCTTGTCCAACTCTTGGCGGTCTATATATATAAATATTATTGTTAGAATTGCACCATCACAGCAAATTACCCCCTCACTCTTACATCGTTTTACCCCCCTTGGTAGCCCAACTCTTACATCATTTTACCCCCTCTGAACAAATTACCCCCTCACACTTACACCATTTTACCCCCCTTGGCAGCCCATTTTTTACCTCATTTTACCCCCTCTGGACAAATTACCCCCGCACACTTACACCATTTAAACCCCCCTGGCAGCCCAACTCTTACATCATTTAACCCCCTCAATCTTTTAGCCCCCATACCTGAAGACTGCCAGTCTTGAACCCACAACCTCTGTACCCTCAGCTGCGTCGCCTTATCCTCCAGACCATCGATGCTTTTCCAACTCTTGACGGTATATATATATATAAATAATATTGTTAGAATTGCCCCATCACAACAAATTACCCCCTCACTCTTACATCGTTTCCCCCCCCCTTGGTAGCCCAACTCTTACATCATTTTAACCCCTCTGAACAAATTACCCCCTCACTCTTACACCATTTTACCCCCCTTGCAGCCCAACTCTTACATCATTCTAACCCCTCTGAACAAACTACCCCCTCACTCTTACACAATTTTACCCCCCTTGGCAGCCCAATTCTTACATCGTTTTATCCCCTCTGAACAAATTACCCCCTCACACTTACACCATTTTACCCCCCTTGGCAGCCCATTTCTTGCCTCATTTTAACCCTCTGGACAAATTACCCCCTCACACTTACACCATTTTACCCCCCCTGGCAGCCCAACTCTTACATCATTTATAACCCTCAATCTTTTAGCCCCCATACCTGAAGACTGCCAGTCTTGAACAAACAGCCTCTGTACCCTCAGCTGCGTCGCCTTATCCTCCAGACCATCGATGCTTGTCCAACTCTTGACGGTCTATATATATAAACAATATTGTTAGAATTGCCCCATCACAACAAATTACCCCCTCACTCTTACATCGTTTTACCCCCCTTGGTAGCCCAACTCTTACATCATTTTACCCCCTCTGAACAAATGACCCCCTCACTCTTACACCATTTTACCCCCCTTGGCAGCCCAACTCTTACATCATTCTACCCCCTCTGAACAAACTACCCCCTCACTCTTACACCATTTTACCTACCGGGGCAGCCCAACTCTTACCTCATTTTACCCCCTCTGGACAAATTACCCCCTCACTATTACACAATTTTACCCCCCTTGGCAGCCCAATTCTTACATCATTTTATCCCCTCTGAACAAATTAACCCCTCACACTTACACCATATTACCCCCTTGGCAGCCCATTTCTTACCTCATTTTACACCCTCTGGACAAATTACCCCCTCACTCTTACACCATTTGGTCCCCCTTGGCAGCCCAACTCTTACCTCATTTTACCCCCTCTGGACAAATTACTCCCTCACTCTAACACCATTTTAACCCCCTTGGCAGCCCAATTCTTTCATCATTTTACCCCTTCTGAACAAATTGCCCCCTCACTCTTACACCATTTTACCCCCGTTGGCAGCCCAACTCTTACATCATTTTACCCCCTCTGAACAAATTACCCCTTCACTCTTACACCATTTTACCCCCCTTGGCAGCCCAACTCTTACATCACTTTACCCCCTCTGAACAAATTACCCCTCACTCTTACACCATTTTGCCCCCCCCCCCCTGGGCAGCCCAACTCTTACCTCATTTTACCCCTCTGGACAAATTACTCCCTCACTCTTACACAATTTTCCCCCCCCCTGGGCAGCTCAATTCTTACATCATATTACCCCCTCTGAACAAATTACCCCCTCACTCTTGCACCATTTTACCCCCCTTGGCAGCCCAACTCTTACATCATTCTACCCCCTCTGAACAAACTACCCCCTCACTCTTACACCATTTTACGTACCTGGGCAGCCCAACTCTTACCTCATTTTACCCCCTCTGGACAAATTACCCCCTCACTATTACACAATTTTACCCCCCTTGGCAGCCCAATTCTTACATCATTTTATCCCCTCTGAACAAATTAACCCCTCACACTTACACCATTTTACCCCCCTTGGCAGCCCATTTCTTACCTCATTTTACCCCCTCTGGACAAATTACCCCCTCACTCTTACACCATTTTAACCCCCTTGGCAGCCCAATTCTTTCATCATTTTACCCCTTCTGAACAAAAACCCCCTCACTCTTACACCATTTTACCCCCGTTGGCAGCCCAACTCTTACATCATTTTACCCCCTCTGAACAAATTACCCCTTCACTCTTACACCATTTTACCCCCCTTGGCAGCCCAACTCTTACATCACTTTACCCCCTCTGAACCAATTACCCCTCACTCTTACACCATTTTACCCCATCCCCCCCCCCTGGGCAGCCCAACTCTTACCTCATTTTACCCCTCTGGACAAATTACTCCCTCACTCTTACACAATTTTACCCCCCTGGGCAGCTCAATTCTTACATCATTTTACCCCCTCTGAACAAATTACCCCCTCACTCTTGCACCATTTTACCCCCCTTGGCAGCCCAACTCTTACCTCATTTTACCCCCTCTGGACAAATTACCCCCTCACTCTTATAAAATTTTACCCCCCTTGGCAGCCCAATTCTTACATCACTTTACCCCCTCTGAACAAATTACCCCCTCACTCTTACACCATTTTACCCCCCTTGGCAGCCCAACTCTTACCTCATTTTCACCCCTCCTCCCCTTGCTGCCCGTTGCAGCCCATTTTTACATGGCATTTTTTGTCAGTGGAAGTAATTCCTCAAAAGTCTTCCCATGGCAGCCCGATGCGGCCCACTCTTACATGGCAATTTCAGTCACGGGGTAATTCCTCAAAAGTCCTTCCATTGCAGCCCATTGCAGCCCACTCTTACATGACAGTTTCAGTCATGGGGGTTAATTCCTGAAAACTCTTCCCATTGCAGCCCATTGCTGCCCACTCTTACATGGCAATTTCAGTCACGGGGGGGGGGGTTTAATTCCCTAAAAGTCCTCCCATTGCAGCCCATTGCAGCCCATTATTACATGACAATTTCAGTCAGGGGGTAATTCCTTAAAAGTCCTCCCATTGCAGCCCATTGCAGCCCACTCTTACATGGCAATTCCATTCAGGGGGGTGATTCCTTAAAAGTCCTCCCATTGCAGCCCATTGCAGCCCATTCTTACATGACAATTTCAGTCATTGGGGGTAATTCCTTAAAAGTCCTCCCATTGCAGCGCACTCTTGCATGGCAATTTCAGTCAGGGGGTAATTCCTTAAAAGTCCTCCCATTGCAGCCCATTGCAGCCCACTCTTACATGACAATTTCAGTCATGGGGGGTAATTCCTGAAAAGTCATCCCGTTGCAGCTCATTGCAGCCCACTCTTACATGGCAATTCCATTCAGGGGGGTGATTCCTCAAAAGTCCTCCCATTGCAGCCCATTGCAGCCCATTCTTACATGACAATTTCAGTCATGGGGGGTAATTCCGTAAAAATCCTCCCATTGCAGCCTACTCTTACATGACAATTTCAGTCAGGGGGGGGGGGGGGGGGTAATTCCTTAATAGTCCTCCCATTGCAGCCCAACTCTTACATCAGTTTACCCCCTCTGAACAAATCACCCCCACACTCTTACATCAATTTATCCCATAGACAAATTACCCCCCATTCTTACATCAAAATGGGAGGATTTTAGGGAGGACATTCGACCCGGGAAATAAAAGAAGGAACCCTCTTTCTTTTTCGGTTTTAATGACGCGTTTAGCTGATTCAACGGTAAATTCGGTATTGTTGATTCCTCGTTATATGGTCAACTTTTAGTCTTCGTTACTTGAGGGCTACAAGTCAGTGCCCTCCGTAGTTCTTAAATGGATTGAAATTACTGCCGTAAATGTTAATACTTCAGTTTTCATTATGTTCGATGCCATGTTAGGGTTCTGAATTTTAAAATTATTTTCCTTTTAGTGAGTTTATTTACACAATTTACCCCCCTGGGCAGCTCAATTCTTACATCATTTAACCCCCTCTGAACAAATTACCCCCTCACTCTTGCACCATTTTACCCCCCTTGGCAGCCCAACTCT
>NC_134470.1:47741169-47743669 GCF_964194025.1 Convolutriloba macropyga | reverse complement strand
AAACACTTACACACCCCGCCTCGGAAACAACCAAACCAGGAGAGTACGTCATATAAAAGATAACACCGACCAAACGGAGGCACAAAATTATGAAGGCCAGTCAGATGAACCCGACGATGTAGACGCGGAAGCCGCCCTTTATATAAAAGAGCTCACAGAAGACTGGGCTAACGTGAACCTGATAAGATCAACAACGTTTCACACGGAGAAGAATTCAGTCATAAACAACGAGGGCACAGGAGAATTCTGGGTAGCAACGACAACCAACAACAAACGGATTGTGTGGTTGGCTGACACAGGCTCCCCTAGAACTTTTATGAACAAAGAAACAGCGAACGAACTACTTCTCCACATTTCAAAAGCCAGAATTGTCCCCTACAAAGAACAAGAAAAATTAAAATGCTTCAACAATAAACAAATCAAAATCGAAGGAGTACTCCAGTTGGACTTCAATTCAGGATCTTGGAGCGCACCGGACTGTCAAATCCTACTGGTCGAAAACAAAACGAACAACATAATGGGTAGAGACATCTTACGAAAACTCGGAATAACCCTCACGGCCAGCAAAAATACAGGTAAAAAAGTTCTCCAGATCTCCGTCACACCACTAGAATCAAATATAATAAAATGGATACTTAAAAAATACCCCAAACTATGTACACAATTAGGAAAATCAAAGAACCACATTGCAAAACCAACCATGAAAGAAAACTTCAAACCAATACAGCAAAAAGGACGCAGAGTACCCCTCCATACACTTGATAAAGTAGAGGCCGAACTTGAAAAATTAATACAGGACAAACAAATAATCAGACGAGACAAATGCTCGGACGAACATTTCATAAGTCCGGTAGTAATAACAGTGAAACACGACAAAAGCGTAAAAACTGCATTAGACTCAAAGAAACTCAACGATGCAATACATAAAAACAAATATCAAATGCAAAGCATCGATCACCTAATAGACGAAGTAGCAAATTACATCTCCGAAAGGAAACAAAACCCAGGTCAATTCTAGTTTAGCAAAATCGATCTGAAATACGCGTATAGCCAAATCCCACTTGACCCAAACATCCAAAAACATTGCAACTTCAGTCTCCTAGGGGGGAAAGCAACAGGAACCTACAGGTTCATAAACGGCTTTTACGGCCTAACAGACATGCCCGCAACATTCCAAAAAATGATCGACAAACACTGGAGGGCATACATTCGAAATTTGCATTTTTGGACGATATACTAATCATAACTAAAGGCTTTCTAAAGGATCATGAGGACGAAATAGATAAAGTTCTAAACCTCCTAGACAAAGAAAACCTCGCAATAAAACTACGAAAATGCGAATTCGCAAAGACAAACTTAGTTTGGTTAGGATTCAAAATACATCCAAACGGAATAATCCCAACTAACAAAAAATGCGAATCAATAGTTAAATTAGACACACCGAAAACACTCAAGCAACTACGCTCGTTCATGGGGTGCATACATCACCTCATTAAGTTCACACCAAACCTCGCAACCCTTAGTGAACCGCTCCGTCCATTACTCTCAAAAAGCAACTTAAAATCACAAAATAAACTGGACTGGAAAACACTCCATACGGAGGCATTCAATAAAATAAAAGAAGCAATAAAATCAATAACAGAAAACAGACTATTTGACGTAAAATGCCAACCAGAGTCAGATGTGACGCCAGCAAAAAAAGCCTTGGGGCATGCTTAGAACAATCCGTAAACTCAACATGGTACCCAATCGCATACGCGAGTAGGTTTTTAAACAATTTGGAACAATGATACAGCACTAACGAACTAGAATTACTAGCAGTAGTCTGGGCTTTAGAACATTTCAAATATTACCTCTACGGCTCACGTTTCACACTCCAAACGGACCACCAAGCATTGTTAAGCGCACTAAAAGAAAACAGAGGCAACAAAACATATGCCTTACAAGATGGGTAGATAGATTACTACCTTTCCATTTTTCAGTAGAACATATACAGGGAAAAAATATGGGATTTGCTGATTACCTGAGCAGAAAACCATCATCCGACGCACCTCACCCCTCAGACAGAGACAAAAACTTTGTCATTAATTCTATCGAAGAGATTAAACACGCGCTACTGCGAGCTAATATTGCTCCAAACGGAGCGAACAAAAAGAATACAGAACAAAAACAATCATATGACGTCACAAGTACTAAACACGCACACTCAAATAAAACAACCGCTTTTCGCCAATTACCACACATAAAACAGTCGCTCTCTCCTTTACGTAAATTAAATTACAACGCTCAAATTAAACACACTAGAAGTATTCAAAATTTAGTAGCGATTACAACCCGCGCTAACCCCACAAAAGAGACATTTAAAATCCCCATACAAAGAAGATTCAGAGCCCCCAACAAAAACAAAATCCATATGGATCAACAACCACCAAATCTAATCTCCGTGTCCACCCAAACAGACTCTACATCAAATAAGGGTAGAGGACTAGACCCCCTAGAC
>NC_134470.1:47731169-47736169 GCF_964194025.1 Convolutriloba macropyga | reverse complement strand
GCACTGTTACTGTATGTTGAGGTTTTTTCTCAATGTTAAACAGAGGCTAAGAATTTAAAAATTTTTCTTAAAATATACGGTACCAGGCGTATCGGGACCGGTTACATGTGCAGTCGTAACGCAACTTAAAATCATTGCAAGTTCCCAATTTTCATCATGTGCCTTTTCGATTCGAAGTTCATTCGAAATTGCTACATCAGAAAACACAAACTTTTCAGTCACAAAATGGCGCGTACCAGACACTCTCTATTAATTGTTTTTTCCGATTTACAAAGCGAATTGAATATGCTTTTTTCGATCAACATCATTCTTCGTATATGAAGACACCTGAGTCTTTGTACGTTCACGAGTGATCGCTGGCCAACTTTTGATTCTCTTTCTATCACTCCTCTGGCGAGCCATAATCACCTATATAGCGGGTGTGTGTTCCAAATGTATCAAACGTACGAAGACGTATGTAATAATTATATTCTATCTAATATAACTGTGGATTGTAGATGTTGATCACTTAGGATCTGTGTGTAAGTATGTTCCAGTGTTGAAGGTCAACTTATGATTTCCAAATGAATTAAGTTCAAGAATTTATTCTTGGCCACGAGCCGACTGTATCTTTTCGGCGTTATTTTCGTCTGCACTTAACACAAGTGTGAAAGCGCGGTCTATCTTAGTTACCTGCTAAGTGACAGGCGATAAAGTGAACAACTAACAACTCGCAAAACATATCTCCTATTGGAGATTTACATATGTACAAAAGAGAATAGTTATATAGCATAAGAGTTTATAAATAAATATACTAGTACTTGTAAGCTTGGTTGCATTCATTGAGTTTTAGGGGTTCCAGTTGGAGCCGGTATCTCACTTTCCCCCCTAGGGGAGAAATCCAATTTATTGGATTTCGTTGAGTGCTTTAATGTCGTCCTCATCAAGGTCTGAGATGGTGTCTGGTTGGGGCGATGATGGGGGCGTCTTGTAGATCAAGGAGCTGGCTGGGCTCCTCTGTTTTTCCGCTTGGGGAAGTCTTGCTGGTTCGTTCTTGTCTAATTTGACTGGTTTTCTTGGTTGTGCGGATGTAATTTCTCCATTTGGAGCTTGCTCTGATTGAGGCGACTGAATATGGTCTGCTCCGTTCGGGGAGTTCGACGTGTCCAGGTAGATTACTATTGGTTCTGGACTGTTGGTAGTTTCTGCTTGTTCCTTCTCTTCTTTTTCAGCATTGATCGTGTTGATCTTTTTGACAATTTTGTCTAGTTTCTTTGTTGATTTGTTGAAGTCTAGATTTTGGTTGTTGTCCCTCAGGGAATTGGTGTCCAGTGATGTTGATGCGATTAGCTGGGAACTTTGCGTTTTTGGGCTCATTTTGCTAGTTCCCATAAAGTCAGTAGGGTCGTTACTGGTGATGTTCTCGAACGGCGCGGTTCCGGGTATGTCGGTGTCGACATTGAATATCTGGATCGACGGTGGTTGAGGAGTTGGTGTGTTGAAGATGAGGAAGGACCTGTTTGTATCGGTGTCTGATGTTGTCGAAGGGAGTCTCCGTGTGGAGGCTATCATTGAATGTTTGAGTGCTGCCTGTTTAGCTTTTTCGTTAAAGCTTTGGACTGGAGTGCTCTGTTTGTTTTTTGGTTTCTTGCTTCCTTTTGGTTGTTGTTGCTCCCTTTGGTTCTTCGTTGCTAGTTTGATTACTTTTTCTTTTGACCATTTTGTTTTGATTGGCTCTTTTTTGCAAGTCCTCTTTTTAGGTTTGTTGCTAGATTCGAGGTCTGATCTTGTCCTTTTGGGGGCGCGTTTTACTAGTTTCCTTTGAGTTCTTGATGGTCCTGGAATATCTTGCGATTCGTTTGTTGTTGGGAGGCTTCTCATAGGTCCGCTTGTGTTGTTCTTTGTGTTTTGTTTGGCTTCTTCTAAACAGAACTTTTTGATTTTTTCCTGATTTCTTCTATATTCTCCTATTGTTTTACATGCGACCATGTGGATCAAGCGTGGTTTTATTTCTGGTAATGGTTTTGTTTCTGTAGCAATTGCTATGTCATTTTTCCTTTTTACTGTGTTCTTTCTTAATGGAGTATCAATCGTTATTGTGTGTGGTGTATAATTTTTTATGGTGCCATCTTATATAATGTTCCATTGAGGCGCTAGGGTGTTTCTTGGTTCTTTCGTTTTTCTGGCAATTGATTTTACGCGCTACGTTGCGTTTGTTGTATATTATTTTCGTTGTCTTATCTCCTATGGAGAAATGTATTTCTGAAGGGCTTATCTTACTTGGTGATTTGGAAATCAGTGGTTGATTTTCAGAGTCGTCTGTGTCCAAGTGTGTGGGGGACGCGCTTTGTGTGTTGTATTGGATGTCCAATTCATTTTCTGAACTTCCGTCTCTTCTCCACATTTCCTCTTGGGTCGGCGCATCGTGGCGTAGCAATTTCTTGTCTAAACATTTATCTATGAGTTTTTCATATGAGAGGTTTTTGATGGATGGCTTGGTTAGCATATTGGATAGTTCCGTATTTGGTTTTCTGCCGAAATGTGCCTCAAATGGTGTAACTTTTGTTGTTTTGTTAGGTATGAGGCGTATGTTTTCAATTATGCTTGCTATTCTAGCGCTTAGTGTTTCGGAGCTCCACATGGGGTCTATATCTATGACTGCTAAGCGTCGTTTTAATTTTTGGATTAGTCTCTCTACCATTCCAGTTCCCCTGTGATATCCAGCTGGAGCTAATATTAGCTTAATGTTTCTGTTTTTGCAAAATATTTCAAATTCTTTTGCCTTAAACGCTTGTGCTTGGTCGCAACGGATTGACCGTGGGATACCATGTATTTTGCAGTAGCGTTCGAGATAATCTATTGCGGTTTCTGTGTCGCAATTGTGGAATAGTTCAGCGTTAGGGTATCGTGAGAGACGGTCTACTGTTACTAAGATATAGTTATTTTGTGTAGTATTCTTGTATGGTATGGGGCCGGCGAAATCCATTTGGATTTCTTGGTTTGGTTCTATTAGACTAGGTAATTGTCCTAATTTTGTTTTGGGTATTAGTGCTTTAAGGTTTTTACCCTTATCTATGCATTGTCTGCAAGCTTTTGCTTTTGAGACAATCTCCGAATGGATATGTGGCCACCATATCAGTTTTGCAAGTGCGAGCATTCCCGCCTGGCCAGGGTGGTTGTGGTGAATTGTATCCAGTACGATCTGTTTTAATCGCGAAGGTATAACTAAACGGTTGTCGTGTAGTAAGCAATTTGTCGGGGTAACAGAAAGGTCCCTTCTAATTCGGTAGTAGAGTGGATTTACTTTTTTGAGATCTTCCCAATTTTCTGTTTTTACAAAATCCATGATAATTTTTAGCTCTTTCTGTGACGCCTCTGATAACAGTTCTTCGTTGAATACTATAGTCAAGTTTAGTCGATATAGTGGGGTTGGTAAATCATTGTATGCAGTAAAGAGTTCCGAGTGTTTGTTTGGGTCTATTGGGTCTAAGCCCTTTCTCTTGTTTGTTGTATAATCTGTCTGGGTGCTTGAACTTTTGAATGTTTTACTAGTATCGGGGTTCTCCATTTGGGGAGGGTTTTCTGTTTGGGGATTTTGTTTATTGGGGGCTCTATATCTTTTGTGAATAGGAACTTGAAATGTATCGTGTAAAGGTTTCTATCGCGTTGTAATGGCAACTAAATTAGAATAATCTGTTGATGTGATTTTGTTTGGATGTAACGAATTAAGATATGTTGGATGAGAGTGTAAATTGTTTTCAATCGAATTAAGGCAAAAAGCGTTTGGAGCTGTATTGTTATTCTGTTTTGAACTAATTACGTCATTGCTGACTTGTTTTATGTCTGCGTTTTGATTGGTTGCTTTAATTGCTCCATTTGGAGTTAGTGTATTGCGTATGAGAGTGAATTTTAGTTCGTCTATGACATTTATTACAAATTTTTTGTCTTCTTCCGAGGGTCGTATTGGATCTCCGGATGGGTTTCTGCTTAGATAATCGGCGGAGCCCATATTTTTGCCTGGTATGTGTTCGACTGAAAAGTGAAATGGTAGTAGTCTATCTACCCATCTTGTTAATCTACTTTGATATGTTTTGTTTCCTCTATTCTCTTTAAGTGCTGTAAGTAACGCTTGGTGATCCGTTTGGAGTATGAATTCCAATCCATATAGGTAATATTTGAAATGCTCCATTGACCATACTACCGCTAGTAGTTCTAGTTAGTTGGTACTATATCGTGATTCTAAGTTATTTAGGAATCGGCTGGCAAACGCTATTGTTTCCCAGGTGCTGCCGTATTTTTGTTTTAAGCAGGCTCCGAGGCCTTTTTTGCTTGCGTCGCAGCGTACCCTGGTTTGTTTTGTTGTATCGAAGTGTCTATTTTCTGTTATCTGTTTTATTTTGTCCTTGATTTGATTGAATGCTTTGGTATGATGTTCTTTCCAATCTAGTTTATTTTGTGCCTTTGTGTTTGCTTTAGATAGTAGGGGGCGTAAAGCCTCTGAGATTTCTGCTAGTTTGGAAATGAATTTTATAAGTTGATGTATACAACCCATGAAGGAGCGGAGTTGTTTTAGGGTTTTTGGATTGTCCAAGTTTGTTATAGCGTCGCATTTTTGTTTTGTTGGAGTTACTCCATTTGGAGTAATTGTGAAGCCGAGCCATATGATTTGTTCTTTGGCAAATTCGCATTTTTGTAGGTTGATGGCTAGGTTTTCTTGGTTTAATCTGTAGAGTATTTTGTCTAATTTTTTTTCGTGTTCGGCTAGTGTTCCTTTTGTTATTATTAGGATATCGTCTAGGTACGCGAATTTTGAACTTATATCGTGTAGTGTTTTATCTATCGTTTTTTGGAATGTTGCTGGCATATCTGTTAGCCCGTAAAATCCGTTAATAAACCTATATGTGCCGGTAGCTTTTCCTCCTAGAATATTGAAATTACAGTGTTTCTTGATATTATCGTCTAATGGTATTTGGCTGTAGGCGTATTTTAAGTCGATTTTCGAAAAAAATATTTTCTGTGTT
>NC_134470.1:47623669-47723669 GCF_964194025.1 Convolutriloba macropyga | reverse complement strand
ATAATAATAATAATAATAATAATAATAATAATAATAATAATAATAATAATAATAATAATAATAATAATAATAATAATACTAATAATAATAATAATAATAATAATAATAATAATAATAATAATAATAATAATAATAATAATAATAGTAATGATAATAATAATAATAACAAAAATTGTTATTTGTAATAAATAGTCAGGTAAAAAAGCAATAATAAATCTTGAATTAGCAACTATCTTTCAATGTCTGAAAAGCAGAACTGCGACTTTTTATTGAGTGAATGGCTAAAAACGTGTCTTTTATGTTATTTTTTGTTGGAATGGTTTGAGACGTCATTGCGTGTGGCAGCGTCGGGTGCCTTCTGAGTGGGTGCTTCTTTTAGCATGCTGTGTTTTTTATAATGTGGTGCATGAATCGTGTTAATAACGTAAATTTTGTCTACTTAGTAACCAGTTGGTGGTGAGTTGATTCTCTGCTTAAGTCATCTGCAAATCCCGTTTCTTTACCTGCGATGTGTTCTACTTTAAATTGGGATAGAAAAAATCTGTCCACGCAGCGTGTTAGTCGGTGTTGATAGGTTTTGTTGCCACTGATTTTTTTAGTGCTGACAGTAGTGCTTGGTTGTTGGTTTGTAGTGTAAGCTGGGACCCGAATGGATAGTATTTGAAGTGCTCTAGTGACCATACAACTGCTACTAATTCTAATTCATTTATACTGTATATTTGTTCGTTTTTATTCAGGAGTATAGTTGCATATGCTTTTGGGTGCCATGCTTTTGCTGGTTTTTTTCGAGGCATGCTCCTAATCTTTCTTTGCTTGCGGCACATTTTACTCATCTTTCGATGTTTTTGTTGAAGTTTTTGTTTTCAACCTACGTTTTGATTGCGTCTTTTTTCCCTGATTGCGTTTTTTTGTTTTTCTTGCCAATTTAGTTTTTTGCTTTTGTTAGTAAAATTTGTTAAAAGTATTTGAGGTGGTGGGTGATGATAGTGTTGCTAGATTTGGAATGAGTTTTTTTTTAAGTGATGTATACTTCCTATGGATGATCTTAGCTGTTTTATTGTTTTCAGAATTTCCAATTGCAATATTGCGTCTGTCTTTTTCTTTATTGGGGTTATCCCCTCCGAGTTGATTTTGTATCCTAAGCAGATTTTTTCTGTGAGTTCAAGTTCGCGTTTGTGTAGATTTATAACAAGGTTTGCTTCCTTTAGCCGTTTTAGAGTTTTTTTTCATTTCTTCTGCGTGTTTTTCTTAAGTGCCTTATTACAATGAATTCGTCATCTAGGAATGCGTTTGTGGAGTTTAAGCCGTTTAACGTTGTGTCCGTCATTTTTTGAAATGTTGTTGGTAGATCTGTAAGACCATAGAAACATTTTAGGAATCTGTATAATCCTATTGTGTTGCCTCCAATTATGTTGAAATTGCAGTGTTTTTGAGTTTTCTGGTGTAGTGGAATTTGAATACAAGCGTTTATGAGGTCTATATTGCTGGTGCATAGACTGTCATGGATTTTTTTTAAGTTCTGATATTCTGGTTGTTTTTTTTGTCCATAAGATGGTCTATGCTGTGCATTTGATATTTGTTCTTATATATTGTATCATTTAGTTTCTTTGATCTTAATGCAATTTCTATCGTCTGGTGTGCTTTTACCGTGACAACTCCAGGTTTTATGAAATGTTCGTCTGCGCCTTCTGTTAAATTTTCGGTTTGTTTTTATTCTATTAATTTTCGTAGGTCGTTTTCTATTTTTCCGGTTGTGTGTAAGGGTATGCGTCTTCCTTTATATTGTGTCCGTTGGAATGCTGATTCGAATGATAAGGGGGTTTTATGATTTTTTAATTGGCCTTGTCTGGTGCAAAGGCGTGAGAAAATGTTGAATACTCATTTAGTTACTCTTTAGTGCATGTTTCAAACACTAAATAATTTGTTCTCATTTTTCGCTAGTCTTGGTGTCATTATTAGGTGTAGACCTAATTTGTCCATGATGTCTCATCCCATGAGGTTCAATGTGTTGATGTCCAAAAATTGAACTGTGCAATGTTGTGCTGTTGATGATCAAAATCTTTTATCTAGCTGGAATTTTTTAAATATCTATTTTGTTGTTGTTAAACTATCTGAAGTCTCCTAGTGATTAGTCTAGCGGTTTTACTCTGTCTCTGTTGATATTTTGATTGCAGGCCGTCTTTATGTTCATGAGGTGTTTTGGATTACCTTTGTCTGCTATCCAGTATGCGGTTTTGTTTTCTCTGTTTCTTTTCATTCAGAAATCTCCTCTTTTTGATTTGTTGATTTATGATCATTTTTCTTGCGTAAACTTCATGTAATTTATGAAAATGACGTGTTGCCATCCTTCCATCATTTCCCTGATGTATCATGTTGCTTCTGGGTCTATTGATTCTTTTCTGGAGTCTTGTTCTGTTACTGTCTCTTGTTCGTTTATGTTTCTAATTTTCTGTTGCTATTTGTTTGTGACCAATTGGTTTTGTCTTTGTGTTGGTTGTTGGTTGTTGGTTGTTGTAGTATTGATTTTGTCGTTTTTGCTGCATACGTTAATTCGATCTGGGTGGATTTTCTGATTCCCATTTTTTTGGGGAATGTCCAATTTTCTAACATATCCCAAATACTTCCTTCTTTTCCGGACAAATGTTTAGGTGACCGGATAGGATTTTGTTCCTGCAACGTCCTGAGCTTGACCTGATTGTGGGTTTGGAACTAGTGGCGTTCTGTTTGTTCTCTTGATGAATTGCATATCACCATTCCATGGTGTGTTTGTGCTACTGGACGATTGTGATATGTTCATTTTAGCTGGTTTTCTCTTGCGGGCTAGCGCATTGTGTATTGTTTCGCTTGGTCTTTCGTTCTCTTAAAGTAGATCCAATTGGGTTTATTGATTGTTCATTCCTTGGATGAAAATGCTTCTTACAAGTCTTTCTTCGAGGTGATCCCAATTACATAGTGCTGCTTGTTTCTTGTTTGAGTGAAACTCTTCCAGAGGTTCTGCCTCTATTCGTCCGCATCTAAAAAACAGAAATCGGTCGAATGTTTCAATTTGTGTTTGTACTAATGCTTCTTGTAATTGCTCTACTAGTGCGCCAGTTGTGCATTTGTGTAAGTCTGTGTGAGGGAATCCTTGGTGAAATTTGTTGGTTGCTTCGGCGCCTAGTGATAAATAGATTAGACCTATTGATTTTGTGTCAGCTTCTTCCCAGGGTTGTGTTTTCTACTATCGGTCCCTTCTCCTATATTTGCACGTGTTTTGCCAGTGGATCATTCTTTGGTCATTTCTTTGCTCTCTCTGCTTTCTCTCGGCTGTTGTCTTGCCAGGTAGTGCTGGTTCGTAGTGTGACACTGCTCGATAATATAATTCTTTGTTCTCGGCTTGGTGGTAGAAGCTTAGCTGCTTGTGCATTGTCTTTGACCATAATTGCAGGACCATAATTTACATTTGATAACCATTGATGGCAGTCTAATTCTGGCTCCGGTCTTTTTTCCCAAAATAAGCTTACTCTTAGTGGGAAACAACCCAAAGTTGACTGCGCCATGGTATGTAATAAATACGCAGGTAATAGAGCAAGAATTAATCTTCAATTAGCAACTATGTTTCAATGGGTAAAAAACAGAAATGCGACTTTTATATCGCGCATTATGCGGTCACGAAACAAGTACCAATTGTCACTAGACTTAAATGATACAATTTTATGAGTCACTTGACACATGTGTAAAACATTAAACAGTTGGTAACACTAACGCTTAGATGCAGTTTCAATCCTAATGGATGGAATATACATAGACATGCGTAAACTAGTAATAATTGTGGTACTGGGTAAAATGTTCAAAATCAATTGCATAATTGCAAAAGCTCTTTTTCGTTGCTTCCACGCATTGACTTTTTGGCAAACTGTGGTCTCACAAATTTGTTGACTCTTAGCGTCTTTCCAGTTATGTCCCTCAGCGTATTAGTCAGATAACCCAGAGACCCCATAGTAATGGTACACATACCATAATTGGTGACTAGCTCCTCTAAACGAACACAATGCATTCTAGTGCGTTTGGGTTATTCAATTTGTAAACTCAAGTTTCAGTAATATTAAACTGGAAAAAAATCTTCCATCACCAAGCTAATTTCTGCTTCCGTACATAGTCAAGACAGGGGCAAAATTAGGAGCTCGAGTTTGTCTCTGCATCCTCAACATTTATCTTGAAAAGCGAAATTTTTAAGAGTATACAATGTGGGCTCTGATGTATTAAGTGCCTATTGGAGTACCTCAGAACTCCATTCTAGGTATTTTGCTCTTGTGCATTTCAATTAACAATCTACCTGATATCTTGGAGCTTGGAGGTTCCCCATCCGTTCATCGTCACTGAGGATTAAAATTTTGGACAGGACGTGATTTGAAATTCACGATGGCCTAGAAGAAACCGAAAAATTAGGCTGATGCCAATGAAAAGCTTTTGGCAAAGTTAAAAAGCTCGAAGATAATATTACAGGTCAAAATCATGGTTTCAGGATGCCTACAAGCCAAATGAACAAATCAGAAAATTTAGAACGACTTACGGCAAAAAAGCAAAAACGTGACATGGAAAGCTTGGCATGTAGAGGAACCGCTCAGAAAAACCATCTAAGTGTTATATTTGAGAAAACGCAAGAAAAGATCAAGTTGACAATCTTCATTAAGCTAGGCCCATGCAAGTCTCTAACATTGCCAGTCAATTCATATGGTTTCTACTGGGTATCAACAAATCGTGCTGAACTTCACCTACTGCAACGATTACAAAAAATATGTGAATTGGATTACTGGAAACTAATAAACCAATTACATCGACAAAGTTCGATTACTGAAAGTTTTGTCTCTACCGATATTTACATTGAATCTTCCTACTATGGAATATTGAACAAAAAGTGGTCGAAGGTCAAAGAAAGTCAAATTATTAACAAAGAAGATTGATATCAAAGCTTGCGAAAGACTGTTAGAAAAGGAATACTAGAGAAAGCAGAAAAAAACAATAACTGTTAATTAAAAAGCCCAGATTGGAAACCAGAAACAAACATTTCCCAGCCAAAGCCTCAAAAAAGTGAAATGATATAACGGAATTAGTTGACGGAAGAAATACGTTGGATACTTTTAAGAATTGATCAAACCAACATCTGATTGATGAAAATCTAAAACTTCGTTTTAATGGGGAATCATTCCAAAGCTGGTTTTGGCATTTTGTCTAATTTTGAATTGTTTTGTTCGAGTATTTTGATGAAGACTCATATACCCGTGAAATTTTTCAGATTTTTCTGGCCTAGCGATATCATAACAAAATTTGATTAGCGACATTTTTGCTATTATTAGCTCAGCTGGTAGGGTCTTTGTCTGGATTAGCAGATCTCTCGCTTTGTCATACTTTTTGCGTAGAAAGCACACCTTTATACCCCAGTTAATCTGTCCGTTAAGGCGTTTTAGGTTTTTTGCAGATAAATTTTGAAAAAGAAGATTGCCGAAAATGATAAGTGTGAAAGCACAACTGATTTTAGAAGAATTCGCGCGTTCAGGGGAACTTGATGTCTTATAGGGTAAATTGATCTTATAGCATGAGCCATCTTTTTCAAGGTTTTATTCAGCTGCTCCTCGAAACTAAGATTCCTGTCAATTTGAATACCAAGATATCTGCAGCTTTTTTGTGTTGTGAGAATTTCGTTTTTGTAAAAAATAGATCCGAAATCTGAATTATCGCGCGAGAAAAAGATTAATTCGGTTTTGTTTGTATTCAAAGTTAATTTGTTCATCTCTACATATTCTTCTGTTTTCTGTAAATTTTTCGTGACTTTTCCATGTAAATGTACTTTTCCATTACTTTTCCGTGACTTTTCCATGTTTCAATCCCGATGTGCATCAAGCGCGTCAACGGCGACTGTTTTCCGGCAATTTGACGGCTATGTTTGATAGTGTCGTATAAAATCACAAGTTCGCGCAGCTGCCACGGAAGTTACTCATGTTCAGATGTTTCCTAGGTTTTTGTCGGTGTTTTCTGATTTTTGTGCTTCAAGGGAGAGCGGGGTTGATCCCCTGTCTCTGATGAGATTCGCTCACAATAACGCAAGACTCTGTGATGCTTCTGTTGTATCTACTCAGATGCGGCACATTACTTAGCATGTAATTAGTACGCTTCGAGAACACGTGCATTCGTTTCCATTGTCAGGTGCTATGTATCGACACTAGGTAAAAATGATGGTAACCAAAATACCAGAAATAGATCTATTTTTTCAACGTCATATTTGCGGAAATATATTTGAGAGAGTCCATGACTCATGCTAACTTATTGCATTTAAGATAGAGAATGATACGCTTCATTCTTATCCAAAATAGAGCAGGCAAAACCCGGCTTGCCAAGTGGTACATGCCGTTTGCAGATGACGAAAAGCAAAAACTCATTGAAGAAGTTCACGCTTTAGTGACTGTCAGAGATGCAAAACATACCAACTTTGTAGAGTTCAGAAATTTCAAAGTGGTCTACAGACGATATGCTGGCTTGTATTTCTGCATCTGCATCGATATTTATGACAACAGCTTGGCTTATTTAGAAGCTATTCACAATTTCGTCGAAGTACTAAATGAATACTTTCATAACGTGTGCGAGTTGGATCTGGTATTCAACTTTTACAAAGTGTACGTGGTTGTTGATGAAATGTTTCTCTGCGGGGAAATGCGCGAAACTAGCCAAGGGAAAGTTCTAAAACAGCTGCAGTTCTTACAGACTCTGGAATAATATAATCTACATTAAAAGAAGCAGTTTTCCGTTAGCAAATTATCATTTGAAGTGTCAGCTAACTAAGCCTTTACAAAACAATTGAAAAAGATTTTTATAGGCATTTGAACAATGCTGATAACGTAAAGCTGCTTCACTTCAAAATTCTATTCCAAATTGATTTATCACTGAAGTTCAAATCATTAGCAATTTCTATGTATAATGTCGTGTCTTAAGTTATTGTAATTATACCAAAAACATGATGATTGCACCCAAAGTTTGTAGTTTTATATTTTGCCTGAATGCCGCGTCTTTCGTACTTTTGCCTGTCAAGTTGCTGGCGCGATAATTGATGTAGACAATATCATTGAAATTTGAAAATGTATCCTGTGTTTTGTTTCCAAGGCTGCTGGGCACTCAATTTATGCCGAGTCAATTTAGGCCGAGTGAAATATGGTGGGATTTTTTTCAGATGTTTGTGGTAGAAGATTTTTTAAATTAACTTGAACATCTCAAGAATGCAGAATAAAGTATTGAAGATTCTGAACGATTTGACCTCATCTGATCAAAGCTCAGAAGTAAGCGATGCTAAGAATTCCATGCAGTCAAAATTGTCTCCCATTCGATCAGGTGGCGAAGCAGATCAGTTGCATGCTTTTAATCAGCGATTAATATCATTTTGCACCTCGAAATGGTTCGCAAAACCGCTGTCCATGTCACCAATTGTTTGTGCTCAATACGGATGGAACTGCGCTGACGTCAATACGTTGCTGTGCTCGAGGTAAGTTTGAGCATTCCGAAGGTATTCTAAGCTTAATGGAATCAACTCGGTTCAAATCAGAAGTTTTTGTGAGCTTGTTTTGCAGCAGTGAACGCGTAAATGGAACCCAGATCAAATCTGTAACTTATGTGCACCGAAATCACCAGCAATTTATAGGAGATCAATTAGACGAGCGGAAGAAAAAAGACTAAGCTTGTCAGAGAAAAACTTCAAAACTTGTTTGTTAAAGTTAATTTAATGCTGCATGATGTAAATCCAAAACCAAGAGGTAGTGACGTGGTTCTCAAATTGAAGAGGCGCAAAATAATGGCACCTCTGACATTATACAGTCTGACAATGTACACCATTGAAATATTATTCTTAGTATAATCTTAGAAATCTTGAAGTAGTTTAATATTCACTCAATCGAAATAGGAGAGGATTGAATTGAATATCGCAGATTAATGATCATTTTTATAGGTAAAAACTGCTAGAAAAGATTAATCTAAATCTTAACTAGGCCATACACCTAAAATAGTTTTATTTAATATCTGAAAATTGGTATGAATAACATAGTTTAAAATATGACATTACTCCCGTTAAATATCGAATGAAAAACGAAACGAAAAATTTGTTGTTTCTTATGCTTGTCCGCAGTTCGCTATTTCAAAACAGTTATGTCGATGTCTGGTTGCTGTTGGCCAATAAATGCCTGAAAAACTGCTGAATTCTATTCCAATGAAAAAATTTTTACCACATTTTTTCTCCGCAGTTAATTCTAACTAAATGCCGCCTTTGGGTAATCAAGATTTACTGTTGTTACTTTGGAGTGACTTTTGGATGTAAATGCCTGCTTCAATTTTCTAACAGATGAAACATGGCCCAAACCCGCTGAAACGAACTTCCTAAACGCTATCTCATTTTAAACTTATATGGAAGTCAAATATCAATTCACAGCCAATGGTTGTGTTTGCTACTCCAGCGTGAAATTCCAATTGAATTAAAAAATATCCCCATCCAGACAATTGTGTTTTGCGAACTCAAATAAAAACAGTGTTTTAAACCGCTTTTCATGCGCCAGCGGCTGAACTTTTATTCAACTGACTTCCAATTGTGTTATACTAATCACTCACTTTTTACATAACGCAATAAAAGTTTGAGTAATGAAATTTGTAAAAATTGCGAACTACGAAAATTTTTTCTTGGCGTCCGTTACATTTTTTCAGCTGTTGGGAAAAAGGCACAAAACCATTTAATTCCATTTTTTTCTAATTCTATATGAAGACGCATATTCAGAAGGAAATATTTCCGTCAAAGATGTGTCGAAATTTTGACTTACATGTGATTTTTGAAGATCAGGGAATTTAGAAGTTGTCTATAAATGGATGAATATTGAAAACTATATTTGTTAACTTGCTGCTTGATATTCGGGAGAATAATTTGAGCTACTCTAACGCATTTGAAGTTTTATAAGCATCTTATTTTAGCCAAAGGCTGACTTCAAAATTGTTTGCTTTCAAGGTTTATAATTGGCTCTGATTGAACTGTAAAAAATATATGCTCTATGGTCAGGCAAAATTTTCGAAGCTAATTGTCACGGTGAGAATATTCAACTGGACAATTTTTGGAAACTGCAAATTTTTCCAATTTTTCTATTAGAAACTAAATATTTGGAAGTATACCTACAAGTTTTTTAAGTAAAGTTGTTTATATGGTTGAATTAAATTCTTGAAGCCTATTGTAATTATTCAGTGGAACATATCGTCTTTCAAGAGATTAAATAAAAAACGTATTATTCATTTGCATTTAATTTACTTACACGAGTTTCCTAAACTGTGGGAATGCCGTTGAAGGTAGACTGATTCTATCTAAGTTTGGTGGATTGTTTTAATACTTTTGTGATATAGCGTTTATAAAGCGTAGAAAGGTGGGCAATGCAAAAGAAATTAAAAATTTCAAGCCTCCTTTTCTCGAGAAATGAAAAATTTCGAAAAGGCTCTTCAACGATCAGTTGTTTTTCGAGAGCTTTTCAATGTTTCGTCTGGAAAAGATTTCGATCGGCCAAAATTGGCTGTACAAAAAAAATACTGAGTAGCATAAAAATCTTATACCCCATATTAATTATTGTTATTTGAAACTTTTATATCTTAGGGAACAAACAAAATTTTGTGCGCTCTCCGTCTCTCTCTTTCTCTCTCTCTCTCTCTCTCTCTCTGCCTCTATCTGGACATCTCAGGTCCAAGTGAGTGAGCGGAATTATTCCATTGAAGTACATATGATGTTGGTTTTGGTAAACGCATTGCACAACAAATGCGTTAACGGTACTGCAATTCTCAAGCTATCCTTGATGATTTTTTTCTTGATCATATAGTTGAAGAAAGTATAAACGGTAAACACACAGAATCTAGATAGAAGAGAGGTCTTGAAATAATACATAGATAGTGTAAACATTTTTGGTTATCATTTTTTCGTTGTTTGATTTTTAATTGCATATCAAAAAGCCTCTTTGCTCGAGTATATATAATGGGCAAGTCGCTGTTATATGCATGAATTTTAGGCACTTGTTTTAAGATTAGGAAAGTAAGTGAGCGCGAAAAAGTGCGATACGCTCCATTTTTGGTATATAGGTCGCTAGTTGTCGCATTTTACAGTGTGCGAATACTAGCGACAAGTCTAATAGACTATAATCCTTTGATCTCGTCACTCTTTGCCGCACGTTTGATGTCGGCGGCTACCACTCTTTATGAGACTTTTTCAGAAAAGTTTTTAATTGAGGGATTTATGGAATTATTAAGTCGGATTCATTAATAACCAAAACAGTTTAAAAATTGAATAATTAGTACCCAAAACGTAACCACTGAGATGACGAAGGAGTGGTACAAATTGGTGCGAAAATCAGTGACGCGATTTTGGGATTAGTCGCCGATTTTCGCAATGCTGTTGTCGTTAGAATTTGTTGCCGGAATTAGCTACGAAGGAACGGCATTGTCACTGGTCGATGATTTTCGCATTGTCGCTGTTTTAAGCAAATTTGCTAAAATAGGAAAAACCAACTAAATGTCCGCGAACCAAAGTCAAAATTAAAGCAGACATGTCAGTCTTGAATTACGTAGGTCTGTGAAATTAATAGGGATAATTAGGTAAAACTGAAAATTTGTTAAGGATCTTTTTAACAATGGATTCAAAAATAAAAATCAAACTTAAAGAAAACTTCTGAAAATAACAAATTTTTATTTAAGACCAAAGAAAGCTGTCAGATGAATTTTGGTTCGAAAACTCGATGGAAAGAATTATTGAATAAAATTTTCCAGCCAATGAAAAGAGAATTTGTTATGAACTCTTAAAATGCTGTTGCGTTTGTCTCAATTAATGAACTTGCGCCCGGAATGATTTTAGCGTGGATATCAACATCTAAGTTTCAAACAAAAAATTTTAGCGCAAGATTCTGCTCTAAAGCATTGTTTTTATAATTAATCGTGTAGAAACTTCTTGCGTATTGTATTGAAATAATTTATAACTTAGCCAGAGTTCAAAGTTAACCCGCTGTAAATTCGATCTTCCTCAAATTGAACGACGACGTAGTGGCTCACTTTACGCGATTTCCTGAATGAGTAGAAAGATATTTATTTATTCAGCTGTGAGGAGAAAATTGTTCTGAAGGGTGACAAATCAGAGGAGGACTATGTTGCCCTTATTCAGTCAGGAGGTCACAACCCAATATGCAAGTGGGCATCAAGCCCATTATCTCCAACTCTCACGTACAGAATAGAGGATGTGAAGCTTTTGCTTGCTGCCAACTTGAACAAATTGAAAAAATTATCAGAAAGTGACAATTTTATTGCGGAAAAATTTTGGGGCGTGGAAACTTTTAATAGTCCGGAATATGAGGATCTTGAGGAGCAGCGAAGTGCATTAGAGGAAAGAATAATTAATTTACGTGAGTAAAGAGTTCTTACTTCTCCCTCTCGGAGACAGACCTTTTAAACTGCAAATCAGTTGACACGCATTTCGTGGATCCGATCAGATCATCTATTCTATCACTGCCTTCATTTGTTTACTAGGCTACAGCAATAGCTGGCGATATTATGATCTTTTTGGCGTTTTGCTACTCGAAGAGGCGTACTGGTTTTTACCATACCAAGAGTCATTTTCATAGCTGAGAAGCTGTAACCTCAGCGTAGCTATATTGCGGTGCTCTTGGTTTTTTTTTTTACAATTCAAATAATTTGAATTGCATTGGTGAGCTGAATTTTTTAAAGATTGTTCACACTTTGTTGTCAATGAGAAGTCAAATTGGGGTAGGGATTTTGATCACGCGGAAGTAGTAAAGGGAGAGAAAGGCGTATAGTTTTAAGGCGTGATCTTTTTTCAAACTGCTTTAAAGTGAAGTGAGACATTGGTGTTTAAACAGATTTATGGTTTGTGAAAGGGAATATTTTCTACTTCTGTTTTCACTGCCTTTCTCTTCATTTTCTGACGATTACTTTTAAAAGGTTCTATTTGTGTCCGAATAATGCATAGTTGCAGTTGTTTAAACATCGCAAAAGGCAACTAATGGTTTTTCAAAACTAGGAGGCTATTTGTTATTACGGATTATAAGCGTTTTTTTTGGATTTTGCCTGTTTAATACCCGCCGTCAGCCTCTCAATGGCTATTATTTAAGCGCTCTCCTTTTTACAATTCAAAGAATTTGAATCGCAATGGGGC
The DNA here is from genome assembly GCF_964194025.1 of Convolutriloba macropyga. Taxonomy (NCBI): domain Eukaryota; kingdom Metazoa; phylum Xenacoelomorpha; order Acoela; family Convolutidae; genus Convolutriloba; species Convolutriloba macropyga. The sequence goes on along the minus strand of NC_134470.1, from coordinate 47,711,473 downwards.
GCTGTCTTTTTTAAGATCTGTTCACACATTTTCTTGATTTTTGAAAATAAATTGGAGTAGTGATTTTGGTCACGCCGAAACAGGAAGTGGAGCGAAAAAGCGAGTGGTTTTGCGGTGTGACTTTTTTGTCTCTATTTTTAGTTGAGTGAGAAAACGGTGTATGGACAAATATTTGCTTTCTCGCTAATGGTTTTTTTGTGCACAAAAAACCACTAGCGAGAAAGCAAATTTTTGTTCATACGCCGTTTTCTCACTCAACTCTAAAAATAGCCAAAAAAAGTCAAGCAGCAAAACCACTCGCTTTTTCGCTCCATATCCTGTTTCGATGTGATCAAAATCTCTACTCCAAATTGATTTCAAAAATAATGATAATGTGTGAAAAGATCTTAAAAAAGTAGTGCCCCATTACAATTCAAATTCTTTGCATTGTATAAAGGAGAGCGCCTAAATAATTTTTGCTCAGATTCTTACTGTTTTTTTCGATTTTGTTCTGGGATTTTTTTCTAAACTTTTTCCAATCAATTAATAGTTCATTTTATGTCTATTTTTGTTTCGTCAAATCCTGCTGTGTTTTTTACAATTCAAAGAATTTGAATTGTATTGGGGCGCTTTTTTTAAGATCTGTTCACACATTTTCTTGATTTTTGAAAATAAATTGGAGTAGTGATTTTGGTCACGCCGAAACAGGAAGTGGAGCGAAACAGCGATTGGCTTTGCGGCGTGAAATTTTTTTGCTTTAAATTTCAAGTAGAGTGAGAAAACGGTGTTTGAACAAAAATTCGCTTTCTCGCTCGTGGTTTTTTGTTCACATGCGGCAATTTCACTTTGATTTTACTGTTTTTTTTAATTTTTTGGATCGGGTTTTTTTTCTGAATGGTTTTACCAATCCATTCATAGTCCGTTCAAGGTCTAGTTTTCTGTTTAGTAAATGAAAATTCTTTGAATTGTACGTCAGGACTTGTCCTGCTATGTTTTAATTCGCTTTATCATTTGATCAGTTTTTCGCTTTACATAAGTCACGTTTTTCATGATTGACTTCTGACTTACTTCGCTCACTATTTCATCTGAATAAATTTTAATTGCTTTCACGTTCTGAATTACGTAATGCAGTGAATACGGTCATAGTCAAAAGATCCGTGATAAACATATGAAGTGACGCCCGGTCATTAGGGCATAATGCATTAGGTTATCAAAGTTCATTAAAGCGATTGCTAGCTGGCGTCAGTATTATGATTAATAGCCTTCAGTCAAGAAGCTGAATTAAGTGTTATTTTATAATTTAACCGAATATGCAGAATTTAGACACCAAATAAGCCACTTTGAAACTTTTCTCTCTCCATTTCTCTCTCCATTTTTTTCTTTTTTTCAATCCCAATGTGTGTCAAGTGGGTCGACGGTGGCTGTTTTCCAGCAATTTCCCGGCTATGTTTTTGTATTTTTGTTGTTTTGTTTTTAGTCTCATTAATGATAGGTCTTAATGACTCTGTTGAGGTACATGTATTTTACTGATTTCAATTGAAATATAACAAATTTAACACTAGCTGTTTTCAAAAATATTATCTCTTTTGTTTTTTTTGCTTTTTTATCGTTTTTTATTGCACACACTTAGTCGTTTTATGGACAGCTTTAATTGGCTCTCTTATGAGTCATGTGTTGATCAATTTAAATGTTTTCATTCCTAACTAACGATTTTCACGGCTTTGACGCAACTTACTTTCAAAAGTTATTAGTTTTTGTGGCCTTTGCCGCTTTTCTAATTGCTCTGAATCTCTATCTCTTTCGTGGCAGTTTTGAGTCTTGTAGTCGTTCTTGCAATTTTTCGCTTGACCGATTTTTCGTATGACCCATTTGACTTTTCGCCCTCAAAAACAGGATAAGCAGGTAAAACTCGGAAAGCATTAAGTTCTCTTAGAGCCCTACGCCCAACCAGTCTCTAGTAATGGGATTCACCAAAATTGATTTGAGGCGAGAATTTCATAGTGTGAAGGGCGGTTCTTAATCTTAAGAGTTTGAACACCCCACACTCAATCACCCTCTTCACCAGTCCACCCTCGTCCACCTGGCGGTTTAGACCCCTTCTTGTTCAGCCCTCCATACCCTACCCCTATCACTTGACGTTCCCACTTTTCACCAAATTTCTGCTCAATTGTGTAATTATAGTTTCTTTCGCTGATTTTTGCTGGAGCAAAATTTATTTTTTGCACTTCTTATTCGAAATGAAGTTTTTCCGTACATTTTTTATCGATTTTTTTCTCATCATTGCTTTTTTAAATGCTGTTTGTCCATGTTGATCTCTTTAAAGGTTTTCATTCCCAACTATCGTTTCTGACGGCTTTTACTTTTAAAATTATTGGTTTTTGTCGTTTTTTAGTTCTATCAATTTGTCTCATTTATGATAGGTCTCATTCGCCTTTTTATTAAGCATTTGTTGACTAAGCTAGTTTTTGCAATTCGAAACGAAGGTTTTTTTGAATTTCACACGACTGGTTTTCAAAAATTATGATCAATTTCTTGACATTGCGATTTTTTGTATTTGTTTTTGTTCTTGTCTCTAGGCTCTCTCGTGAGTCAAGTTTGAGTCTTTTTTATCGTTTTACCTCCTATCTAACAATTTTCACTGCGGACACGATTTGTTTTAAAGTGTTGATTTTTTAAATTGATTTTATCTGTTTTTGCCATTATTTGTTATATGGTGCTTAGTCATTAATGACTGTTTTCCATCGCTCTCTACTAAGTCATAATTGAATCCACTTAAGGTCTTCAGTTTATTACTCATAGTTTTATTGACTTGACGTCGTTTTTCTTTCAAATATTTGAAAACTTTTGATTTTTGCCTGCATTTGTTTTAACATATAATACTTATTTTTTAAATTTGATTTGGTCTTTTGATTTGTCACTGTAATTGTTATCTCATTCTTTCTGGCATTAATGATAGTTTTCCATTGCTGTCTACTTAGGCATAATTGAATCCACCTAAGGTTTTCGGTTTATTGATAATTTTTCAGTTAGAGACCGTTTTTCTCTAAAGTTTTAGAACTTGATTTTTGCCAGCATTTGTTGCTACTTTTGTTACGTGTTCCACCATTTGTTTTCATTAATGGTGATATTTGTTTGCTATCTATGGATAGTCTGATGGAAGTTGAAGAGTTCAAGTTGTTAATGCTTGTTTCAATTGCTTTGATGCCAATTGTTCTCAATGAAATCGTTAAAAAAAAGCTTTTCGCCAAATGTTTGTGTCCATCTACTTTGTCTCTCAGTGGTTTTCTTCAATAGTTGGCATTTGCTGTTCAAACTCATTGTGTAAATATCCTTGGATGTTGGGGGCATAATAAATTCAAAAACCTTGTTTTTCGTGAAGTGAAATAAATTAAGTTTTTTTAGATTTTTCTATTGTTCTGTTTAATTTTCTTGACGTCTTGATAGATGATTTGTTTATTGTCGGAGGTTGTTGTTTTAATGGGGCTGATAATGAAGAGGGATTCATTTTGTGAAATTTTTAAAATTGTAATTATGGACTGGTCAGGCTATGTTTTTTGTGTCTTTTTCAGTGTCTTTTTTACGCTTAGTTTCTTAACTTTTTTCGTGACCTAATTTGCTCTCATTCAGAAATTGTTTCTTGCTAAAAACAAATTTGATTCTAAGATAAATGGCGGCAAGGGTCTGAGAGCTGAGTGGTTAATGCTTTCGATTCTTACGCCGAGGACTGGAGTTCGAACCTCTTTTGTCAAAACTGAGTGACCGGTTTCTCGAGTTTTCTTTCAATTTCCTTTTCTTAAGTGACTTTTTCAAGCTTGATTTGTTTTCCGAATAATTTGAACTGCATGCACTCAACAAATAAAGTCCATCGCTAAAATAGAACTGATCATGATCGATGTACGTACATAGCCCCCACGGAAGGTTTCATTGACTTTGACGGTACTGATCTTATTAGTGATTTTGTGACTCTGCTAATTTTTGTAATTGTTTTTGTTCTGTCTCTTTAATAATGAGTCAGGTTTGAGTCTTTTTAATTATTTTATTTCGTTGCTAAACGTTTTCATTAATTTGACACAGTTTGTTTTAACAGTTTTGAGTCTTTTTAATCATTTTGTTTCCTAGTTAATCGTTTTCATTAATTTGACAAGTTTGTTTTAGCATAAAATACAGATTTTTTAAATTTGATTTGTTCTGTTTCTGTAATTTTTATATCATTTTGAAGCTAGCTACGAGGAAAATGAAACTGATGTTGGTTGGATACGGAATTTGAAAACGAACGTGAAAAGTCCGTTAATATTTTGAACTGTTGAACAAATCAGATGTGACGTGTGAACATTATTGAGTCTGTGAAAACGCAATAGCTTACACATTTTTAATTGCTCTCGAACAAAGTATGAAGCAATTATTGTATTATTTTCTTTTTTATGCAAACCGGTTTCTCGAGTTGCCTTTCAATTTTTTCTTTATTGACTTTTTCACGCTTGACTTGGTTTTTTTGAATAATTGGAACTTCATGCACTCACAAATTTAGTCCATCGTCTCGATCGATGTACATTCATAGCCCCCACGGAAGGTTTCATTGACTGTGACGATAGTGATCTTATTAGTGATTTTGTGACTGCTTATTTTTGTAATTGTTTTTGTTCTGTCTCTTTAATGAGTCAGTTTTGAGTTTTTTTAATCCTTTTATTTCCTAGCTAAACGTTTTCACTAATTTGACAGTTTGTTTTAACAGTTCTGAGTTTTTTATTATTTTATTTTCTAGCTAAACGTTTGCATTAATTTGACACTGTTTGTTTTAACATAAAATACAGATTTTTTAAATTTGATTTGGTCTGTTTCTGTAATTGTTATATCCTTTTGAAATTAGCTACGAGGAAAATGAAGCTGATGTTGGTGGGATACGGAATTTGAAAACGAACGTCCCGTGAAAAGTCGTTCAAGTTGAACAAATCAGATGTGGCGTGTGAACATGGAATTGAGTCTGTGAAAACGCAATTGCTTACACCTTTTTAATTGCTCTCCAACAAAGTTTGAAGCAATTATTGTAATATATTCTTTTTTATGCAATTTCTCCAAATTAAGTCCATCGCTAAAACAGAACTGAACCTGATCGATGTACGTACATAGCCCCCACGGAAGGTTTCATTGACTTTGACGATACTGATCTTATAAATGATTTTGTGACTTTGCTTATTTTTGTAATTGTTTTTGGTCTGTCTCTTTAAGGAGTCAGGTTTGAGTCTTTTTTATTATTTTTTGCGTAGCTAAACGTTTTCACTAATTTGATAAAGTTTGTTTTAAAAGTTTTGAGTCTTTTTAATCATTTTGTTTTCTAGCTAAACGGTTTCATTAATTTGACACTTTGTTTTAACGTAAAATACAGATTTTTTGAATTTGATTTGGTCTGTTTCTGTAATTGTTGTATCCTTTTGAAACTAGCTACGAGGAAAATGAGACTGATGTTGGTGGGATACGGAGTTTGAAAACGAACGTGAAAAGCCCGTTCAAGTTGAACAAATCAGATGTGGCGTGTGAACATGGAATTGAGTCTGTGAAAACGCAATTGCTTACACCTTTTTAATTGCTCTCGAACAAAGTTTGAAGCAATTATTGTAATAAATTCTTTTTTATGCAATTTCTCCAAATTAAGTCCATCGCTAAAACAGAACTGAACCTGATCGATGTACGTACATAGCCCCCACGGAAGGTTTCATTGACTTTGACGATACTGATCTTATAAATGATTTTGTGACTTTGCTTATTTTTGTAATTGTTTTTGGTCTGTCTCTTTAATGAGTCAGGTTTGAGTCTTTTTTATTATTTTTTGCGTAGCTAAACGTTTTCACTAATTTGATAAAGTTTGTTTTAAAAGTTTTGAGTCTTTTTAATCATTTTGTTTTCTAGCTAAACGGTTTCATTAATTTGACACTGTTTGTTTTAACATAAAATACAGATTTTTTGAATTTGATTTGGTCTGTCTCTGTAATTGTTATATCCTTTTGAAACTAGCTACGAGGAAAATGAGACTGATGTTGGTTGGATTCGGAATTTGAAAACGAACGTGAAAAGTCGGTTAATAATTTGAACTGTTGAACAAATCAGATGTGGCGTGTGAACATAATTGAGTCTGTGAAAACGCAATAGCTTACACATTTTTAATTGCTCTCGAACAAAGTGTGAAGCAATTATTGTAAGATTTTCTTTTTATGCAATTTTTCTGCCTGACCGGTTTCTCGAGTTTTATCTCAATTTTTTCTTTATTGACTTATTCACGATTGACTTGGTTTTTTGAATAATTTGAACTTCATGCACTCACAAACTAAGTCCATCGCTAAAACAGAAGTGATCCTGATTGATATACGTACATAGCCCCCACGGAAGGTTTCATTGACTTTGACGATACTGATCTTATTAGTGATTTTGTGAGTTTGGTTATTTTTGTAATTGTTTTTGGTCTGTCTCTTTAATGAGTCAGGTTTGAGTCTTTTTTATTACTTTTTTGCGTAGCTAAACGTTTTCACTAATTTGATACAGTTTTTTTTAACAGTTTGAGTCTTTTTAATCATTTTGATTTCTAGTTAAACGTTTTCAATAATTTGACACTGTTTGTTTTAACAGTTTTGATTCTTTCTAATCATTTTATTTTCTAGCTAAACGTTTTCATTAATTTGACACTGTTTGTTTTAACATAAAATACAGATTTTTAAAATTTGATTTGGTCTGTTTCTGAAATGGTTATATCCTTTTAAAATTAGCTACGAGGAAAATGAAACTGATGTTGGTGGGATACGGAATTTGAAAACGAACGTCCCGTGAAAAATCCGTTCAAGTTGAACAAATCAGATGTGGCGTGTGAACATGGAACTGAATCTGTGAAAACGCAATAGCTTACTCCTGTTTAATTGCTCTCGAACAAAGTGTGAAGCAATGATTGTAATATTTTCTTATTATGCAAGTTCTCTGTGTGACCGGTATCTCGAATTTTTTCTTTCAATTTCTTCAGTGAATTTTTCACGGTTGACTTTGGTTTTTGAATAATCTGAACTTCTTGCACTCACAAATTAAGTCCATCGCTAAAACAGAACTGATCCTCATCGATGTACGTACATAGCCCGCACGGAAGGTTTCATTGACTTTGACGATACTGATCTTATAAGTGATTTTGTGACTTTGCTTATATTTGTATTTGTTTTTGGTCTGTCTCTTTAATGAGTCAGGTTTGAGTCTTTCATCATTTTATTTCCTAGCTAAAAGTTTTCATTAATTTGACACTGTTTGTTTTTACATAAAATACAGATTTTTTAAATTTGATATGGTATGTTTCTGTATTTGTTATATCCTTTTGAAATTAGCTACGAGGAAAATGAAACTGATGTTGGTGGGATACGGAATTTGAAAACGAACGTCCCGTGAAAAATCCGTTCAAGTTGAACAAATCAGATGTGGCGTTTGAACATGGAATTGAGTCTTTGAAAACGCAATAGCTTACTCCTTTTTAATTGCTCTCGAACAAAGTGTGAAGCAATTATTGTAATATATTCTTTTTTATGCAATTTCTCTGCGTGACCGATTTCTCGAGTTTTCTTTCAATTTTTTCTTCAGTGACTTTTTCACGGTTGACTTTGTTTTTTGAATAATTTGAACTTCATGCAATCACAAATTAAGTCAATCGCTAAAACAGAACTGATCCTGATTGATGTACGTACATAGCCTTCACGGAAGGTTTCCTTGACTTTGACGATACTGATCTTATAAGTGATTTTGTGACTTTGCTTATTTTTGTAATTGTTTTTGGTCTGTCTCTTTAATGAGTCGGGTTTGAGTCTTTTTAATCATTTTATTTCCTAGCTAAACGTTTTCATTAATTTAACACAGTTTGTTTTAACAGTTTTGAGTCTTTTAATCATTTTATTTCCTAGCTAAACGTTTTCATTAATTTGACACTGTTTGTTTTACAATAAAATAAAATACAGATTTTTAAATTTGATTTGTCTGCATCTGTATTTGTTATGTCTTTTTGAAATTAGTTACTAGGAAAATGAAACTGATGTTGGTGGGATACGGAATTTGAAAACGAACGTCCCGTGAAAAGTCGTTCAAGTTGAACAAATCAGATGTGGCGTGTGAACATGGAAATGAATCTGTGAAAACGCAATAGCTTACTCCTGTTTAATTGCTCTCGAACAAAGTGTGAAGCAATGATTGTAATATTTTCTTATTATGCAAGTTCTCTGTGTGACCCGTTTCTCGATTTTTTCTTTCAATTTTTTCTTCAGTGAATTTTTCACGGTTGACTTTGTTTTTTGAATAATTTGAACTTCTTGCACTCACAAATCAAGTCCATCGCTAAAACAGAACTGATCCTGATCGATGTACGTACATAGCCCCCACGGAAGGTTTCATTGACTTTGACGATACTGATCTTATAAGTGATTTTGTGACTTTGCTTATTTTTGTAATTGTATTTGGTCTGTCTCTTTAATGAGTCAGGTTTGAGTCTTTTTAATCCTTTTATTTCCTAGCTAAACGTTTTCTTTAATTTGACACTGTTTGATCTAACATAAAATACAGATTTTTGAATTTGATTTGGTCTGTTTCTGTAATTGTTATATCCTTTTGAAATTAGCTACGAGGAAAATGAAACTGATGTTGTAGGTATATGGAATTTGAAAACGAACGTGAAAACTCGTTTCAAGATGAACAAATTAGATGTGGCGTGTGAACATGGAATTGAGCCTGTGAAAACGCAATAGCTTACTCCTTTTTAATTGCTCTCGAACAAATTGTGAAACAATTACTGTAATATATTCTTTTTTATGCAATTTATCTGCGTGACCGGTTTCTCGGGTTTTCTTTCAATTTTTTCTTCAGTGACTTTTTCGCGTTTGACTTTGTTTTTTTAATAATTTGAACTTCATGCACTCACAAATTAAGTCCATCGCTAAAACAGAACTGATCCTGATCGATGTACGTACATAGCCCCCACGGAAGGTTTCATTGACTTTGACGATACTGATCTTATAAGTGATTTTGTGACTTTGCATATTTTTGTAATTGTATTTGGTCTGTCTCTTTAATGAGTCAGGTTTGAGTCTTTTTACTCATTTTATTTCCTAGCTAAACGTTTTCATTAATTTGACACTGTTTGATTTAACATAAAATACAGATTTTTGAATTTGATTTGGTCTTTTTCTGTAATTATATCCTTTTGAAATTAGCTACGAGGAAAATGAAACTGATGTTGTTGGTATACGGAATTTGAAAACGAACGTGAAAACTCGTTTCAAGTTGAACAAATTAGATGTGGCGTGTCAACATGGAATTGAGCCTGTGAAAACGCAATAGCTTACTCCTTTTTAATTGCCCTCGAACAAAGTGTGAAGCAATTACTGTAATATTTTCTTTTTTATGCAATTTCTCTGCGTGACCGGTTTCTCGAGTTTTCTTTCAATTTTTTCTTCAGTGACTTTTTCACGTTTGACTTTGTTTTTTTAATAATTTGAACTTCATGCACTCACAAATTAAGTCCATCGCTAAAACAGAACTGATCCTGATCGATGTACGTACATAGCCCCCACGGAAGGTTTCATTGACTTTGATCTTATAAGTGATTTTGTGACTTTGCTTATTTTTGTAATTGATTTTCTGTATCTTTAACGAGTTAGGTTTGGGTCTTTTTAATCATTTTATTTGATAGTTAAACGTTGTTATTAATTTGAAACAGTTTGTTTTAACAGTTTTGAGTCTTTTTAATCATTTTATTTGCTAGCTAAACGTTTTCATTAATTTGACACTGTTTGTTTTAACATAAAATACAGATTTTTTAAATTTGCTTTGGTCTGTTTCTGTAATTGTTATATCCTTTTGAAATTAGCTACGAGGAAAATGAAACTGATGTTGCTGGGATACGGAATTTGAAAACGAACGTGAAAAGTCCGTTCAACTTGAGCAAATCAAATGTGGCGTGTGAACATGAAATTGAGTCTGTGAAAACGCAATAGCTTACACTGTAATATATTCTTTTTTATGCAATTTATCTGCTTGACCGGTTTCTCGGGTTTTCTTTCAATTTTTTCTTCAGTGACTTTTTCACGTTTGACTTTGTTTTTTTAATAATTTGAACTTCATGCACTTACAAATTAAGTCCATCGCTAAAACAGAACTGATCCTGATCGATGTACGTACATAGCCCCCACGGAAGGTTTCATTGACTTTGACGATACTGATCTTATAAGTGATTTTGTGACTTTGCTTATTGTTGCGGCTGCTCAAGAATCTCAGCGGAACCGATATATCACAGCCTGGTTCTCGAGTTTTACGCCGGCCTGGTTCTTCACTGGGTTCGATTGACTAACGATCTCACAGAAATAATTAGTCGCTCGGACGTATTAAAGGACTGTAACTTTAATTTTGTTGATTGAAGTTAAGAAAATCCTTAGTGACAATCTATGTTCAATCTGGTGCTGAAGTTTGTAAGGCTTCAACCAGTAGCTAGTATTGTTGCAAACTTCTCGTTAAGTAAGCTCAACTAACTTATAACCCGCAAGATCTTAAGATCTAGCAAAACTTAACAAGAAAGACTAAAGTTGTTAAAGAATCAAATTTTAGTCTATCTGAGAGCCAACTGCTCTTGGTAACAGTTTCTAATGGTTCTAAATACAATACGGTTTCACTATTCAAACAATTGGGTTAAAGTAAATAATCAAATATTTATCATTTATAACATCATCATAACTTGTTTCTGATTGGTTAATCAAGAAAATGATTTATGTCATTGTTTACATAGTAAATGTCAAATTACTGCAATATTTACTTTTGTTGACATAAGCACGGATGGTTATTACGTGGCTCTAAATGCCTCAAATGTACGGTATTTGACCTTTAATGATCATCTAAAGTATCATAAAATAAACAACTTAAGAAATTTAACAATAAATAACAAAATATCGAAAAATGCCAATTTTGCACCATTTAAGTGCTAATAGCCACACTTGTGGGTATGATGCAATAATGTTCGTTGGGTCCATGAATAGCTTAGAGGTAACCCTAACCGTCTGCCATAACCTCGGGTTGCTCGGGTTTTGCCTTACCAAAATCGGGGGGGGGGGTGTACAGATTTTCGGTCCCAACTTGTAAAATTTTTCAGTTTTGACCATTTTTGAGTTTTGACAAATTCTAAGTTTTTTCAGTTTCAAAAGTTATTTCTTGCTGTCTGATGGCTTTTCTAGCTGATCTGAAGTGGCGCCAACATCGTCGGCCCTGTTTTCGATCTCGGAAACACCATCGTAGAATACTGGCGCTAACTTCACGACTGGCCGGTTTAGCTCTCCATGTGCCATTTTGACTCTCGCTGATCTCACAATTCCATCGTTGCCAGTGAAGATCTCAATGATTCGTCCCAGTTTGTATTCACAGCGTTTCACAGAGTCATCTACTAGCCACACTAACTCGCCTTCTTTCAGGTTTCGCACATGTTCTTTTGACCACTTCGATCTCTGGTTCCATTGTGGTAGATATTCGCGAGTCCATCTTTTCCAGATCATGTCGGCATATGCTTGAGCCGTTTTGAATGATTTTCTCAGGTCGTGGTAGCGTTCACTGGATGGCATGAATGGTGCACTCGCGTTCTCTCGTCCTAGCAAGAAATGATTAGGTGTGAGTGCTGTCAAATCTTCAGGGTCGTCACTTACTGCTGTCAGGGGTCTTGCGTTGAGAGTCTGCTCTACAAGACACATTGTTGTGCTGAATACCTCGTCGGTGAGGCTTCTGTTGTCCAAGATTGCAATCATGACCTTCTTGCAACTTTGAACTAGTCTTTCCCAGATTCCACCAAAGTGAGGAGCTCCGGGGGGGTTGAATTTCCAAACAATCTTTTTCTGTGCTAAGTCACTCTCAATCTTAGCTTTATCCCACTCGTTCATGAATGCTTTCAGCTCATTCGCTGCTCCCACAAAGTTTGTTCCGTTGTCACTGATGATGGTATTCGGGTAGCCACGTCTTGCAATGAATCTTGTCACCGCAGCTAGACATGACTCGGTGTCCAATGACTGAGCAACTTCGATGTGTACTGCTCTCGTTGTCAGGCAAGTGAAGAGGCAGCACCATCTCTTCAAGGTACGTCGTAGGAACTTGACTTCAAAGGGTCCGAAGTAATCGACTCCGGTATGGGTGAATGGGAACACATGTTCATCAAGTCGTTCTCGGGGTAGATCCGCCATCGGTGGGTGAATGGGGTTGGCGTTTCTGTGTCTGCATTTGATGCATCTCGACTTGATTTTTCTTAATGCATTTCTTAGTCCGATGATCCAGTATTCTTGTTGGAGCATGTTTCTCACATATTCTGTGCCCTCATGTAGGTTGTCTCGATGTGCTTTCTCCAACAGAAGTTGTACAACTGGATGTTTTGCTGTTAACAATATTGGGTGTTTTGCATTGTAGTCAAGGTTTGAATGCTTCAGTCGGCCTTTCACTCTAATCGTTCCATCTTCCTCTATGAAGGGTGACAATTTGGCAATGTTTAATGTTTTGGAGATTTCTTTGCTGTTTGCTATAGACTTCGAAACATTCGGGAAGCTTTCGTTTTGAACAAATCGAAACAGTATTTGCTCTGCTTGATGAATTTCGTCTGCTTTGAGCATACCCTTCTGCTTGGTCCTGAACCTCATGCAGTAGGCAATGAAGTTTCTAATTCGGTTGAAGGAACTGTATCGTCTCCAGTCAAATAGTTGTTCTAGTTTTGTTTCTGTTGCTACAGTACTGGTAACTTGCTCAGATTCGAGTTCGTTCACTTGGCACCACGGCTTTGGCCACTTTTCTTCATCTGCCTGAAGCCATGCCGGCCCGTTTAGCCATGCGGACTCCTTGAGGCCTTCGATGGACATTCCTCGGGTTCCGATGTCGGCAGGGTTTTCAACACCTTTGACGTGTCTCCATTGATCCATCGATGAGTTTTCCAGTATTTCAGCTGCTCTGTTTGCAACGAATACTTGTTGTTTCTTGTGCGCTGCCTGTAACCACTGTAGCACTGTTGATGAGTCGGTCCAATGATAGATTTTGTCAATTTTGACATCATGTTCATTGAGTATCTGCTTTCTTAGACGAACTCCGTAGACTGCGGCTTGAAGTTCTAATTTCGGTACCGTCATATGTCTGATGGGTGCCACACGGCATTTCCCTATTACATATGTCAGTTTTAGCGTTGCTTCATCTTGCAGATATGCCACGATGCACATCGCTTCCTCTGATGCATCTGTAAAAATGCGAAGTCTCAAATTTGAACATCCGTTTTCGAAATAAAGTCGATTTATCGACATCGTCCTTATTTCTCTCAACTCAGAGCACCAATCACTGAACAGTTTTGAGTGTTCTGCTGACAACTCTTTGTCCCATGCTTGTCCCATTGCTGCCCAAATGCTTTTGAGTAGAAATCGCATTCGTATAGTAAAGGGTGAACATATCCCAAGTGGGTCGAACACTGCTGAGACAAAGGATAGGACAATTCTCTGAGTTATTTTTGCTGGAACTTCTTGCTCAGTTCCACGACAGACTATGAGACTATCTGTGTCCACATTCCAGTTGAGTCCTAGGATTGAAGACGATTGTGGTTCTGCTTCGAAAGTTTTCACAACTTTCGTTGATCTGTCTGTCTCTGGAATGTGTGACTTGACTTCTTCGTCACTTGCTATCCATTTCGTCAACTTGAATCCACCTTTGATGAGGATGTCTCTGACTTTCTGGTAGATTTCGATTGCTTCTTGAGGGGTTCTGACTGACTTTAGGAAGTCGTCCATATAGAAGTTTCGCTGGACAGCTCTGACAAGATTTTCGTCGTTGACTGCATTATCTTTCGCCACTTGGTGCAAGGCGTAATTTGCACAAGTCGGCGAGCTTTTCGCCCCAAAAACGTGTCGTGTGTACTCGTAGACTTCTATTCTCAGCTCTGGATCTTCTCTCCAGAGGAATCGTAAACATCGGCTGTCATCTTTTGGGACAGCTACTTGAAGAAACATCGCTTCTATGTCGGCTGATAAGGCTATTGGGTGTTCTCGGAAGCGAAATATAATTCCGATCAAACTCTGCAGCAGGTCTGGCCCAGGTAGAAGTTTGTCGTTTAGGGCTACACCTTGATACTTTGCTGCTGCGTTGCACACTCTTCTGACTTTTTCGGGTTTGTGCGGGTTTATGACGGGATGATGTGGTAAATACCATTGCAGTTTGTCTTTGGTTTCATTCAGTTCAGCTTGATCTACTTTCCGAACGTATCCAGCGTTGACATCTGTGTCGATGGTTTCTTGGTAGCGCTTCTTCAGCGCCTCGTCTTTCTGTAGGCGTCGTTCTAAGGACTTGAGTTGCCCCATTGCAGAGTAGAAGTTGTTTGGTAACTTCACTTCGTCCTCTCGCCACAGAAGTCCAACTTCGTATCTTTCACCGTTGAAACGGGTTGTTTGTTCCAACGTCTTGATTGCTCGTTGTTCTTCTTTCGAATGTCCAGTGACATCGCAGTTTGAAGCGTAGGACTCGATATCCCACCACTTACTCAACTGGTTCGCTAATTTATCGTCTGCAATTGATGTTGCTGTGGTCGCAAGAGTTGCTGCTTGCTTCGCTGGTAGGGGTCCACTTAAAGCCCAACCAATCTTTGATTTCACTGCCCATGGTGCAGCTTTGTCTTCTGACTTCTTGAATTCAAAAGGATGATGAATGTCGTAGCAATCTTGTCCAAGAATCACTTGAACATCGTTTAGATTGTAGCTCTGATCTGGCAAGTTCCTCAGATGTGGGTAACGGTCCTTCAATTCTTGCAACTCCACAATCTGGTCACCCAATTTCAATTTTTCGTGTACGTAGAACTGCACTGTTGTCAATGGTCGAGACTTCTCATGCGCTGAAACAGCTATCGGCACTATTTCAGTCTTTACATCCTGTGATCCATGGATCCCTGCTACTGATAAAGATGCTTTTCTGCCTTGGAGTTGGAGTTTTGACACCACTGATTTGTCCACAAATGAAATTGAGGATCCCGAATCACACATCGCTAGTACATTTAGACTTAAGTCTCTGCTTGTCAGCTTGATTCGTACCACTGGAAGTCCTCCTTGGGTGATGTTAGTTGCTACTGCTGTTGTAGCATCTGAGACATTCTTTGTAGTTTCCTTCTTCGGTAGGTCGCTGTGCAAAAGCCTGTTGTGCCGCCTTCCACAGCTGGGTACGCTGCAGGTCCTGCTTCTGCAGTCCTTTGACATGTGACCTGGTTTCAAACAATTGAAACACAGTCGGAACTTCTGAACATGCTCTCGTCGTTCATTTACTTTCAGTGACTTAAACTTTTCACACGTCCAAATAGGATGTTGCCCGTCTTTGAAGGGACATTCGAAATTCTTGGGTTTGCTTGACTCTTCAGCGTTTGAAGCAAAGGTACTCGTCTTCGGTTTATCACGGCTTTGAAATTTGTTTCTGTCAAACGACGAGTTTGTCTGTGCTAACAAGTTCTCATGAATTGCAGCTTTGGAGGCAAGCCACTCCTTGAAAATAATCAGGTTACCTCTCAGTAGTCGACGATCTTGCATGTACTGTAACCACTGTTCTCTCAGTTGCGGAGAAAGTTTTCTGGTTGTTGAACTAAGCCCTCCTTCTGATTCTAGGTCGGATGTGTATCCAAGTTGATTCAAAGTGTTTACCACATTTGTAACCACATTTGCGAATTTGACGATGCTCGTAGAATCGTCATGCCGAACTGGAGGATGAGTATGTATTTTCTTGAACTGCGCGTTGACTATGAAATCTGATCTGCCATACTTCTCACAGAGTATATACCAAGCGTGATAGTATGATTGCGAGCTGAATCCCATTCCCGATATTGCTGCCTTTGCTTGACCCGTGAGACTGGTCTTGAGGTATTGCATCTTTTCTGTATCGCTGATTGGCTTTTGATGAACAACAACATCAAAAAGACCTGACCACTCTGGCCACTCCAGAGGATCTCCTGAAAACTCAGTCAGTTTTAGTTTTGGCAAGCCACTGGCACCACTGCTTGGTACTGGTTGGTAAATGACTTGGGGAGTGGTGTCATTCATTGTGCTCCTGTTTCTGCTCTCGGCAGACCTGTTCCGAAAGTTGTTATTGGGACTCTGACTCCTGTTTCTGTCGTGAAATGCTGACGTTCGCTGCTGCTGAAACGTCGTCCTTGTCAACGGCGGTGCTGGTGGGTCCGTTACTCTAATTGGTTTTCGGACTTCTGTTTTCTTGAGAATGCTCGGTTCGGCCAGTTGCGTTGAGAAAAGGCCTTCGCCCGGTTGGAACAGTGGGGTAACTTTCGGGTAGTTGCTGAAACGTTTGTCAGCTCTGTCCTTAGTGACATTCGTTGGAGGGTCGATAACAACATTTGGAGATGGGGGTCGTTGAGGGACAGACTGTTGAGCCCCTGCTTCTACCCACCTCTCTATTCTTTCTTGATTTCGTTTTGATGCGACACTTTCTATCTCATCTGCCACTGATCCAGACGCTCGTGAGCTTCCTTTGGTGAGCTCAAGTTTCATACGTCTTTGTTCTTCTTCTTCCTCTGCTTTCCTTCTTTCGTTTTCCAGAGCTCGCTCATGCTGTCGAAAACGCAGTTCGTCTTCTTGCTGTTGCATCTTTAGACGTAACTCCTGTTCTTGTTGTTGCTGTTGTAAGCGTAACTCTTGTTCTCGTTGTTGTTGTTGTTGCTGTTGTTGTTGTAAACGTAACTCTTCTTGCTGGCGACGAAGTTCTATTTCTTCACGCTCCTGCTCTAACTCCAACTGACGCTCTCTCAGTCGTTGTTCTGTTTCTTTCTTTGCTCTCAGGTTTTCGAGCTCCATTTCTTCGATCTGTCGCCTTCTCGATGATCGCGAGTTGGCGATACTGGGTTGTTTTCTGCTTCCATGTGTAGCAGAATGCTTGGAAGGGACCTCGGCGTTCTCCTTAGCGTTTTCTATGGCTCCATTTTCTGTATCAATTACAGTTTCGTCGTTTGGGTCTTTGTCACCAGCCGATGTAGTGGACACTAAAGATGTTTGATTTCCACAATCCTTGCTGAACCTATACTGTTTCAGCAAGTCTTCATAGTGACTCCTAAGATTACTGAAATTCGCCAACCCTTGGTGACAGTGTTCGGTCTTCATCATTGGAAAAGCTTTTGCGCAAATTTCATCTAACTTTTCTTTTAACCGTTCCACCTGATCACACAGTATCTGTCTTTCGGAGTCGCTTAAATTTTCTGCTTTCAATTTCTTTTCGAGTTCTAACCTTTCGTCCTCGATTTGATCAGAATCTTCCCATAATTGGTACAATCGCAATGTGTCTTTCCGGTAGTCGACAACTACTGCGCGAAAATCTTCAATATCTTGGAGATCTGGTATTTTGTCAACTACCCATCGCAAAACCTTTCTCTTTTCTTCTAACATACGCTTGGTGTCATTATCAAAGCTTTCAAAATACTTTGGTTTTAAAAGTAACCTTTGCTGTTGTCGGTTGTCTTCCAAGTTGTCGTACGTCTCGAAGAAACATCGATAAGCACCTTTGGCTGTCATTGTTTTGTTTTGTGTCAGGTAGCCTTCCAGCTCGTTGAGGTGTCTGGAAAAGGACTTGAGTAGGTCAGCTTGCTCTTTCTCTAACGTCTTGAGTTGACCACTCGCCTTCCAATCAGCTGTCTTCCAGTGTCTGTTGGGACTTTTGCTGGCCATCGTTGCAGGTTGTGTTTTGGTCCACCAGGTTGAATCGAAGATTCGTTTCTGTTCGTGTCACTGCTGTTGATGTTGTCCGGGTCGGCGGCCAAATGTTGCGGCTGCTCAAGAATCTCAGCGGAACCGATATATCACAGCCTGGTTCTCGAGTTTTACGCCGGCCTGGTTCTTCACTGGGTTCGATTGACTAACGATCTAAAAGAAATAATTAGTCGCTCGGACGTATTAAAGGTCTGTAACTTTAATTTTGTTGATTGAAGTTAAGAAAATCCTTAGTGACAATCTATGTTCAATCTGGTGCTGAAGTTTGTAAGGCTTCAACCAGTAGCTAGTATTGTTGCAAACTTCTCGTTAAGTAAGCTCAACTAACTTATAACCCGCAAGATCTTAAGATCTAGCAAAACTTAACAAGAAAGACTAAAGTTGTTAAAGAATCAAATTTTAGTCTATCTGAGAGCCAACTGCTCTTGGTAACAGTTTCTAATGGTTCTAAATACAATACGGTTCCACTATTCAAACAATTGGGTTAAAGTAAATAATCAAATATTTATCATTTATAACATCATCATAACTTGTTTCTGATTGGTTAATCAAGAAAATGATTTATGTCATTGTTTACATAGTAAATGTCAAATTACTGCAATATTTACTTTTGTTGACATAAGCACGGATGGTTATTACGTGGCTCTAAATGCCTCAAATGTACGGCATTTGACCTTTAATGATCATCTAAAGTATCATAAAATAAACAACTTAAGAAATTTAACAATAAATAACAAAATATCGAAAAATGCCAATTTTGCACCATTTAAGTGCTAATAGCCACACTTGTGGGTATGATGCAATAATGTTCGTTGGGTCCATGAATAGCTTAGAGGTAACCCTAACCGTCTGCCATAACCTCGGGTTGCTCGGGTTTTGCCTTCCCAAAATCGGGGGGGGGGTGTACAGATTTTCGGTCCCAACTTGTAAAATTTTTCAGTTTTGACCATTTTTGAGTTTTGACAAATTCTAAGTTTTTTCAGTTTCAAAAGTTATTTCTTGCTGTCTGATGGCTTTTCTAGCTGATCTGAAGTGGCGCCAACACTTATTTTTGTAATTGTATTTGGCCTGTCTCTTTAATGAGTCAGGTTTGAGTCTTTTTACTCATTTTATTTCCTAGCTAAACGTTTTCATTAATTTGACACTGTTTGATTTAACATAAAATACAGATTTTTGAATTTGATTTGGTCTGTTTCTGTAATTGTTATATCCTTTTGAAATTAGCTACGAGGAAAATGAAACTGATGTTGTTGGTATACGGAATTTGAAATTAGCTACGAGGAAAATGAAACTGATGTTGCTGGGATACGGAATTTGAAAACGAACGTGAAAAGTCCGTTCAACTTGAGCAAATCAGATGTGGCGTGTGAACATGAAATTGAGTCTGTGAAAACGCAATAGCTTACACCTTTTTAATTGCTCTCGAACAAAGTGTGAAGCAATGATTGTAATGTTTTCTTATTATGCAAGTTCTCTGCGTGACCGGTTTCTCGAGTTTTTCAATTTTTTCTTCAGTGACTTTTTCACGTTTGACTTTGTTTTTTCAATAATTTGAACTTCATGCACTCACAAATTAAGTCCATCGCTAAAACAGAACTGATCCTGATCGATGTACGTACATAGCCCCCACGGAAGGTTTCATTGAC
Source organism: Convolutriloba macropyga (assembly GCF_964194025.1). Taxonomy (NCBI): domain Eukaryota; kingdom Metazoa; phylum Xenacoelomorpha; order Acoela; family Convolutidae; genus Convolutriloba; species Convolutriloba macropyga. Next base: position 47,692,104 of record NC_134470.1, on the reverse strand, counting down.
TTTGACGGTACTGATCTTATAAGTGATTTTGTGACTTTGCTTATTTTTGTAATTGATATTCTGTCTCTTTAACGAGTTAGGTTTGGGTCTTTTTAATCATTTTATTTGCTAGCTAAACGTTGTTATTAATTTGAAACAGTTTGTTTTAACAGTTTTGAGTCTTTTTAATCATTTTATTTGCTAGCTAAACGTTTTCATTAATTTGACACTGTTTGTTTTAACATAAAATACAGATTTTTTAAATTTGATTTGGTCTGTTTCTGTAATTGTTATCCTTTTGAAATTAGCTACGAGGAAAATGAAACTGATGTTGCTGGGATACGGAATTTGAAAACGAACGTGAAAAGTCCGTTCAACTTGAGCAAATCAGATGTGGCGTGTGAACATGGAATTGAGTCTGTGAAAACGCAATAGCTTACACCGTTTTAATTGCTCTCGAACAAAGTGTGAAGCAATGATTGTAATATTTTCTTATTATGCAAGTTCTCTGCGTGACCGGTTTCTCGAGTTTTTCAATTTTTTCTTCAGTGACTTTTTCACGTTTGACTTTGTTTTTTGAATAATTTGAACTTCATGCACTCACAAATTAAGTCCATCGCTAAAACAGAACTGATCCTGATCGATGTACGTACATAGCCCCCACGGAAGGTTTCATTGACTTTGACGGTACTGATCTTATAAGTGATTTTGTTGTGACTTTGCTTATTTTTGTAATTGTTTTTCTGTCTCTTTAACGAGTTAGGTTTGGGTCTTTTTAATCATTTTATTTGCTAGGTAAACGTTGTTATTAATTTGAATTAGTTTGTTTTAACAGTTTTGAGTCTTTTTAATCATTTTATTTGCTAGCTAAACGTTTTCATTAATTTGACACTGTTTGTTTTAACATAAAATACAGATTGTTTAAATTTGATTTGGTCTGTTTCTGTAATTGTTATATCCTTTTGAAATTAGCTACGAGGAAAATGAAACTGATGTTGCTGGGATACGGAATTTGAAAACGAACGTGAAAAGTCCGTTCAAGTTGAACAAATCAGGTGTGGCGTGTGAACATGGAATTGAGTCTGAAAACGCAATAGCTTACACCGTTTTAATTGCTCTCGAACAAAGTGTGAAGCAATGATTGTAATATTTTCTTATTATGCAAGTTCTCTGCGTGACCGGTTTCTCGATTTTTCTCTCAATTTTTTCAGTGAATTTTTCACGGTTGACTTAGTTTTTTGAATAATTTGTACTTCATGCACTCACAAATTAAGTCCATCGCTAAAACAGAACTGATCCTGATCGATGTACGTACATAGCCCCCACGGAAGGTTTCATTGACTTTGACGGTACTGATCTTATAAGTGATTTTGTGACTTTGCTTATTTTTGTAATTGACTTTCTGTCTCTTTAATGAGTTAGTATTGGGTCTTTTTAATCATTTTATTTGCTAGCTAAACGTTTTCATTAATTTGAAACAGTTTGTTATAACAGTTTTGAGTCTTTTTAATCCTTCTATTTGCTAGCTAAACATTTTCATTAGTTTGACACTGTTTTAACATTAAATACAGATTTTTTAAGTTTGATTTGGTCTGTTTCTGTCTTTGTTGTATCCTTTTGAAATTAGCTACGAGGAAAATGAAACTAATGTTGGTGGGATACGGAATTTGAAAACGAACGTGAAAAATCTGTTCAAGTTGAACAAATCAGTTGTGGCGTGTGAACATGGAATTGAGTCTGTTAAAACGCAATAGCTAACACCTTTTTAATTGCTCTCGATCAAAGTGTGAAGCAATGATTGTAATATTTTTTTATTATGCAAGTTCTCTGTGTGACCGGTTTCTCGATTTTTCTTTCAATTTTTTCTTCAGTGAATTTTTCACGGTTGACTTTGTTTTTTGAATAATTTGAACTTCTTGCACTCACAAATGAAGTCCATCCCGAAAACAGAACTGATCCTGATCGATGTACGTACATAGCCCCCACGGAAGGTTTCATTGACTCTGACGATACTGAGCTTATAAGTGATTTTGTGACTTTGCTTATTTTTGTAACTGTTTTTGGTCTGTCTCGTTAATGAGTTAGGTTTGTTTCTTTTTAATCATTTTATTTCCTAGCTAAACGTTTTCATTAATTTCAAACAGTTTGTTTTAGCAGTTTTGAGTCTTTTTAATCATTTTATTTCCTAGCTAAACGTTTTCATTAATTTGACACTGTTTGTTTTAACATAAAATACAGATTTTTTAAATTTGATTTGGTCTGTTTCTGTAATTATATCCTTTTGAAATTAGCTACGAGGAAAATGAAACTGGTGTTGGTGGTATACGGAATTTGAAAACGAACGTGAAAAGCCCGTCCAAGTTGAACAAAACAGATGTGGCGTGTGAACACGGAATTGAGTCTGTGAAAACGCAATAGCTTTCACCTTTTTAATTGCTCTCGAAATATTCATTAGTTTGACACTGTTTGTTTTAACATTAAATACAGATTTTATAAGTTTGATTTGGTCTGTTTCTGTCTTTGTTGTATCCTTTTGAAATTAGCTACGAGGAAAATGAAACTAATGTTGGTGGGATACGGAATTTGAAAACGAACGTCAAAAGTCTGTTCAAGTTGAACAAATCAGTTGTGGCGTGTGAACATGGAATTGAGTCTGTGAAAACGCAATAGCTTACACCTTTTTAATCGCTCTCGATCAAAGTGTTAAGCAATGATTGTAATATTTTCTTATTATGCAAGTTCTCAGTGTGACCGGTTTCTCGATTTTTCTTTCAAATTTTTCTTCAGTGAATTTTTCACGGTTGACTTTGTTTTTTGAATAATTTGAACTTCTTGCACTCACAAATGAAGTCCACCCCTAAGACAGAACTGATCCTGATCGATGTACGTACATAGCCCCCACGGAAGGTTTCATTGACTTTGACGATACTGAGCTTATAAGTGATTTTGTCACTGTGCTTATTTTTGAAACTGTTTTTGGTCTGTCTCTTTAATGAGTTAGGTTTGTTTCTTTTTAATCATTTTATTTCCTAGCTAAACGTTTTCATTAATTTGAAACAGTTTGTTTTAGCAGTTTTGAGTCTTTTTAATCATTTTATTTCCTAGCTAAACGTTTTCATTAATTTGACACTGTTTGTTTTAGCATAAAATACAGATTTTTAAAATTTGATTTGGTCTGTTTCTGTAATTGTTATATCCTTTTGAAATTAGCTACGAGGAAAATGAAACTGGTGTTGGTGGTATACGGAATTTGAAAACGAACGTGAAAAGTCTGTTCAAGTTGAACAAATCAGATGTGGCGTGTGAACATGGAATTGAGACTGTGAAAACGCAATAGCTTAAACCTTTTTAATTGCTCTCGATCAAAGTGTTAAGCAATGATTGTAATATTTTCTTATTATGCAAGTTCTCTGTGTGACCGGTTTCTCGATTTTTCTTTAAATTTTTTCTTCAGTGAATTTTTCACGGTTGACTTTGTTTTTTGAATAATTTGAACTTCTTGCACTCACAAATGAAGTCCATCCCTAAAACAGAACTGATCCTGATCGATGTACGTACATAGCCCCCACGGAAGGTTTCATTGACTTTGACGATACTGAGCTTATAAGTGATTTTGTCACTGTGCTTATTTTTGAAACTGTTTTTGGTCTGTCTCTTTAATGAGTTAGGTTTGTTTCTTTTTAATCATTTTATTTCCTAGCTAAACGTTTTCATTAATTTGAAACAGTTTGTTTTAGCAGTTTTGAGTCTTTTTAATCATTTTATTTCCTAGCTAAACGTTTTCATTAATTTGACACTGTTTGTTTTAGCATAACATACAGATTTTTTAAATTTGATTTGGTCTGTTTCTGTAATTGTTATATCCTTTTGAAATTAGCTGCGAGGAAAATGAAACTGGTGTTGGTGGTATACGGAATTTGAAAACGAACGTGAAAAGCCCGTTCAAGTTGAACAAATCAGATGTGGCGTGTGAACACGGAATTGAGTCTGTGAAAACGCAATAGCTTTCACCTTTTTAATTGCTTTCGAACAAAGTGTGAAGCAATTATTGTAATATTTTCTTTTTTATGCAATTTCTCTGCGTGACCGGTTTCTCGAGTTTTCCTTCAATTTTTTCTTCAGTGACTTTTTCACGGTTGACTTTGTTTTTTGAATAATTTGAACTTCATGCACTCACAAATTAAGTCCATCGCTAAAATAGAACTGATCCGGATCGATGTACGTACATAGCCCCCACGGAAGGTTTCCTTGACTTTGACGATACGATCTTATAAGTGATTTTGTGATTTTGCTTATTTTTGTAATTGTTTTTGGTCTGTCTCTTTAATGAGTTAGGTTTGGGTCTTTTTTAATCATTTTATTTGCTAGCTAAACGTTTTCATTAATTTGAAACAGTTTATTTTAGCAGTTTTGAGTCTTTTTAATCATTTTATTTCCTAGCTAAACGTTTTCATTAATTTGACACTGTTTGTTTTAACATGAAATACAGATATTTTAAATTTGATTTGGTCCGTTTCTGTAATTGCTATATCCTTTTGAAATTAGGTACGAGGAAAATGAAACTGATGTTGGTGGGATACGGAATGTGAAAACGAACGTGAAAAGCCCGTTCAAGTTGAATCAATCAGATGTGGCGTGTGAACATGGAATTGAGTCTGTGAAAACGCAATTGCTTACACCTTTTTAATTGCTCTCGAACAAAGTGTGAGGCAATTATTGTAATATTTTCTTTTTTATGCAATTTCTCTGCATGACCGGTTTCTCGAGTTTTCCTTCAATTTTTTCTTCAGTGACTTTTTCACGGTTGACTTTGTTTTTTGAATAGTTTGAACTTCATGCACTCACAAATTAAGTCCATCGCTAAAACAGAACTGATCCTGATCGATGTACGTACATAGCCCCCACGGAAGGTTTCAATGACTTTGACGGTACTGGTCTTATAAGTGATTTTGTGACTTTGCTTATTTTTGTAATTGGTTTTCTGTCTCTTTAATGAGTTAGGTTTGGGTCTTTTTAATCATTTTATTGGCTAGCTCAACGTTTTCATTAATTTGACACTGTTTGTTTTAACATAAAATACAGATTTTATAAATTTGATTTGGTCTGTTTCTGTAATTGTTATATCCTTTTGAAATTAGCTACGAGGAAAATGAAACTGATGTTGCTGGGATACGGAATTTGAAAACGAACGTGAAAAGTCCATTCAAGTTGAACAAATCAGATGTGGCGTGTGAACATGGAATTGAGTCTGTGAAAACGCAGTAGCTTACACCGTTTTAATTGCTCTCGAACAAAGTGTGAAGCAATGATTGTAATATTTTCTTATTATGCAAGTTCTCTGCGTGACCGGTTTCTCGATTTTTCTTTCAATTTTTTCTTGAGTGAATTTTTCACGGTTGACTTTGTTTTTTGAATAATTTGAACTTCTTGCACTCACAAATTAAGTCCATCGCTAAAACAGAACTGATCCTGATCGATGTACGTACATAGCACCCACGGAAGGTTTCATTGACTTTGACGGTACTGATCTTATAAGTGACTTTGTGACTTTGCTTATTTTTGTAATTGATTTTCTGTCTCTTTAATGAGTTAGTCTTGGGTCTTTTTAATCATTTTATTTGCTAGCTATAAACGTTTTTATTAATTTGAAACAGTTTGTTTTAACAGTTTTGAGTCTGTTTAATCATTTTATTTCCTAGCTAAACGTTTTCATTAATTTGACACTGTTTGTTTTAAACTAAAATACAGATTTTTTAAATTTGATTTGGTCTGTTTCTGTAATTGTTATATCCTTTTGAAATTAGCTGCGAGGAAAATGAAACTGATGTTGGTGGGATACGGAATTTGAAAACGAACGTGAAAAGCCGTTCAAGTTGAACAAATCAGATGTGGCGTGTGAACAGGAATTGTGTCTGTGAAAACGCAATAGCTTACACCTTCTTAATTGCTCTCGAACAAAGCGTGAAGCAATTATTGTAATAATTTTTTTATGCAATTTCTCTGCGTGACCGGTTTCTCGAGTTTTCCTTCAATTTTTTCTTCAGTGACTTTTTCACGGTTGACTTTGTTTTTTGAATAATTTGAACTTCATGCACTAACAAATTAAGTCCATCGCTAAAACAGAACTGATCCTGATCGATGTACGTACATAGCCCCCAGGGAAGGTTTCATTGACTTTGACGGTACTGATCTTATAAGTGACTTTGTGACTTTGCTGATTTTTGTAATTGATTTTCTGTCTCTTTAATGAGTTAGTCTTGGGTCTTTTTAATCATTTTATTTGCTAGCTATAAACATTTTTATTAATTTGAAACAGTTTGTTTTAACAGTTTTGAGTCTGTTTAATCATTTTATTTCCTAGCTAAACGTTTTCATTAATTTGACACTGTTTGTTTTAACATAAAATACAGATTTTTTAAATTTGATTTGGTCTGTTTCTGTAATTGTTATATCCTTTTGAAATTAGCTGCGAGGAAAATGAAACTGATGTTGGTGGGATACGGAATTTGAAAACGAACGTGAAAAGCCCGTTCAAGTTGAACAAATCAGATGTGGCGTGTGAACATGGAATTGTGTCTGTGAAAACGCAATAGCTTACACCTCTTTAATTGCTCTCGAACAAAGCGTGAAGCAATTATTGTAATATTTTCTTTTTTATGCAATTTCTCTGCGTGACCGGTTTCTCGAGTTTTCCTTCAATTTTTTCTTTAGTGACTTTTTCACGGTTGACTTTGTTTTTTGAAGAATTTGAACTTCATGCACTCACAAATTAAGTCCATCGCTAAAACAGAACTGATCCTGATCGATGTACGTACATAGCCCCCACGGAAGGTTTCAATGACTTTGACGGTACTGGTCTTATAAGTGATTTTGTGACTTTGCTTATTTTTGTAATTGATTTTCTGTCTCTTTAATTAGTTAGGTTTGGGTCTTTTTAATCATTTTATTTGCTAGCTAAACGTTTTTATTAATTTGAAACAGTTTGTTTCAACAGTTTTGAGTCTTTTTAATCATTTTATTTGCTAGCTAAACGTTTTCATTAATTTGACACTGTTTGTTTTAACATAAAATACAGATTTTTTAAATTTGATTTGGTCTGTTTCTGTAATTGTTATATCCTTTTGAAATTAGCTACGAGAAAAATGAAACTGATGTTGCTGGGATACGGAATTTGAAAACGAACGTGAAAAGTCCATTCAAGTTGAACAAATCAGATGTGGCGTGTGAACATGGAATTGAGTCTGTGAAAACGCAGTAGCTTACACCGTTTTAATTGCTCTCGAACAATGTGTGAAGCAATGATTGTAATATTTTCTTATTATGCAAGTTCTCTGCGTGACCGGTTTCTCGATTTTTCTTTCAATTTTTTCTTGAGTGAATTTTTCACGATTGATTTTGTTTTTTGAATAATTTGAAATTCTTGCACTCACAAATTAAGTCCATCGCTAAAACAGAACTGATCCTGATCGATGTACGTACATAGCCCCCACGGAAGGTTTCATTGACTTTGACGGTACTGATCTTATAAGTGATTTTGTGACTTTGCTTATTTTTGTAATTGATTTTCTGTCTCTTTAATGAGTTAGTCTTGGGTCTTTTTAATCATTTTATTTGCTAGCTATAAACGTTTTTATTAGTTTGAAACAGTTTGTTTTAACAGTTTTGAGTCTGTTTAATCATTTTATTTCCTAGCTAAACGTTTTCATTAATTTGACACTGTTTGTTTTAACATAAAATACAGATTTTTTAAATTTGATTTGGTCTGTTTCTGTAATTGTTATATCCTTTTGAAATTAGCTGCGAGGAAAATGAAACTGGTGTTGGTGGTATACGGAATTTGAAAACGAACGTGAAAAGCCCGTTCAAGTTGAACAAATCAGATGTGGCGTGTGAACACGGAATTGAGTCTGTGAAAACGCAATAGCTTTCACCTTTTTAATTGCTCTCGAACAAAGCGTGAAGCAATTATTGTAATATTTTCTTTTTTATGCAATTTCTCTGCGTGACCGGTTTTTCGAGTTTTCCTTCAATTTTTTTTTCAAAGACTTTTTCACGGTTGACTTTGTTTTTTGAATAATTTGAACTTCATGCACTCACAAATTAAGTCCATCGCTAAAACAGAACTGATCCTGATGGATGTACGTACATAGCCCACACGGAAGGTTTCAATGACTTTGTTGGTACTGGTCTTATAAGTGATTTTGTGACTTTGCTTATTTTTGTAATTGATTTTCTGTCTCTTTAATTAGTTAGGTTTGGGTCTTTTTAATCATTTTATTTGCTAGCTAAAAGTTTTTATTAATTTGAAACAGTTTGTTTTAACAGTTTTGAGTCTTTTTAATCATTTTATTTGCTAGCTAAACGTTTTCATTAATTTGACACTGTTTGTTTTAACATAAATTACAGATTTTTTAAATTTGATTTGGTCTGTTTCTGTAATTGTTATATCCTTTTGAAATTAGCTACGAGGAAAATGAAACTGATGTTGCTGGGATACGGAATTTGAAAACGAACGTGAAAAGTCCGTTCAAGTTGAACAAATCAGATGTGGCGTGTGAACATGGAATTGAGTCTGTGAAAACGCAATAGCGTACACCGTTTAAATTGCTCTCGAACAAAGTGTGAAGCAATAATGGTAATATTTTCTTATGCAAGTTCTCTGCGTGACCGGTTTCTCGATTTTTCTTTCAATTTTTTCAGTGAATTTTTCACGGTTGACTTTGTTTTTTGAATAATTTGAACTTCATGCACTCACAAATTAAGTCCATCGCTAAAACAGAACTGATCCTGATCGATGTACGTACATAGCCCCCACGGAAGGCTTCATTGACTTTGACGATACTGATCTTATAAGTGATTTTGTGACTTTGCTTATTTTTGTAATTGTTTTTGGTCTGTCTCTTTAATGAGTTAGGTTTGGGTCTTTTTAATCATTTTATTTCTTAGCTAAACGTTTTCATTAATTTGAAAGTTTGTTATAACAGTTTTGAGTCTTTTTAATCATTTTGTTTGCTAGCTAAACGTTTTCATTAATTTGACACTGTTTGTTTTAACATAAATTACAGATTTTTTAAATTTGATTCGGTCTGTTTCTGTAATTGTTATATCCTTTTGAAATTAGCTACGAGGAAAATGAAACTGATGTTGCTGGGATACGGAATTTGAAAACGAACGTGAAAAGTCCGTTCAACTTGAGCAAATCAGATGTGGCGTGTGAACATGAAATTGAGTCTGTGAAAACGCAATAGCTTACACCGTTTTAATTGCTCTCGAACAAAGTGTGAAGCAATGATTGTAATATTTTCTTATTATGCAAGTTCTCTGCGTGACCGGTTTCTCGATTTTTCTTTCAATTTTTTCAGTGAATTTTTCACGGTTGACTTTGTTTTTTGAATAATTTGAACTTCATGCACTCACAAATTAAGTCAATCGCTAAAACAGAACTGATCCTGATCGATGTACGTACATAGCCCCCACGGAAGGCTTCATTGACTTTGACGATACTGATCTTATAAGTGATTTTGTGACTTTGCTTATTTTTGTAATTGTTTTTGGTCTGTCTCTTTAATGAGTTAGGTTTGGGTCTTTTTAATCATTTTATTTCTTAGCTAAACGTCTTCATTAATTTGAAAGTTCGTTATAACAGTTTTGAGTCTTTTTAATCATTCTATTTGCTAGCTAAACGTTTTCATTAGTTTGCCACTGTTTGTTTTAACATTAAATACAGATTTTTTAAGTTTGATTTGGTCTGTTTCTGTATTTGTTGTATCGTTTTGAAATTAGCTACGAGGAAAATGAAACTAATGTTGGTGGGATACGGAATTTGAAAACGAACGTGAAAAGTCTGTTCAAGTTGAACAAATCAGATGTGGCGTATGAACATGGAATTGAGTCTGTGAAAACGCAATAGCTTAAACCTTTTTAATTGCTCTCTACCAAAGTGTGAAGCAATGATTGTAATATTTTCTTATTATGCAAGTTCCCTGTGTGACCGGTTTCTCAATTTTTCCAATTTTTTCTTCAGTGAATTTTTCACGGTTGACTTTGTTTTTTGAATAATTTGAACTTCTTGCACTCACAAATTAAGTCCATCGCTAAAACAGAACTGATCCTGATCGATCTACGTACACAGCCCCCACGGAAGGTTTCATTGACTTTGACGATACTGATCTTATAAATGATTTTGTGACTTTGCTTATTTTTGTAATTGTTTTTGGTCTGTCTCTTTAATGAGTTAGGTTTGGGTCTTTTTAATCATTTTATTTCTTAGCTAAACGTTTTCATTAATTTGAAAGTTTGTTGTAACAGTTTTGAGTCTTTTTAATCATTCTATTTGCTAGCTAAATGTTTTCATTAGTTTGAAACTGTTTGTTTTAACATTAAATAGATTTTTTAAGTTTGATTTGGTCTGTTTCTGTATTTGTTGTATCCTTTTGAAATTAGCTACGAGGAAAATGAAACTAATGCTGGTGGGATACGGAATTTGAAAACGAACGTGAAAAGTCTGTTCAAGTTGAACAAATCAGATGTGGCGTGTGAACATGGAATTGAGTCTGTGAAAACGCAATAGCTTAAACCTTTTTAATTGCTCTCGACCAAAGTGTGAAGCAATAATTGTAATATTTTCTTATTATGCAAGTTCCCTGTGTGACCGGTTTCTCGATTTTTCCAATTTTTTCTTCAGTGAATTTTTCACGGTTGACTTTGTTTTTTGAATAATTTGAACTTCTTGCACTCACAAATTAAGTCCATCGCTAAAACAGAACTGATCCTGATCGATGTACGTACACAGCCCCCACGGAAGGTTTCATTGACTTTGACGATACTGATCTTATAAGTGATTTTGTGACTTTGCTTATTTTTGTAATTGTTTTTAGTCTGTCTCTTTAATGAGTTAGGTTTGGGTCTTTTTAATCATTTTATTTCCTAGCTAAACGTTTTCATTAATTTGAAACAGTTTATTTTAGCAGTTTTGAGTCTTTTTAATCATTTTATTTTCTAGCTAAACGTTTTCATTAATTTGACACTGTTTGTTCTAACATAAAATACAGATTTTTTAAATTTCATTTGGTCCGTTTCTGTAATTTTTATATCCTTTTGAAATTAGCTACGAGGAAAGTGAAACTGATGTTGGTGGGATACGGAATTTGAAAACGAACGTGAAAAGCCCGTTCAAGTTGAACAAATCAGATGTGGCGTGTGAACATGGAATTGAGTCTGTGAAAACGCAATAGCTTACACCTTTTTAATTGCTCTCGAACAAAGTTTGAAGCAATTATTGTAATATTTTCTGTTTTATGCAATTTCTCTGCGTGACCGGTTTCTCGAGTTTTCTTTCAATTTTTTCTTCAGTGACTTTGTCACGGTTGACTGTTTTTTGAATAATTTGAACTTCATGCAATCACAAATTAAGTCCATCGCTAAAACAGAACTGATCCTGATCGATGTACGTACATAGCCCCCACGGAAGTTTTCATTGACTTTGACGATACTGATCTTATAAGTGATTTTGTGACTTTGCTTATTTTTGTAATTGTTTTTGGTCTGTCTCTTTAATGAGTTAGGTGTGGGTCTTTTTAATCATTTTATTTCCTATCTAAACGTTTTCATTAATTTGAAACAATTTGTTTTTAGCAGTTTTGAGTCTTTTTAATCATTTTATTTCCTAGCTAAACGTTTTCATTAATTTGACACTGTTTATTTTAACATAAGATTCAGATTTTTTAAATTTGATTTGGTCTGTTTCTGTAATTGTTATATCCTTTTGAAATTAGCTACGAGGAAAATGAAACTGATGTTGCTGGGATACGGAATTTGAAAACGAACGTGAAAAGCGCGTTCAAGTTGAACAAATCAGATGTGGCGTGTGAACATGGAATTGAGTCTTCGAAAACGCAATAGCTTACACCTTTTTAATTGCTCTCGAACAAAGTGTGAAGCAATTATTGTAATATTTTCTTTTTTATGCAATTTCTCTGCGTGACCGGTTTTTCGAGTTTTTCAATTTTTTCTTCAGTGACTTTTTCACGGTTGACTTTGTTTTTTGAATAATTTGAACTTCATGCACTCACAAATTAAGTCCATCGCTAAAACAGAACTGATGCTGATCGATGTACGTACATAGCCCCCACGGAAGGTTTCATTGACTTTGACGATACTGATCTTATAAGTGATTTTGTGACTTTGCTTATTTTTGTAATTGTTTTTGGTCTGTCTCTTTAATGAGTTAGGTGTGGGTCTTCTTAATCATTTTATTTCCTATCTAAACGTTTTCATTAATTTGAAACAATTTGTTTTTAGCAGTTTTGAGTCTTTTTAATCATTTTATTTCCTAGCTAAACGTTTTCATTAATTTGACACTGTTTATTTTAACATAAGATACAGATTTTTTAAATTTGATTTGGTCTGTTTCTGTAATTGTTATATCCTTTTGAAATTAGCTACGAGGAAAATGAAACTGATGTTGCTGGGATACGGAATTTGAAAACGAACGTGAAAAGCCCGTTCAAGTCGAACAAATCAGATGTGGCGTGTGAACATGGAATTGAGTCTGTGAAAACGCAATAGCTTACACCTTTTTAATTGCTCTCGAACAAAGTGTGAAGCAATTATTGTAATATTTTCTTTTTATGCAATTTCTCTGCGTGACCGGTTGCTCGAGTTTTCTTTCAATTTTTTCTCCGGTGACTTTTTCACGGTTGACTTTGTTTTTTGAATAATTTGAACTTCATGCACTCACAAATTAAGTCCATCGCTAAAACAGAACTGATCCTGATCGATGTACGTACATAGTCCCCACGGAAGGTTTCATTGACTTTGACGATACTGATCTTATAAGTGATTTTGTGACTTTGCTTATTTTTGTAATTGTTTTTGGTCTGTCTCTTTAATGAGTTAGGTTTGGGTCTTTTTAATCATTTTATTTCCTAGCTAAACGTTTTCATTAATTTGAAACAGTTTGTTTTAGCAGTTTTGAGTCTGTTTAATCATTTTATTTCCTAGCTAAACGTTTTCATTAATATGACACTGTTTGTTTTAACATAAAATACAGATTGTTTAAATTTGATTTGGTCTGTTTCTGTAATTGTTATATCCTTTTGAAATTAGCTCCGAGGAAAATGAAACTGATGTTGGTGGGATACAGAATTTGAAAACGAACGTGAAAAGCCCGATCAAGTTGAACAAATCAGATGTGGCGTGTGAACATGGAATTGAGTCTGTGAAAACGCAATAGCTTACATCTTTTTAATTGCTCTCGAACAAAGTGTGAAGCAATTATTGTAATATTTTCTTTTTTATGCAATTTCTCTGCGTGACCGGTTTCTCGAGTTTTCTTTCAATTTCTTTTTCGGTGACTTTTTCACGGTTGACTTTGTTGTTTGAATAATTTGAACTTCATGCACTCACTAATTAAGTCCATCGCTAAAACAGAACTGATCCTGATCGATGTACGTACATAGCCCCCACGGAAGGTTTCATTGACTTTGACGATACTGATCTTATAAGTGATTTTGTGACTTTGCTTATTTTTGTAATTGTTTTTGGTCTGTCTCTTTAATGAGTTAGGTTTGGGTCTTTTTAATCATTTTATTTCCTAGCTAAACGTTTTCATTAATATGACACTGTTTGTTTTAACATAAAATACAGATTGTTTAAATTTGATTTGGTCTGTTTCTGTAATTGTTATATCCTTTTGAAATTAGCTCCGAGGAAAATGAAACTGATGTTGGTGGGATACAGAATTTGAAAACGAACGTGAAAAGCCCGATCAAGTTGAACAAATCAGATGTGGCGTGTGAACATGGAATTGAGTCTGTGAAAACGCAATAGCTTACACCTTTTTAATTGCTCTCGAACAAAGTGTGAAGCAATTATTGTAATATTTTCTTTTTTATGCAATTTCTCTGCTTGACCGGTTTCTCGAGTTTTCTTTCAATTTCTTTTTCGGTGACTTTTTCACGGTTGACTTTGTTTTTTGAATAATTTGAACTTCATGCACTCACAAATTAAGTCCATCGCTAAAACAGAACTGATCCTGATCGATGTACGTACATAGCCCCCACGGAAGGTTTCATTGACTTTGACGATACTGATCTTATAAGTGATTTTGTGACTTTGCTTATTTTTGTAATTTTTTTTGTTCTGTCTCTTTAATGAGTTAGGTTTGGGTCTTTTTAATCATTTTATTTCCTAGCTGAACTTTTTCATTAATTTGAAACAGTTTGTTTTAGCAGTTTTGAGTCTCTTTAATCATTTTATTTCCTAGCTAAACGTTTTCATTAATTTGACACTGTTTGTTTTACATAAAATACAGATTTTTTAAATTTGATTTGGTCTGTTTCTGTAATTGTTATATCCTTTTGAAATTAGCTGCGGGGAAAATGAAACTGATGTTGGTGGGATACGGAATTTGAAAACGAATGTGAAAAGCCCGTTCAAATTGAACAAATCAAATGTGGCGTGTGAACATGGAATTGAGTCTGTGAAAACGCAATAGCTTACACCTTTTTAATTGCTCTCGAACAAAGTGTGAAGCAATTATTGTAATATTTTCTTTTTTTATGCAATTTCTCTGCGTGACCGGTTTCTCGAGTTTTTCAATTTTTTCTTCGGTGACTTTTTCACGGTTGACTTTGTTTTTTGAATAATTTGAACTTCATGCACTCACAAATTAAGTTTTTCGCTAAAACAGAACTGATCCTGATCGATGTACGTACATAGCCCCCACGGAAGGTTTCATTGACTTTGACGATACTGATCTTATAAGTGATTTTGTGACTTTGCTTATTTTTGTAATTGTTTTTGGTCTGTCTCTTTAATGAGTTAGGTTTGGGTCTTTTTAACCATTTTTTTTCCTAGTTAAACGTTTTCATTAGTTTGAAACAGTTTGTTTTAGCAGTTTTGAGTCTTTTTAATCATTTTATTTCCTAGCTAAACGTTTTCATTAATTTGACACTGTTTGTTTTAACATAAAATACAGATTTTTTAAATTTGATTTGGTCTGTTTCTGTAATTGTTATATCCTTTTGAAATTAGCTGCGAGGAAAATGAAACTGATGTTGGTGGGATACGGAATTTGAAAACGAACGTGAAAAGCCCGTTCAAGTTGAACAAATCAGATGTGGCGTGTGAACATGGAATTGAGTCTGTGAAAACGCAATAGCTTACACCCTTTTAATTGCTCTCGAACAAAGTGTGAAGCAATTATTGTAATATTTTTTTTTATGCAATTTCTCTGCGTGACCGGTTTCTCGAGTTTTCTTTCAATTTTTTTTCAGTGACTTTTTCACGGTTGACTTTGTTTTTTGAATAATTTGAACTTCATGCACTCACAAATTAAGTCCATCGCTAAAACAGAACTGATCCTGATCGATGTACGTACATAGCCCCCACGGAAGGTTTCATTGACTTTGATGATACTGATCTTAGAAGTGATTTTGTGACTTTGCTTATTTTTGTAATTGTTTTTGGTCTGTCTCTTTAATGAGTTAGGTTTGGGTCTTTTTAATCATTTTATTTCCTAGCTAAACCTTTTCATTAATTTGAAACAGTTTGTTTCAGCAGTTTTGAGTCTCTTTAATCCTTTTATTTCCTAGCTAAACGTTTTCATTAATTTGACACTGTTTGTTTTAGCAGTTTTGAGTCTTTTTAATCATTTTATTTCCTAGCTAAACGTTTTCATTAATTTGACACTGTTTGTTTTAACATAAAATACAGATTTTTTAAATTTGATTTGGTCTGTTTCTGTAATTGTTATATCCTTTTGAAATTAGCTGCGAGGAAAATGAAACTGATGTTGTTAAGATACGGAATTTGAAAACGAACGTGAAAAGCCCGTTCAAGTTTAACAAATCAGATGTGGCGTGTGAACATGGAATTGAGTCTGTGAAAACGCAATAGCTTACACCTTTTTAATTGCTCTCGAACAAAGTGTGAAGCAATTATTGTAATATTTTCTTTTTTATGCAATTTCTCTGCGTGACCGGTTTCTCGAGTTTTCTTTCAATTTTTTTTCAGTGACTTTTTCACGGTTGACTTTGTTTTTTGAATAATTTGAACTTCATGCACTCACAAATTAAGTCCATCGCTAAAACAGAACTGATCCTGACCGATGTACGTACATAGCCCCCACGGAAGGTTTCATTGACTTTGATGATACTGATCTTAGAAGTGATTTTGTGACTGTGCTTATTTTTGTAATTGTTATTGGTCTGTCTCTTTAATGAGTTAGGTTTGGGTCTTTTTAATCATTTTATTTCCTAGCTAAACGGTTTCATTAATTTGAAACAGTTTGTTTTAGCAGTTTTGAGTCTCTTTAATCTTTTTATTTCCTAGCTAAACGTTTTCATTAATTTGACAGTTTGTTTTAGCAGTTTTGAGTCTTTTTGATCATTTTATTTCCTAGCTAAACGTTTTCATTAATTTGACACTGTTTGTTTTAACATAAAATACATATTTTTTAAATTTAATTTGGTCTGTTTCTGTAGTTGTTATATCCTTTTGAATTTAGCTGCGAGGAAAATGAAACTGATGTTGGTGGGATACGGAATTTGAAAACGAACGTGAAAAGCCCGTTCAAGTTGAACAAATCAGATGTGGCGTGTGAACATGGAATTGAGTCTGTGAAAACGCAATAGCTTACACCTTTTTAATTGCTCTCGAACAAAGTGTGAAGCAATTATTGTAATATTTTCTTTTTATGCAATTTCTCTGCGTGACTGGTTTCTCGAGTTTTCTTTCAATTTTTTCTTCAGTGACTTTGTCACGGTTGACTGTTTTTTGAATAATTTGAACTTCATGCAATCACAAATTAAGTCCATCGCTAAAATAGAACTGATCCTGATTGATATACGTACATAGCCCCCACGGAAGGTTTCATTGACTTTGACGATACTGATCTTATAAGTGATTTTGTGACGTTGCTTGTTTTTGTAATTGTTTTTGGTCTGTCTCTTTATTGAGTTAGGTTTGCGTCTTTTTAATCATTTTATTTCCTAGCTAAACGTTTTCAGTAATTTGACACTGTGTGTTTTAACATAAAATACAGATTTTTTTAAATTTGATTTGGTCTGTTTCTGTAATTGTTATATCCTTATGAATTTAGCTGCGAGGAAAATGAAACTGATGTTGGTGGGATCCGGAATTTGAAAACGAACGTGAAAAGCCCGTTCAAGTTGAACAAATCAGATGTGGCGTGTGAACATGGAATTGAGTCTGTGAAAACGCAATAGCTTACACCTTTTTAATTGCTCTTGAACAAAGTGTGAAGCAATTATTGTAATATTTTCTTTTTTATGCAATTTCTCTGCGTGACCGGTTTCTCGAGTTTTCTTTCAATTTTTTCTTCAGTTACTTTGTCACGGTTGACTGTTTTTTGAATAATTTGAACTTCATGCAATCACAAATTAAGTCCATCGCTAAAACAGAACTGATCCTGATCGATGTACGTACATAGCTCCCGCGGAAGGTTTCATTGACTTTGACGATACTGATCTTATAAGTGATTTTGTGACTTTGCTTATGTTTGTAATTGTTTTTGGTCTGTCTCTTTAATGAGTTAGGTTTGGGTCTTTTTAACCATTTTATTTCCTAGTTAAACGTTTTCATTAGTTTGAAACAGTTTGTTTTAGCAGTTTTGAGTCTTTTTAATCATTTTATTTCCTAGCTAAACGTTTTCATTAATTTGACAATGTTTGTTTTAACATAAAATACAGATTTTTTAAATTTGATTTGGTCTGTTTCTGTAATTGTTATATCTTGTTATATCCTTTTGAAATTAGCTGCGAGGAAAATGAAACTGATGTTGTTGGGATACGGAATTTGAAAACGAACGTGAAAAGCCCGTTCAAGTTTAACAAATCAGATGTGGCGTGTGAACATGGAATTGAGTCTGTGAAAACGCAATAGCTTACACCTTTTTAATTGCTCTCGAACAAAGTGTGAAGCAATTATTGTAATATTTTCTTTTTTATGCAATTTCTCTGCGTGACCGGTTTCTCGAGTTTTCTTTCAATTTTTTTTCAGTGACTTTTTCACGGTTGACTTTGTTTTTTGAATAATTTGAACTTCATGCACTCACAAATTAAGTCCATCGCTAAAACAGAACTGATCCTGACCGATGTACGTACATAGCCCCCACGGAAGGTTTCATTGACTTTGATGATACTGATCTTAGAAGTGATTTTGTGACTGTGCTTATTTTTGTAATTGTTATTGTTCTGTCTCTTTAATGAGTTAGGTTTGGGTCTTTTTAATCATTTTATTTCCTAGCTAAACGGTTTCATTAATTTGAAACAGTTTGTTTTAGCAGTTTTGAGTCTCTTTAATCTTTTTATTTCCTAGCTAAACGTTTTCATTAATTTGACAGTTTGTTTTAGCAGTTTTGAGTCTTTTTGATCATTTTATTTCCTAGCTAAACGTTTTCATTAATTTGACACTGTTTGTTTTAACATGAAATACAGATATTTTAAATTTGATTTGGTCCGTTTCTGTAATTGCTATATCCTTTTGAAATTAGGTACGAGGAAAATGAAACTGATGTTGGTGGGATACGGAATGTGAAAACGAACGTGAAAAGCCCGTTCAAGTTGAATCAATCAGATGTGGCGTGTGAACATGGAATTGAGTCTGTGAAAACGCAATTGCTTACACCTTTTTAATTGCTCTCGAACAAAGTGTGAGGCAATTATTGTAATATTTTCTTTTTTATGCAATTTCTCTGCATGACCGGTTTCTCGAGTTTTCCTTCAATTTTTTCTTCAGTGACTTTGTCACGGTTGACTGTTTTTTGAATAATTTGAACTTCATGCAATCACAAATTAAGTCCATCGCTAAAATAGAACTGATCCTGATTGATATACGTACATAGCCCCCACGGAAGGTTTCATTGACTTTGACGATACTGATCTTATAAGTGATTTTGTGACGTTGCTTGTTTTTGTAAATGTTTTTGGTCTGTCTCTTTATTGAGTTAGGTTTGCGTCTTTTTAATCATTTTATTTCCTAGCTAAACGGTTTCATTAATTTGAAACAGTTTGTTTTAGCAGTTTTGAGTCTCTTTAATCTTTTTATTTCCTAGCTAAACGTTTTCATTAATTTGACAGTTTGTTTTAGCAGTTTTGAGTCTTTTTGATCATTTTATTTCCTAGCTAAACGTTTTCATTAATTTGACACTGTTTGTTTTAACATAAAATAGATTTTTTAAATTTAATTTGGTCTGTTTCTGTAATTGTTATATCCTTTTGAATTTAGCTGCGAGGAAAATGAAACTGATGTTGGTGGGATACGGAATTTGAAAACGAACGTGAAAAGCCCGTTCAAGTTGAACAAATCAGATGTGGCGTGTGAACATGGAATTGAGTCTGTGAAAACGCAATAGCTTACACCTTTTTAATTGCTCTCGAACAAAGTGTGAAGCAATTATTGTAATATTTTCTTTTTTATGCAATTTCTCTGCGTGACTGGTTTCTCGAGTTTTCTTTCAATTTTTTCTTCAGTGACTTTGTCACGGTTGACTGTTTTTTGAATAATTTGAACTTCATGCAATCACAAATTAAGTCCATCGCTAAAATAGAACTGATCCTGATTGATATACGTACATAGCCCCCACGGAAGGTTTCATTGACTTTGACGATACTGATCTTATAAGTGATTTTGTGACGTTGCTTGTTTTTGTAATTGTTTTTGGTCTGTCTCTTTATTGAGTTAGGTTTGCGTCTTTTTAATCATTTTATTTCCTAGCTAAACGTTTTCATTAATTTGACACTGTGTGTTTTAACATAAAATACAGATTTTTTTAAATTTGATTTGGTCTGTTTCTGTAATTGTTATATCCTTATGAATTTAGCTGCGAGGAAAATGAAACTGATGTTGGTGGGATACGGAATTTGAAAACGAACGTGAAAAGCCCGTTCAAGTTGAACAAATCAGATGTGGCGTGTGAACATGGAATTGAGTCTGTGAAAACGCAATAGCTTACACCTTTTTAATTGCTCTCGAACAAAGTGTGAAGCAATTATTGTAATATTTTCTTTTTTATGCAATTTCTCTGCGTGACCGGTTTCTCGAGTTTTCTTTCAATTTTTTCTTCAATGACTTTGTCACGGTTGACTGTTTTTTGAATAATTTGAACTTCGTGCACTCACAAATTAAGTCCATCGCTAAAATAGAACTGATCCTGATCGATATACGTACATAGCCCCCACGTAAGGTTTCATTGACTTTGACGATACTGATCTTATAAGTGATTTTGTGACTTTGCTTATTTTTGTAATTGTTTTTGGTCTGTCTCATTATTGAGTTAGGTTTGCGTTTTTTTAATCATTTTTTTTCTTAGCTAAACGTTTTCATTAATTTGACACTGTGTGTTTTAACATAAAATACAGATTTTTTTAAATTTGATTTGGTCTGTTTCTGTAATTGTTATATCCTTTTGAATTTAGCTGCGAGGAAAATGAAACTGATGTTGGTGGGATACGGAATTTGAAAACAAACGTGAAAAGCCCGTTCAAGTTGAACAAATCAGATGTGGCGCGTGAACATGGAATTGAGTCTGTGAAAGCGCAATAGCTTACACCTTTTTAATTGCTCTCGAACAAAGTGTGAAGCAATTATTGTAATATTTTCTTTTTTATGCAATTTCTCTGCGTGACCGGTTTCTCGAGTTTTCTTTCAATTTTTTCTTCAGTGACTTTGTCACGGTTGACTGTTTTTTGAATAATTTGAACTTCATGCACTCACAAATTAAGTCCATCGCTAAAATAGAACTGATCCTGATCGATATACGTACATAGCCCCCACGGAAGGTTTCATTGACTTTGACAATACTGATCTTATAAGTGATTTTGTGACTTTGCTTATTTTTGTAATTGTTTTTGGTCTGTCTCTTTATTGAGTTAGGTTTGCGTCTTTTTAATCTTTTTATTTCCTAGCTGAACGTTTTCATTAATTTGAAACAGTTTGTTTTAGCAGTTTTGAGTCTCTTTAATCATTTTATTTCCTAGCTAAACGTTTTCATTAATTTGACACTGTTTGTTTTAACATAAAATAAAGATCTTTTAAATTTGATTTGGTCTGTTTCTGTAATTGTTACATCCTTTTGAAATTAGCTGCGAGGAAAATTAAACTGATGTTGGTGGGATACGGAATTTGAAAATGAACGTGAAAAGCCCGTTCAAGTTGAACAAATCAGATGTGGCGTGTGAACATGGAATTGAGTCTGTGAAAACGCAATAGTTTACACCTTTTTAATTGCTCTCGAACAAAGTGTGAAGCAATTTTTGTAATATTTTCTTTTTTACGCAATTTCTCTGCGTGACCGGTTTCTCGAGTTTTCTTTCAATTTTTTCTTCAGTGACTTTTCACGGTTGACTGTTTTTTGAACAATTTGAACTTCATGCACTCACAAATTAAGTCCATCGCTAAAACAGAACTGATCCTGATCGATGTACGTATATAGCCCCCACGGAAGGTTTCATTGACTTTGACGATACTGATCTTATAAGTGATTTTGTGACTGCTTATTTTTGTAATTGTTTTTGGTCTGTCTCTTTAATGAGTTAGGTTTGGGCCTTTTTAATCATTTTATTTCCTAGCTAAACGTTTTCATTAATTTGAAACAGTTTGTTTTAGCAGTTTTGAGTCTTTTAAATTTTATTTCCTAGCTAAACGTTTTCATTACTTTGACACTGTTTGTTTTAACATAAAATACCGATTTTTTAAATTTGATTTGGTCTGTTTCTGTAATTGTTATATCCTTTTGAAATTAGCTGCGAGGAAAATGAAACTGATGTTGGTGGGATACGGAATTTGAAATCGAACGTGAAAAGCCCGTTCAAGTTGAACAAATCAGATGTGGCGTGTGAACATGGAATTGAGTCTGTGAAAACGCAATAGCTTACACCTTTTTAATTGCTCTCGAAAAAAAGTGTGAAGCAATTATTGTAATATTTTCTCTTTTATGCAATTTCTCTGCTCTGCATGACCGGTTTCTCGAGTTTTCTTTCAATTTTTTCTTCGGTGACTTTTTCACGGTTGACTTTGTTTTTTGAATAATTTGAACTTCCTGCACTCACAATATAAGTCCATCGCTAAAACAGAACTGATCCTGATCGATGTACGTACATAGCCCCCACGGAAGGTTTCATTGGCTTTAACGATACTGATCTTATAAGTGAATTTGTGACTTTGCTTATTTTTGTAATTGTTTTTGGTCTGTCTCTTTAATGAGTTAGGTTTGGGTCTTTTTAATCATTTTTTTCCTAGCTAAACGTTTTCATTAGTTTGAAACAGTTTGTTTTAGCAGTTTTGAGTCTTTTTAATCATTTTATTTCCTAGCTAAACGTTTTCATTAATTTGACACTGTTTGTTTTAACATAAAATAGATTTTTTAAATTTGATTTGGTCTGTTTCTGTAATTTTTATATCCTTTTGAAATTAGCTACGAGGAAAATGAAACTGATGTTGGTGGGATACGGAATTTGAAAACGAACGTGAAAAGCCCGTTCAAGTTGAACAAATCAGATGTGGTGTGTGAACATGGAATTGAGTCTGTGAAAACGCAATAACTTACACTTTTTAATTGCTCTCGAACAAAGTGTGAAGCAATTATTGTAATATTTTCTTTTTGATGCAATTTCTCTGCGTGACCGGTTTCTCGAGTGTTCTTTCAATTTTTCCTTCAGTGACTTTTTCACGGTTGACTTTGTTTTTTGAATAATTTGAAATTCATGCACTCACAAATTAAGTCCATCGCTAAAACAGAACTGATCCTGATCCATGTACGTACATAGCCCCCACGGACGGTTTCATTGACTTTGACGATACTGATCTTATAAGTAATTTTGTGACTGCTTATTTTTGTAATTGTTTTTGGTCTGTCTCTTTAATGAGTTAGGTTTGGGTCTTTTTAATCATTTTATTTCCTAGCTAAACGTTTTCATTAATTTGAAACAGTTTGTTTTAGCAGTTTTGAGTCTTTTTAATCATTTTATTTCCTAGCTAAACGTTTTCATTACTTTGACACTGTTTGTTTTAACATAAAATACCGATTTTTTAAATTTGATTTGGTCTGTCTCTGTAATTGTTATATCCTTTTGAAATTAGCTGCGAGGAAAATGAAACTGATGTTGGTGGGATACGGAATTTGAAATAGAACGTGAAAAGCCCGTTCAAGTTGAACAAATCAGATGTGTCGTGTGAACATGGAATTGAGTCTGTGAAAACGCAATAGCTTACACCTTTTTAATTGCTCTCGAACAAAGTGTGAAGCAATTATTGTAATATTTTCTCTTTTATGCAATTTCTCTGCTCTGCATGACCGGTTTCTCGAGTTTTCTTTCAATTTTTTCTTCGGTGACTTTTTCACGGTTGACTTTGTTTTTTGAATAATTTGAACTTCCTGCACTCACAATGTAAGTCCATCGCTAAAACAGAACTGATCCTGATCGATGTACGTACATAGCCCCCACGGAAGGTTTCATTGGCTTTGACGATACTGATCTTATAAGTGAATTTGTGACTTTGCTTATTTTTGTAATTGTTTTTGGTCTGTCTCTTTAATGAGTTAGGTTTGGGTCTTTTTAATCATTTTTTTCCTAGCTAAACGTTTTCATTAGTTTGAAACAGTTTGTTTTAGCAGTTTTGAGTCTTTTTAATCATTTTATTTCCTAGCTAAACGTTTTCATTAATTTGACACTGTTTGTTTTAACATAAAATAGATTTTTTAAATTTGATTTGGTCTGTTTCTGTAATTTTTATATCCTTTTGAAATTAGCTACGAGGAAAATGAAACTGATGTTGGTGGGATACGGAATTTGAAAACGAACGTGAAAAGCCCGTTCAAGTTGAACAAATCAGATGTGGCGTGTGAACGAATTGAGTCTGTGAAAGTGCAATACCTTACACTTTTTAATTGCTCTCGAACAAAGTGTGAAGGAATTATTGTAATTTTCTTTTTGATGCAATTTCTCTGCGTGACCGGTTTCTCGAGTGTTATTTCAATTTTTCCTTCAGTGACTTTTTCACGGTTGACTTTGTTTTTTGAATAATTTGAAATTCATGCACTCACAAATTAAGTCCATCGCTAAAATAGAACTGATCCGGATCGATGTACGTACATAGCCCCCACGGAAGGTTTCATTGACTTTGACGATACTGATCTTATAAGTGATTTTGTGATTTTGCTTATTTTTGTAATTGTTTTTGGTCTGTCTCTTTAATGAGTTAGGTTTGGGTCTTTTTAATCATTTTTTTTCCTAGCTAAACGTTTTCATTAATTTGAAACAGTTTGTTTTAACATAAGATACAGATTTTTTAAATTTGATTTGGTCTGTTTCTGTAATTTATATCCTTTTGAAATTAGCTACGAGGAAAATGAAACTGATGTTGAAGGGATACGGAATTTGAAAACGAACGTGAAAAGCCCGTTCAAGTTGAACAAATCAGATGTGGCGTGTGAACATGGAATTGAGTCTGTGAAAACGCAATAGCTTACACCTTTTTAATTGCTCTCGAACAAAGTGTGAAGCAATTATTGTAATATTTTCTTTTTTATGCAATTTCTCTGCGTGACCGGTTTCTCGAGTTTTCTTTCAATTTTTTCTTCAGTGACTTTGTCACGGTTGACTTTGTTTTCTGAATAATTTGAACTTCATGCACTCACAAATTAAGTCCATCGCTAAAGCAGAACTGATCCTGATCGATGTACGTACATAGCCCCCACGGAAGGTTTCATTGACTTTGACGATACTGACCTTATAAGTGATTTTGTGACTTTGCTTATTTTGTTATTGTTTTTGGTCTGTCTCTTCAATGAGTTAGGTTTGTGTCTTTTTAATCATTTTATTTCCTAGCTAAACGTTTTCATTAATTTGACACAGTTTGTTTTAGCAGTTTTGAGTCTTTTTAATCATTTTATTTCCTAGCTAAACGTTTTCATTAATATGACAGTTTGTTTTAACAAAAAATATAGATTTTTTAAATTTGATTTGGTCTGTTTCTGTTATTGTTATATCCTTTTGAAATTAGCTACTAGGAAAATGAAACTGATGTTGGTGGGATACGGAATTTGAAAACGAACGTGAAAAGCCCGTTCAAATTGAACAAATCAGATGTGGCGTGTGAACATGGAATTGAGTCTGTGAAAACGCAATACCTTACACCTTTTTAATTGCTCTCGAACAAAGTGTGAAGCAATTATTGTAATATTTTCTTTTTGATGCAATTTCTCTGCGTGACCGGTTTCTCGAGTTTTCTTTCAATTTTTCCTTCAGTGACTTTTTCACAGTTGACTTTGTTTTTTGAATAATTTGAACTTCATGCACTCACAAATTAAGTCCATCGCTAAAATAGAACTGATCCGGATCGATGTACGTACATAGCCCCCACGGAAGGTTTCATTGACTTTGACGATACTGATCTTATAAGTGATTTTGTGACTTTGCTTATTTTTGTAATTGTTTTTGGTCTGTCTCTTTAATGAGTTAGGTTTGGGTCTTTTTAATCACTTTATTTCCTAGCTAAACGTTTTCATTAATTTGAAACAGTTTGTTTTAGCAGTTTTGACTCTTTTTAATCATTTTATTTCCTAGCTAAACGTTTTCATTAATTTGACACTGTTTGTTTTAACAAAAAATACAGATTTTTTAAATTTGATTTGGTCTGTTTCTGTAATTGTTATATCCTTTTGAAATTAGCTACGAGGAAAATGAAACTGATGTTGGTGGGATACGGAGTTTGAAATCGAACTTGAAAAGCCCGTTCAAGTTGAACTGATCAGATGTGGCGTGTGAACATGGAATTGAGTCTGTGAAAACGCAATAGCTTACACTTTTTTAATTGCTCTCGAACAAAGTGTGAAGCAATAATTGTAATATTTTCTTTTTTATGCAGTTTCTCTGCGTGACCGGTTTCTCGAGTTTTCTTTCAATTTTTTCTTCAGTGACTTTTTCACGGTTGACTTTGTTTTTTGAATAATTTGAACTTCATGCACTCACAAATTAAGTCCATCGCTAAAGCAGAACTGATGCTGATCGATGTACGTACATAGCCCCCACGGAAGGTTTCATTGACTTTGACGATACTGATCTTATAAGTGATTTTGTGACTTTGCTTATTTTTGTAATTGTTTTTGGTCTGTCTCTTTAATGTGTTAGGTTTGGGTCTTTTTAATCATTTTATTTCCTAGCTAAACGTTTTCATTAATTTGAAACAGTTTGTTTTAACATAAGATACAGATTTTTTAAATTTGATTTGGTCTGTTTCTGTAATTGTTGTATCCTTTTGAAATTAGCTACGAGGAAAATGAAACTGATGTTGGTGGGATACGGAATTTGAAAACGAACGTGAAAAGCCCGTTCAAGTTGAACAAATCAGATGTGGCGTGTGAACATGGAATTGAGTCTGTGAAAACGCAATAGCTTACACCTTTTTAATTGCTCTCGAACAAAGTGTGAAGCAATTATTGTAATTTTTCTTTTTTATGCAATTTCTCTGCGTGACCGGTTTCTCGAGTTTTCTTTCAATTTTTTCTTCAGTGACTTTGTCACGGTTGACTTTGTTTTTTGAATAATTTGAACTTCATGCACTCACAAATTAAGTCCATCGCTAAAGCAGAACTGATCCTGATCGATGTACGTACATAGCCCCCACGGAAGGTTTCATTGACTTTGTCGATACTGACCTTATAAGTGATTTTGTGACTTTGCTTATTTTGTTATTGTTTTTGGTCTGTCTCTTTAATGAGTTAGGTTTGTGTCTTTTTAATCATTTTATTTCCTAGCTAAACGTTTTCATTAATTTGAAACAGTTTGTTTTAGCAGTTTTGAGTCTTTTTAATCATTTTATTTCCTAGCTAAACGTTTTCATTAATTTGACACTGTTTGTTTTAACAAAAAAATACAGATTTTTTAAATTTGAATCGGTCGGTTTCTGTAGTTGTTATATCCTTTTGAAATTAGCTACGAGGAAAATGAAACTGATGTTGGTGGGATACGGAGTTTGAAAACGAACGTGAAAAGCCCGTTCAAGTTGAACAAATCAGATGTGGCGTGTGAACATGGAATTGAGTCTTTGAAAACGCAATAGCTTACACCTTTTTAATTGCTCTCGAACAAAGTGTGAAGCAATTATTGTAATATTTTTTTTATGCAATTTCTCTGCGTGACCAGTTTCTCGAGTTTTCTTTCAATTTTTTCTTCAGTGACTTTTTCACGGTTGACTTTGCTTTTTGAATAATTTGAACTTCATGCACTCACAAATTAAGTCCATCGCTAAAGCAGAACTGATACTGATCGATGTACGTACATAGCCCCCACGGAAGGTTTCATTGACTTTGACGATACTGACCTTATAAGTGATTTTGTGACTTTGCTTATTTTGTTATTGTTTTTGGTCTGTCTCTTTAATGAGTTAGGTTTGTGTCTTTTTAATCATTTTATTTCCTAGCTAAACGTTTTCATTAATTTGAAACAGTTTGTTTTAGCAGTTTTGAGTCTTTTTAATCATTTTATTTCCTAGCTAAACGTTTTCATTAATTTGACACTGTTTGTTTTAACAAAAAAATACAGATTTTTTAAATTTGATTTGGTCTGTTTCTGTAATTGTTATATCCTTTTGAAATTAGCTACGAGGAAAATGAAACTGATGTTGGTGGGATACGGAGTTTGAAAACGAACGTGAAAAGCCCGTTCAAGTTGAACAAATCAGATGTGGCGTGTGAACATGGAATTGAGTCTGTGAAAACGCAATAGCTTAAACCTTTTTAATTGCTCTCGAACAAAGTGTGAAGCAATGATTGTAATATTTTCTTTATGCAGTTTCTCTGCGTGACCAGTTTCTCGAGTTTTCTTTCAATTTTTTCTTCAGTGACTTTTTCACGGTTGACTTTGTTTTTTGAATAATTTGAACTTCATGCACTCACAAATTAAGTCCATCGCTAAAGCAGAACTGATCCTGATCGATGTACGTACATAGCCCCCACGGAAGGTTTCATTGACTTTGACGATACTGACCTTATAAGTGATTTTGTGACTTTGCTTATTTTGTTATTGTTTTTGGTCTGTCTCTTTAATGAGTGAGGTTTGTGTCTTTTTAATCATTTTATTTCCTAGCTAAACGTTTTCATTAATTTGAAACAGTTTGTTTTAGCAGTTTTGAGTCTTTTTAATCTTTTTATTTCCTAGCTAAACGTTTTCATTAATTTGACACTGTTTGTTTTAACAAAAAAATACAGATTTTTTAAATTTGATTTGGTCGGTTTCTGTAGTTGTTATATCCTTTTGAAATTAGCTACGAGGAAAATGAAACTGATGTTGGTGGGATACGGAGTTTGAAAACGAACGTGAAAAGCCCGTTCAAGTTGAACAAATCAGATGTGGCGTGTGAACATGGAATTGAGTCTTTGAAAACGCAATAGCTTACACCTTTTTAATTGCTCTCGAACAAAGTGTGAAGCAATTATTGTAATATTTTATGCAATTTCTCTGCGTGACCAGTTTCTCGAGTTTTCTTTCAATTTTTTCTTCAGTGACTTTTTCACGGTTGACTTTGTTTTTTGAATAATTTGAACTTCATGCACTCACAAATTAAGTCCATCGCTAAAGCAGAACTGATACTGATCGATGTACGTACATAGCCCCCACGGAAGGTTTCATTGACTTTGACGATACTGACCTTATAAGTGATTTTGTGACTTTGCTTATTTTGTTATTGTTTTTGGTCTGTCTCTTTAATGAGTTAGGTTTGTGTCTTTTTAATCATTTTATTTCCTAGCTAAACGTTTTCATTAATTTGAAACAGTTTGTTTTAGCAGTTTTGAGTCTTTTTAATCATTTTATTTCCTAGCTAAACGTTTTCATTAATTTGACACTGTTTGTTTCAACAAAAAAATACAGATTTTTTAAATTTGATTTGGTCTGTTTATGTAATTGTTATATCCTTTTGAAATTAGCTGCGTGGAAAATTAAACTGATGTTGGTGGGATACGGAGTTTGAAAACGAACGTGAAAAGCCCGTTCAAGTTGAACAAATCAGATGTGGCGTGTGAACATGGAATTGAGTCTGTGAAAACGCAATAGCTTAAACCTTTTTAATTGCTCTCGAACAAAGTGTGAAGCAATGATTGTAATATTTTCTTTATGCAGTTTCTCTGCGTGACCAGTTTCTCGAGTTTTCTTTCAATTTTTTCTTCGGTGACTTTTTCACGGTTGACTTTGTTTTTTGAATAATTTGAACTTCATGCACTCACAAATTAAGTCCATCGCTAAAGCAGAACTGATCCTGATCGATGTACGTACATAGCCCCCACGGAAGGTTTCATTGACTTTGACGATACTGACCTTATAAGTGATTTTGTGACTTTGCTTATTTTGTTATTGTTTTTGGTCTGTCTCTTTAATGAGTTAGGTTTGTGTCTTTTTAATCATTTTATTTCCTAGCTAAACGTTTTCATTAATTTGAAACAGTTTGTTTTAGCAGTTTTGAGTCTTTTTAATCTTTTTATTTCCTAGCTAAACGTTTTCATTAATTTGACACTGTTTGTTTTAACAAAAAAATACAGATTTTTTAAATTTGATTTGGTCTGTTTCTGTAATTGTTATATCCTTTTGAAATTAGCTACGAGGAAAATGAAACTGATGTTGGTGTGATACGGAGTTTGAAAACGAACGTGAAAAGCCCGTTCAAGTTGAACAAATCAGATGTGGCGTGTGAACATGGAATTGAGTCTGTGAAAACGCAATAGCTTATAGCTTTTTAATTGCTCTCGAACAAAGTGTGAAGCAATTATTGTAATATTTTCTTTATGCAATTTCTCTGCGTGACCAGTTTCTCGAGTTTTCTTTCAATTTTTTCTTCAGTGACTTTTTCACGGTTGACTTTGTTTTTTGAATAATTTGAACTTCATGCACTCACAAATTAAGTCCATCGCTATAGCAGAACTGATCCTGATCGATGTACGTACATAGCCCCCACGGAAGGTTTCATTGACTTTGACGATACTGATCTTATAAGTGATTTTGTGACTTTGCTTATTTTAGTAATTGTTTTTGGTCTGTCTCTTTAATGAGTTAGGTTTGGGTCTTTTTAATCATTTTATTTCCTAGCTAAACGTTTTCATTAATTTGAAACAGTTTGTTTTAACATAAAATACAGTTTTTTTAAATTTGATTTGGTCTGTTTCTGTAATTGTTATATCCTTTTGAAATTAGCTGCGAGGAAAATGAAACTGATGTTGGTGGGATACGGAATTCGAAAACGAACGTGAAAAGCCCGTTCAAGTTGAACAAATCAGATGTGGTGTGTGAACATGGAATTGAGTCTGTGAAAACGCAATAGCTTACACCTTTTTAATTGCTCTCGAGCAAAATGTGAAGCAGTTATTGTAATATTTTCTTTTTTATGCAATTTCTCTGCGTGACCGGATTCTCGAGTTTTCTTTCAAATTTTTCTTCATTGACTTTGTCACGGTTGACTGTTTTTTGAATAGTTTGAACTTCATGCACTCACAAATTAAGTCCATCACTAAAACAGAACTGATCCTGATCGATGTACGTACATAGCCCCCACGGAAGGTTTCATTGCCTTTGACGATACTGATCTTATTTGTGATTTTGTGACTTTGCTAATTTTTGTGATTGTTTTTGTTCTGTCTCTTTAATGGGTCAGGTTTGAGTCTTTTTTTAATCATTTTTTTCCTAGCAAAACGTTTTCCTTAATTTGACACCGTTTGTTTTAACAGGTTTGAGTCTTCTTAATCTTTTCATTTCCTAGCTAAACGTTTTCATTAATTTGACAGTTTGTTTTAACATAAAATACAGATTTTTTAAGTTTGATTTGGTCTGTTTCTGTAATTGTTATATCATTTTGTCGCTTAGTCATGAATGCTTGTTTTCCATTGCTCTCTATTTAGGCCTAATTGATTGCCTTTAAGGTTTTTCAGTTTAGTGCTCATAATTTTACTGACTTTGACGCCGTTTTCCTTCGAAAATTTAAAAACTTTTGGTTCATTTGTTTCCATTTAAACTGATATTTCTTTGATGCCACTCGTTTTGAATGACATCTTTAAGCGACTGGTTTTGCGGCGTCAAATTTTTCGAGTCAGATAACGATGTTTTTGTGCGGCAGTTTTACTTGTTTGTGCACGTGCGGCAGTTTTACTAGGGTTTTTATCAGTTTTTTGTAATTGATTTTCGAATCTAGATTATTCTCGAGATTTACTCAATTGGCGTAGTTTACTAAAAACGAAACAAACAGTGCACCAAATTTGGTTGCCTAATTTTGTATTCATGTTTTTGAAACAAAATGTATTACGGTATTAAGATTTGAATGTCGCTGTAGATGCTCTATCGACCTTTGATCATTTTGGATGCGAATCGATTGCAGTTTTTCTTCCTGTGACAGTGTCAATTCGGAAGCTTCTGCAGCAGTTTAATGAGTTCTATTGTTTTAGCTGAAGAGTTATCATCAACAACGCCAAGACTGTTGGATCTGTCTATTTGTGGGTGGAAAGTATTATCGGTTGACTTGATCAGCTGTCAAAAATGCAAACGAAGAGTGAAGTCAACTCAATTTGCAAATCGAGAGTTTGACCCTATAAAGCAACATTTCTTTTGGTGCCCGTGGGTTTGTAGCTACGAGGAAAATGAAACTGATGTGGGTTGGATACGGAATTTGAAAACGAACGTGAAAAGTCCGTTCAAGTTGAACAAATCAGATGTAGCGTGTGAACATGGAATTGAGTCTGTGAAAACTGTCAGAACTCTTTTTCGAGCTCTCTAGCTACTTTTATCAAATATGTCCAGACTAGTTTTCTTGTTTTGTGCTCAACTGATCCTTGTTGCTCAAATATAATAATTTACGTGTAGCTGTGCAAATTTTGCACTTGTGTGCAGCTTGTTTTCGGCTATTTTTCTTTTCCTTTAGTTTTGCGCAAAGCATTAATGCATGCGTTTATGTAGGCAGCCACGCCGCCATGGTAACTTCAGAACTAGAGGTATTTGAACAAATTTTGCAGCTCAGCGTCACGGTGCTTTATTGTGTTCTACAGTAACATCGGTAAATATTATGCTGGGCGAATGCAAAGTAAGCCGATAGGCAAGCAAGCCGACATAAAAGCAAGCCGAAAGTTATGTAATAGTTATGTAATCTATCAGAAATAATACACTGTTAACCGTTACAATCAACACCGCATAGTATTATAGTGTATGATGTGTTCCAATGCACCAAAAAACAAAATTATGTCAATTTTTAGATATCTAGTGGGTACGAGCGGACCGCTGTCCATGGCCATGCCTCTCATCCGCTGTGGGATGTCATCCGGAAATAGCGGACCGGTTATCTCGGCGAAGCCGCGACTCGCGCGAAGCGTGCCCACCGGCCCGCCAGGGGCAACTTAAAATACGGGTATCCGAAAATTTTTCGGCTTACTTGACCTCATTATCAAAATTCGGCTTGCTTGCCTATCGGCTTGCTTGACCGCCACCATTATGCTGTTCATTTGAAAATATACGGCCAAGTTAAGTACTGCTTTCTATTTCTGAGAAAAAGAGTGGCGAACCAACCATTTCGTTCACTTGAATTAATGTTGTGGCAGTATAACTGTCTACTGATATGATTTTATTCACTCGGCGACACTTCATGGGATTTTATTATATTTGCGTGCAGATGACTTCAATAATTTTGACGGTTCATGAATTTCGATAGCAAAAGGTTAGTACGAACTTGAATAAACGCAAACCATTAAATCAATTAATTAATGCTGCATTGGATAGCCGACGATACTGTCCATTAAAAAGACTACGAGACCAGACAAACAATAAAAACAGTAACTAAGGTCAAGTTCAATATCTACTTTTTTAAAAAATAAATCCCTAACAAATTCAAACTAGCATCAGAGAAAATCATTGGCAAAGTTCAAAAATTCACTGACTTTCTCAAACCAAGTATTTACAAAAGTAATCACAACGTTCATTTTTTAGCTGCTAGTAGTTAGATAAATTTTAACTTCATTGGAAACCATTTGTACCTCACATAGTGGGGACTAAGTCTTTGGGCTGCAAATTAACGAAAAAACGCAAAGCTCAAAATTCAATAAAAACAACTTTCCGAATTACATTAAAACGATGAAGCCATTAAAACGATGAGCTATCAATTGAAAAGATCAGGATTAGAAGTGTTCAATTGTTCAGTTTTGAATATCAATGGACCCTCATTTTAGAAGGAGTATGCGAAATAGACAGCAAAAATTAACAATACAAATCAAAGGTATTAAGTATATGGGACTTGTCATTAATGAGACTAAGATACAAGTTATGATAAAGAAGAATTAAATCGGACAGCGTTCAAAATGTTGATCAAAGTTTTCAAAAAAATTTACTTCATTGCCGTTAATACCATTATTTATTTTTAGAAATCTTTGAAAACATTAACTTATAGCTCAGAGGAAACCACTGAGATCCGTCAATGTCCAGAATATATGATACATCTTGAAAACAGAGCGATAAAAACGCAAGAATCAAGTCACAACAAGCATCGGCTTCCTACTAGCAATACTATAGATTCTTATGTTACTCCTAGCGGATGCTTTGGGACCTGTCAAAAGAGACACAACGAACTATGTAATGGCACCTTGGAGAACCGAGGAAACCTTCCATTGATGAGACCGGGAGACAAGATAATCTGAAAACAATTTAAGCGAAATAAACGTTAGTTACGATTGATTACCAATACATTTTTTTACAATCACAATAGCAAAAACGAAATGGCATCAGATAATACCAGCAAAAGATCTAATTAGTATCAGTAATGCATCGGATAAAAGTTTGAATGCCATCAGAGGAAATGATTTTAACGTGTCAAGAAAACATAAATCAGGTCACCAATGAGACTAGGTAACAATAAAGGGCAACATCTGTAACTACGCTTATCTTTTCCAAAACAATAAATTTCAAATCATTTGAACCTTCGGCTGTCAACTGAATATCAAAACTAGATTCTTTTATGCTTGCCTAAGAGACCTGTCATTATCGAATATGTAAGATTACAAAACAAGTTACAAATAAATCCTAAGCTGTTTAAACCAAATCTAATCAACATAATTATATAAGTTCAACTGCTCTTATTTTCCTAGCCATTGGGAACATTATTAAAGTTGTAGTTTGACACGAAAGTAAAAAATGGAACTTAAAGAGAACCAAGTATCCAGATTTTCTTGAAAACTTGGAAGTATCACAGGCACAAAACCTTTGATTGGAAAGAATATACGAAGATTGACTCTGGTTTTCTATGGAAAAAATTTGACTTGCCTTTACTTAGACTGTGCTACAAATCGACAGAATATGATAAACATTGGCAAAGTTCAAAAATTCACTGACTTTCTCAAACCAAGTATTTACAAAAGTAATCACAACGTTCATTTTTTAGCTGCTAGTAGTTAGATAAATTTTAACTTCATTAGAAACCATTTGTACCTCACATAGTGGGGACTAAGTCTTGGGGCTGCAAATAATGAAAAAACGCAAAGCTCAAAATTCAATAAAAATAACTTTCCGAATTACATTAAAACGATGAAGCCATTAAAGCGATGAGCTATCAATTGAAAAGATCAGGATTAGAAGTGTTCAATTGTTCAGTTTTGAATATCAATGAACCCTCATTTTTGAAGGTGTATGCGAAATAGACAGCAAAAATTAACAATACAAATCAAAGGTATTAAATATATGGGACTTGTCATTAATGAGACTAAGATACAAGTTATGATAAAGAAGAATTAAATCGGACAGCGTTCAAAATGTTGATCAAAGTTTTCAAAAAAATTTACTTCATTGCCGTTAATACCATTATCTATTTTTAGAAATCTTTAAAAACGTAAATTTATAGCTCAGAGGAAACCACTGAGATCCGTCAATGTCCAGAATTTATGATACATCTAGAAAACAGAGCGATAAAAACGCAAGAATCAAGTCACAACAAGCATCAGCTTCCTACTAGCAATACTATAGATTCTTATGTAACTCCTAGCGGAGGCTTTGGGACCTGTCAAAAGAGACACAAAGAACTATGTAATGGAACCTTGGAGAACAGAGGAAACCTGGCATTGATGAGACCGGGAGACAAGATAATCTGAAAACAAATTAAACGAAATAAAGGTTAGTTACGATTGATTATCAATAAATTTTACAAACAATAGCAAAGTCGAAATTGCATCAGATAATAGCAGC
This sequence comes from Convolutriloba macropyga, assembly GCF_964194025.1. NCBI lineage: Eukaryota > Metazoa > Xenacoelomorpha > Acoela > Convolutidae > Convolutriloba > Convolutriloba macropyga. The sequence continues at coordinate 47,656,909 of NC_134470.1, read as the reverse complement.
AAAAAGTCCAATTAGTATCAGTAATGCATCAGAAAAAAGTTTGAATTCCATCAGAGGAATTGATTTTAACGTTTCAAGAAAACATAAATCCGGTCACCATTGAGACTAGGTAACAATAAAGGGAAACATTTGTAACTACGCTTATCTTTTCGAAAACAATAAATTTCAAATCATTTGAAGCTTTGGCTGTCAACTGAATATCGAAAATATATTCTTTTATGCTTGCCTAAGAGACCAACGAGACCTGTCATTATCGAATATGTAAGATTACAAAACAAGTTACAAATAAATCCTAAGCGGTTTAAACCAAATCTAATCTTTAATTTTATATATGTTCAACGCTCTTATTTTCCTAGCCATTGGGAATATTATTAAAGTTGTAGTTTGACACGAAATTAAAAAATGGAACTTAAAGAGAACCAAGTATCCAGATTTTCTTGAATACTTGGAAGTCTGACAGGCACAAAACCTTTGATTGGAAAGAATATACGAAGATTGACTCTGGTTTTCAGTGGAAAAAATTTGACTTGCCTTTACTTAGACTGTGCTACAAATCGACAAAATATGATAAACATTGGCAAAGTTCAAAAATTCACTGACTTTCTCCAACCAAGTTTTTACAAAAGTAATCACAACGTTCATTTTTTAGCTGCTGGTAGTTAGATAAATTTTAACTCCATTGGAAACCATTTGTACCTCACATAGTGGGGACTAAGTCTTGGGGCTGCAAATTAACGAAAAAACGCAAAGCTCAAAGTTCAATAAAAACAACTTTCCGAATTACATTAAAACGATAAAGCCATTAAAACGATGAGCTATCAATTGAAAAGATCAGGATTAGAAGTTTTCATTTGTTCAGTTTTGAATATCAATGGACCCTCATTTTAGAAGGAGTATGCGAAATAGACAGCAAAAATTAACAATACAAATCAAAGGTATTAAATATATGGGACTTGTCATTAATGAGACTAAGATACAAGTTATGATAAAGAAGAATTAAATCGAACAGCGTGCAAAACGTTGATCAAAATTTTCAAAAAAAATTACTTCATTGCCGTTAATACCATTATCTATTTGCAGAAATCTTTAAAAACGTTAATTTATAGCTCAGAGGAAACCACTGAGATCCGTCAATGTCCAGAATTTATGATACATCTAGAAAACAGAGCGATAAAAACGCAAGAGTCAAGTCACAACAAGCATCAGTTACCTACTAGCAATACTATAGATTCCTATGTAACTCCTAGCGGAGGCTTTGGGACCTGTCAAAAGAGACACAACGAACTATGTAATGGCACCTTGGAGAACCGAGGAAACCTGCCATTGATGAGACCGGGAGACAAGATAATCTGAAAACAATTTAAGCGAAATAAACGTTAGTTACGATTGATTATCAATACATTTTTTTTACAAACACAATAGCAAAGTCGAAATGGCATCAGATAATACCAGCAAAAGATCTAATTAGTATCAGTAATGCATCGGATAAAAGTTTGAATGCCATCAGAGGAAATGGTTTTAACGTGTCAAAAAAACATAAATCAGGTCACCAATGAGACTAGGTAACAATAAAGGGCAACATTTGTAACTACGCTTATCTTTTCCAAAACAATAAATTTCAAATCATTTGAACCTTCGGCTGTCAACTGAATATCAAAACTAGATTCTTTTATGCTTGCCTAAGAGACCTGTCATTATCGAATATGTAAGATTACAAAACAAGTTACAAATAAATCCTAAGCTGTTTAATTCAAATCTAATCAACATAATTATATATGTTCAACTGCTCTTATTTTCCTAGCCATTGGGAACATTATTAAAGTTGTAGTTTGACAAGAAATTAAAAAAATGGAACTCAAAGAGGGCCAAGTATCCAAATTTTCTTGAAAACTTGGAAGTATCACGGCCTTAAAACCTTTGATTGGAAAGAATGTACGCAGATTGATTCTGGTTTTCTTTGGAAAAAATTCCACTTGTCTTTACAAAGACTGTGCTACAAATGGACAGATATATGATAAACATTGGCAAAGTTCAAAAGTTCACTGATTTTCTCAAGCCAAGTATTTACAAAAGTAATTACAACGTTCATTTTTTAGCTGCTAGCAGTTAGATAAATTTTATAAATTTTAACTTCATTGGAAACCATTTGTACCTCACATAGTGGGGATTAAATCTTGGGGCTGCAAGTTAACAAAAAAACGCAAAGCTCCGAATTACATTAAAACGACGAATTACTTTCCGAATTACATTAAAACGACGAAGCCATTAAAACGATGAGTTATCAATTGAAAAGATCAGGATTAGAAGCGTTCAATTGTTCAGTTTTGAATATCAATGGACCCTCATTTTAGAAGGAGTATGCGAAATAGACAGCAAAAATTAACAATACAAATCAAAGGTATTAAATATATGGGACTTGTCATTAGTGAGACTAAGATACAAGTTATGATAAAGAAGAATTAAATCGGACAGCGTGCAAAATGTTGATCAAAGTTTTCAAAAAAATTTACTTCATTGCCGTTAATACCATTATCTATTTTTAGAAATCTTTAAAAACGTTAGTTTATAGCTCAGACGAAACCACTCAGATCCGTCATCTTCCAGAATTTGTGATACACCTAGAAAAGAGCGATAAAAAAAGCAAGAATCAAAAATTCAATTATAAATGGCAAGAAAACGAATTCGAAGTTGTCAAAACCATACGCTATTCACTAAAAATTCTCTATTGTTCAATTACTCTTTCTATGAAAGCCATTGGGACCTATAATTTAGGCGATAACATGGCACTCCAGCAAAACAAAACTTCGAAAATGGCCAAATGTCCAAAAGTCAAAACTTCTAATTAAAACTCGAAGTATCGAAGCCATGGAAACCTCAGTGGATATTTTCAACCACTAGAATGGTTAAACTTTCGTTCTTGAGAAAAAAACAGCCAACGTGTGCTTATAGAGACTAAGAATCAAGTTAACAGAATTTAAGAATGTGGCAAAGTTCAAAAGTTAAATGCAATTTTCTTAAGAGAAATATGTTCAAAGACTTAGGAGCAATTAGATATCGATTGAGATGGTTATATTGGTTCAAAGTTACCTATTAAAGAAGCAAATTCGATCGTTTTTTGATACTCAGTTATGCCAGAACAACAACAAAATTGGGTAAAACATAAGAATTCAAAATAAATTTTCGAAAAAGCCTTATAGCCATAAAAAGTACGAAAATTGTGCTGAAAAATATAAATGATCATGGGATCAATTGACCCTTGATAGCGCCCCTATAAAATCATAATTTTTGATAACCACGAGATTAAAACTAGCCTTGATTTTGCTCTGCGTTCAATAAAAACAGGTAATTGTTCCAATAGCAATAGTAATGAACATGATGGCAACAAAAATTTATATCAAACATAAATGAAGCATTTTGAACAATGATTGTTTTAAGTTCGAAAAAAACCGGAGGAATTTTTATTTCAGAACGCTCTTACAGGAACAGAGAAAAAAACCAGTCATCTTTTGGGTTTTTCAATAATGTGACATTTTTTTGGTCTTTAGCTCCAAGTGAAAAGTATTGGGTGCCATCTTTGATGTAAACTCCTGAATATAGAAAAATTCAGCAATTTTTTAGCTAACATTGTCGGATCACAGAAGTCAGAAACCCTCCTCTGTGTTTATTGGCAAAACTGAAAACGCTATTGTTATCAAATATAACAAATTGGCGAATATAAAAATTGAGCAAAAATTCCGCAAAAAGGTGAACAAATACAACGGATAGCGTTCTAATGTTCACAATTTTTTAAACCTCGATTACTGCCTGGAAAGAAAAACGAAATTCAGAAAGAGCTTTTGTTTTTATTTTGCACGCTGTACGAGCGTTTTAGTGATACCAGTCACATCTTACCAAGATGAATATATGGATTCGCCAAAATTGACTGAGCAAAAAGAACAGTGGATCATATAGTTTCTCCTCCACTAAAGTGGGTCGGAACAACTGATGTCAAGTTTTTGAAGATTTCTTTTAACTAACAGTCAATTTACTGTTTAAAGGGCTAGGTTTCCTTGGGAAGTATTTGAAAGAATATAAAAACTGCCTCATTTTGGTGGTCAGTTTGAGTAATTAGGGGCGTTGCAAAGCAAATTCACTAACCCGTTTGATCAGAGAAATCCAGAGAATTGTCTAAGTTCAGAAATTGATGAGTTTTTAATTAGCGAAATTAATATTCCACTGTACGAAATTTCGGTTTCGCAAACTGTTGGTGGCATATCTCGTTTTAAATCTATTGACATAATTGGCCATATGGAACATTTGACGTCTAGCGTAACGTCTGGAAAACGGAGAGCCAAGTTTCTTACTGCAATTGTGCAAGGTAATGGGATAGGGGACAGAAAAACTTGAAAAATTTAAACGACATATTATAAACGCCGAAACCGGTGATTTTACCTAAAAACGCGTTAAAGCGTGTTTCTTTCTAGCGATAACTATGGTGGAAGTTCGTGTTATTTTGGGTCATTTTGTTGTCATCGCTCACTTTTTGCAAAAAAATCTTTTACGTCCATTGTACATTTTACCAGATAGTAAATCGAATCAGCTTGTGATGATTATATTTTCTTTTTTTTTTTAAATGTTAGACGTTTTTTAACGTCATTTAGACTTAAGTTTTTGTACCGAAATGTCAAGTTCGGCAAAATTTTTTAAAACGGGCTGCTTGGCTGCTGAAAAAAAGGCCATATTAAGAGAATTGGTTTTTTGGGATTTCACGCCTCGATATTCCTTAAGAGTAACAACCGAAATTCAATGTAAATTAATTCAAAATTTACACCTAAGAGCATTTAGAGGTAACTTCTCAATCTTCCAATGGCAAGTCATGAATGTTGATTTTTTTCGCAGTTGGTCACCTCATTGGAGAGAAGAAAGGAAAGAAATTTTTCCAGACAGAAAGAAATGGAACGTTAAAGCTCCTCTGGAAAATTTCATTTCAAACATGAACTAACTTCCGCTTGCCGAGTTTGATTTGCTTTGGCAAAAATTATGCTATTCTGGACGCAATTTTGTAACATGGCAAAGTGACAAAGGTACGAAGAGAGAAAGTTTAAGTGGCAGCAAATTGTAATGAACGGGACGATGAAACAGAGAAGAACTAAAAAGGTAAACAGCCAAGGCAGGTGACAAATAAGCGAAGTTAGGACAAAATTCTTGCCACCAGAATGGTTATGCAATTGTTTAAACTCACACCGGGGTATTTTTGGCAGTTGACAAAAATAAACGTCAAATAACCAATATATGACTACACTGATACAAGACTTCGACCTTTGTATCGTTGAAAGCGACTGTTTTAGCGAATGCTGGAAATTCTGTAATTTTCATCCTCTATTAATGAACATCTCAAATTCTTCATCTTCGTCAAAAAAAATGAAACAAAAAGCTGCCGCTACAATTCCATCAATTTGCGTATCTTCCAATCGAAGCATACTTTTGTGAAATAATGGAAGCACGCAGAGACTGTCCGGTTGACTGTTCTTTTGAAAAAGTTTGCAAACGCACTGACTTTGTGATAACTTGAACGTTTGATAGCTTTTGCAGCATTCAAAAGTTTAGAGAGTTTATGGTTGTTAGCATATTGACAACAATACTGATTTCAATTCCATCAGTCTCACCATGGAATTTAAATTGGAAAACTGATTTCTGCAAGTTGGTTCTTGAATAAGCAAATTTGCAAAACGTAAAAAATTGTCTTTCATTTTCAAAATTGGATGTAAATCTTTCTAAGCCTAAAAGACTCACAAAACACGATTCGAGAGTTCTGTTATTTAATGCCCTGGGGATCTGCAAAGTAATTTTGTTCTTACAATAAGTGAGAATCATCAAGTGGCTTCCAGCAGAGGTTACAGTGTGCAGCATTTACAGTAATAAAACTCGGATTTGGGATTTGATCTGAGGCAGTAATTACCTAGCAGCTGTTTCAAATGAATGCAACATCATTGAAACAGGAGGCGTACAAGTGACTTTCCAGAAGTAGTAACGTTTATATTTGCTATTTGCGTCCTTGTAACCTTACGCTCCGAGCTAACAGAAAATGGAAAATAAAAATTGCTGGCCAGTAGTTAACTGACCAGTAGTTGCTGGCCGTCTGCAGCAGTTAACTTGAGTGAAGTTGCTTATTTTGTTTCTTCTGGATGATCAAAGTTGTCTGGACTGTCTTGAATTGAAGTTAGATGAAACGCTAAAATGAAGAGAATTACAACAATGGACCAGACTTATACCGTGGTCGCTATTGTCCAGAAAACAGAAAGGTTCCAGGATGTTAAACATGTGTTTTGGTAAACGTAGTTGCAATAAGAGCTCCAATAATCGATCGGTTGTTTCAACATATTATTGCTTGATTAAAGTAAGCTGGTGAAGAGTTCGTTGAATTAGTTCCCAAGTATGCTTCATTTTTTGCGACTTCGATTATCATGAGCTTTAGTGTCCTTTGGAAGTTTAAGTCTTATTTGTAACTTAATTTATATTCCCAGAAGCAGCTGTAAAACTTTCACAAGTTGTGTATCGACTCATTTCAGGGTTGCGAGAAGTTTATGATCGCAATAATCAGCAACAGTCGTTCTTATCGTGAAGATTGGCTTTAATTGTTTTACTTCAATATTGATTTGATTCTGCAGTAACTGCAAATTTTTTTAATCTTCTGAGAAAATCTTTGATTTAAGGCTGCGCACTATGTGCCAACCCCGTCTCAAGATACCAATTTATAGCTTTCCAAAACTTTTTCGAGGTGGCTGCAAGTTTTTGTGGTATGATAAACAGTCTTATGCATCATCAATCTTGGCTGGTTCGTTCTTGTTAAAGTAACCCTCGTGAAATGACAAGCTGTTTTCCAGTTTTTCCTGACGCTTGCCTTATTTGAATTTTTTGTGTTGTTTCAATTAAAGTTTTTTAATCATTTGCAGATACGTTGCATTGTGAAAAAAGAATGCAGAGCGTGAGTTGTAAAAGTTGGTGAATGGGTAGAGTGGCATGAGCTCCTGTCCTCAAGTCTGGGTCTCATTGCTCCGACGAATTTTCTATTATCTCATGTTGAATTTTCTATTATCTCACTTCAGGGAAATTGTTGCACTCGCAGAAAAATCATTGGACCGTTCAGATAATGATGGGCCATTTTCTAGAGTGGAAATATCCTCAAAGGTTGCAAGATGTTGTTTCTCAAAAAAGCTTTGTGTTAGTGAGTTCTACCTAAGCCAAATTAGCAATAATGTATCATATTTCAAATGAAATTGAACTAAATTCACGACAAAGAGTACTTTTCGAAGTGAGCTGAGTTGATTTCTTACTTCCAGTTTTTTGTTCCTCCACTGCTTTTTTTTTACTAACCAACTCCTTTTTGAACCGGTTTTCACAGATGATTTGAGTTCTTTTTAGGAGACTTCAGTAGCCTCATCATTACGTTTCGTTGCCGCTTAAATCGATTAACTTGCGTCTGATCTTTTTTTTGCTATAGCTCACGAAATTTTGGGCAGCAAAAGGCATTGCCTTGCGTCAATTTTTGCGAAAACCTCAAGCTCACTTCCTTTTTGACAATATTTCCAGAAACTGAAGAGAAATTGATGTTCATTTAGTAAGCTTCTATTTAGTCAATCTTGGTGGTCTTAAGGTTACATAAGACTTTCAGTGAGTGCAACTAGTTGTCATTTTTTTTCACAGTTCAATCTCATATGCCCGGAAATTTTTAAATTTTTGCTGTACTCTAAATTGATGAAAACGTTGGGCTCAATATCACAAGGGCTACAATTTTTCACTTTTTTTCTTAGATATCAATGATCCCGTTGATACCGCCGTCGTATTGAGATGATATAATAATGAGAGTAAAAATTTTCTGTTATGAGCATAGTCAAAGTGTGGGAAACAGTGATTCCTGCAAGGATATCAAAAAGTTGTCATTGATTTTTGTACAACCAATAACAATCAACACCGTTTTCCTGTGTTTGCTGCAAGTTGGTTTTTGTTAATTATCGGAGCTACTATTCGTCTTTTCTTGGTTTTTTAAGGACTCGAAGAGGAGTATCGATTTTTCTTGAGGTTTTTTTTTATTACGGGATATCTTGTTTATTCAAACGTTTTAACCAAAATGCTGAAGTGACAGAAATTGCTTTATGATCTATGTTTTCTCTCAGCGCGAAAGGTTTTTCGACCTTGCGCTGCGTTGAGTGAATAGCTTTTAGACTTTGAAAAACGTTTTTGAGTGAATGGCGCAGGTAAATAACAATTTTTAGCCCTTTTTCGTTCATTTGTCTCCATTTTAATGCGTTTAGTTTACTTTTTTGTATAAATATTTTGTGATGGATGCTGCATTAATATTTTAACTTTTGATATTGATGACGCATTGTTTTTTAGAGCAAATTAATGCGTTTAAAATGTAAAAATGGCTCATATTTCTCATTTTTTGTTAATTTTTGGTTTTTTTTCAATCAGTTGGTTATTATTGGATCTTTAAGCGGGCTTTTTGTCAAAAAATTATTGTACAGGAGAGCTTCCCTTTGAAAAATTGTACATGAACGCCTCTTTACAATTTGCTGATATTCTGTTTTCTAAAATTGTACTCATACTAATCCGATTTTGGTAGTTTTGGTACAAATTTTCTTGGCTTTTGTTTTTAAGTTTGGATTTATTTACTACATCATGTTTCTTGTGCACAGTCTCGGTTTTCCATTGTGGCCATAAATAACCGCTTTATTTTTCGTTGTTGAAAGCTCAAAATTCGGTGAAATTTTGTTTCGTTGTACCATTTTTAACAATTTTTTGAACTTTTTTTGCAAAATATTTTTGTTTTGACTCTTTGAGCTCTGTTTGCAGTTTTTATTTAGAGGGAAAATTTTTGTAAAATTTTTCCGTTCTAGAATGCTAAATAAAGAAATGTCCTTCTTTTTCTAATTTTTTGAAATTTGATTTTTGACATTCAGAAATTATGAAGTGTTCTTGTTTCAGATTTTTGTACAAAGTGATTGTGTTCTCTACCTTCTAGCAAGTATCATTTCGGCATTCTACTAATGCCTATAGTTTAGATCGCTCTGCTGTAATTAATTGTTTCAAAAAAACTTGTTGATTTTAGCTTTTTTAAATTTTTCTCATTTTTTGTTGGTTTGCAATTGATTTCAGATAATATAAACCTGCACTGAGATTTTTTAAAGTTAAGAGGTTTTTTGAAAGTTCTGTCCAATAAATGTTTTTTTCAATGATTGTTGGGGACAGGTTTTTATTAGAAACTATAACTTGTTTTTGAATATTATTGTGTCCTTTGTCTTCTTCATGATTAGTTTACTCATGAATTATTTTGAATTCTTTTTTCTAATACTCCAACAGGAGAATTTAAAATCATTTTTCCAGCGCTGAAAAATTTTAGTGATTTTTCGAGTCCTGAAATTTTTTTTTATTAAAAAATTGAGCTCAATTTCCAAGGATAAAAATTGCCTGATGCTTCCACAAACTGTCTTTTGCGTTGTAAAGCTAATGCTTGATTTCCACATTTTAATACCATTATCAGTGGTTACTCAATAACATTCCGTAGCCCGGTAAGTTTTTTGAGCTGATTATTATTTGTCCAACTCAAGAACTTTCAACGTTATCAGATGCTTTAAGAACCTTTTTTTCCGAATTGACAAGTAATTTACTTTCATAACCAGTTAGGTACAATAGGTTATATTTTACAATTCAGGTAAAGTATATAAATTTTATTTCCTTTTACAATTTGTGATATCAACATTGAGGGTTTCGTTTTCTGCCAAGCATAAAATAACTTTTGAAATAGCTAATATTTTTCGGTTGGTACCATTAAATCTTTGGAGCAGATGCTCCTTTAACCTTTGAATTAACATTAAATTTGCGTTAACATCAATTTTTTTTTGAGGCTTTACTTTTCGTATTTTTAGCGTAAGTTTATTCAATTGCACTGTGTCTTTTTGTTTTAAAGAACGTTTAGTGAAGTTGCGTTTTTGTTTCTTCTGGATGATCAAAGTTGTCTGGACTGTCTTGAATTGAAGTTAGATCAAACGCCAAAATGAAGAGAATTACGGCGGTCCAGACCTATACCGTGGCCGCTGTTGCCCAGAAAAACGAAAAGTTCGAAAATGTGTTTTGGTAAACGTATTTGCAATAAAAGCGCCAATAATCTATTGGTTGTTTTTACATATTACTGCTTATTTAAGTAAGATAGTGAAGAGTTCGTTGAATTAGTTCCCAAGTATGCATTTATCATGAGCCTTAGTGTTCTTTGGAGGTTTACGTCTTATTTGTAACTCAATTTATATTTTCAGAAGTAGCTATAAAACTTTCACAAGTGGTGTTTCGACTCACTTCAGGGGTTGCGAGAAGTTTATTATCGCAATAATCAGCAACAGTTGTTCTTATCGTAAAGATTGGCTTCAATTGTTTTACTTTAATATTGATTTGATTCTGCAGTAACTGCAAAATATTTTAATCTTCTGCAAAAATCTTTGAGTTAAAGTTGCGGACTATGTGCCAACCCCGTCTCAAGGTACCAATTTATAGCTTTTCAAACCTTTTTCGAGGTGGCTGCAAGTTTTTGTGGTATGATAAACAGTCTTCTGCATCATCAATCTTTGCTGGTTCGTTCTTGTTAAAGTAACCCTCGTGAAATGACATGCTGTTCTCCAGTTTTTCCTGATGCTTCCTTTATTTGAAATTTTTGTGTATTGTTTCCATTAAAGTTTTTTTAATCCTTTGCAGATACGGTGCATTGTGAAAAAAGAATGCAGAGCGTGATTTGTTAAAGTTGGTGAATGGGTAGGGTTGCATGAGTTCCTAACCTGAAGTCTGGGTCTCATTGCTCTGTAGCATTTTCTATTATCTCATAATGAAGGTTTTACTTCAGGGAAATTGTTGCACTCGCAGAAGAATCATTGGACCGTTCAGATAATTGTGGGCCATTTTCTAGAGTGGAATTATCCTCAAAGGTTACAAGGTGTTGTTTCTCGAAAAAAACTTTGGGTTAGTGATTTCTACCTATGCCAAATTAGCAATCATGTATAACATTTCAAATGAAAATGAAATAAATTGACGACAAAAAATAATTGAGCTGAGTTCATTTCTTACTTGCAGTTTTTGTTTCTTCCACTGCTTTTTTTACTAACCAACTCCTTTTTGAACCGGTTTCCACAGATGATTTTAGTTCATTTTAGGAGACTTCAGTAGCCTCATCCTTACGTTCCTTTGCTGCTTAAATCGATCAATTTGCGTCTGATCGTTTTTTGCTATAAATTCACAAATTTTTGGGCAGCAAAAAGCATTGCCTTGCATCAATTTTTGCGAAAACCTCGTGCTCACTTCCTGTTTGACAATATTTTTAGAAACTGAATGGAAATTGATGTTCATTTAGTAAGCTTCCATTTAGTCAATCTTGCTGGTCTTATGGTTACATAAGACTTTCAGTGAGTGCAACTAGTTGTCCTTTTTTTCACAGTTCAGTCTCGTATGCCCGGAAATTTTTAAATTTTTGCTGTACTCTAAATTGATGAAACGTGGGGCTCACTATCACAAGGGTTGCAGTTTTTCACTTTTTTCTTAGATATCAATGATCCCAGAAATAGTTGATCGTTGATCTCGCCGTCGTATTGAGATTATATAATAATGAGAGTAAAAATTTTCTGTTATGAGCATAGTCAAAATGTGGGAAACAGTGATTTCTGCAAGGGTTTCAAAAAGTTTTGTAAAACCAATAACAATCAATGCCGTTTTCCTGTGTTTACTGCAAGGGCGGCACCTGGAGAAAACCTCACATTTCAAGAAAACCTCACGGTTTTTGGTAATAAATGGAGCTATTATTCGTCTTTTCTTGGTTTTTTTACGGACTCGAAGAGGAGTTTTGCGTTTTGCTTGAGGATTTTTTTACAGGATATCTTGCTTATTCAAACGATGTTTTGACCAAAATACTGAAGTCACTAAAATTGCATTATGATCTATTTTTTTCTCTGAGCGAGAAAAGTTTTTCGAGCTTGCGCTGCGTTGAGTGAATAAGTTTTAGACTTTGAAATATGTTTTTGAGTGAATGGCGAAAGTAAATAACAATTTTCAGCCCTTTTTCGTTCATTTGTCTCCATTTTAATGCGTTTAGTTTAATTTTTTTTGTATAAATATTTTGTGAGGGATGCTGCATTATTTTTTAAACTTTTGATATTGATGACGCATTGTTTTTGAGAGCAAATTAATGCGTTTAAAGTGCAAAATTGCCACATATTTCTCCTTTGTTAATTTTTGTTTTTTTTTATTTAGTTGGTTATTTTTGGATCTTTGAGCGGGCTTTTTGTAAAAAAATCATTGTACAGGAGAACCTCCCGTTGAAAAATTGTACATGAACGCCTCTTTAAAATCTGCTGATATTCTGTTTTCTAAAATTGTACTCATACTAATCCGATTTTGGTAGTTCTGGTTCAAATTCTCTTGGTTTTTGGTTTTTGAGTTTGGATTTATTTACTACATCAAGTTTTTTGTGTGCACAGTCTCGGTTTTCCATTGTGACCATAAATAACCGCTTTATTTTTGGTTGTTAAGAGCTCAAAATTCGGCGAAATATTGTTTCGTAATCCCAATTTTAACAATGTTTGGAACTTTTTTGCTTAATATTTTTGTTTTGAGTCTTTGAGCTCTGTTTGCAGTTTTTATTTAGAGGGAGATTGTTAATAAAATTTTTCCGTTCTTGAATTCTAAATAAAAGAATGTCCTTTTTTCTACTAATTTTGTTCATTTTTGACTTTCAGAAATTATAAAGTGTTCTGGTTTCAGATTTTTGTACAAAGTGATTGTAATCTCTAGCGAGTACCATTTCGGCATACTACTAATGCCTATTGTTTAGATCGCTCTGCTGTTAATAAATGTTTTAAAAAGTTTGTTGATTTTTGCTTTTAAGCTCTTCTCAATTTTTTGGTTTGCAATTGATTTCAGATAAAATATATCTGCACTGAGATTTTTTAAAGTTTAGATGTTTCTGGAAAGTTCTTTCCAAAAACTGTTTTTTTGCAATTTTTTATTAGAGAAGGTTTTTATTAGAAACTATAACTTGTGTTTTATTATGATTGTGTCATTCTGTCTTCAAGTCTAGTTTACTTATGAATTGGTTTGATTTCTTTTTTTCTAATATTCCAACAAGAGAATATAATATTCTTTCTTTAGCGATGGAAAAAATTAGTGATTTTTTGAGTCCTGAAGCTTTTTATTAATAAAAAAAATTGAGTTCAATTTCCAAGGATAATATTTGCCTGATGCTTCCACAAACTGTCTTTTGCGTTGTAAAGTTAATGCTTGAATTCAAGATTTTTCATACCACTATCAATGGTTATTCAATAACAGTCGGTAACCCGGTCAATTTTTTCAGCTGATTATTATTTGTCCTTCTCAAGAATTTTCAACGTTATCAGATGCTTTAAGAACCTTTCCGAATTGAAAAGTAAAATACTTTCATGATCAGTTAGGTATAATAGGTTATAGTTTACAATTCAGTTGAAATATATACAATTTATTCCCCAGTACAATGTTATATCAATATAAAGGGTTCCGTTTTCTGCTGAACATAAAATAAGTTTTGAATAAGCTAATTTCTCTTTCGAATGGTACCTTTAAATTGTTGGAGCAGATGCTCTTTCAACCTTTGAAATAACTTTAGTCTTGAGTCAACATTAAATTTGTTTTGAGGCTTTACTCTCCTTTTTTAGCGGAAGTTTATTCAATTGCAGAATGCTTTTTGTTTTGAAGAACGGTAACTTGCTATTAATATAATCAGTTGTTCTCTTCTGCAATTTTTTCTCACCAGATTTTTTTCCTCCGAGAGATATTTATCTGTGTGAATTTAATACGATGTTATAATTAAGCTCATTTTAGTTTATCCTTCATTTCTAATTCATCCCAATTTTATTTATTTCGTATTTCCTGTCTCAAGTTCACTTTCATTCAACGTCTTGTGTTTCCAGCTCCGTGAACAGGCGTGTATGATCATTTGATCACGTTTTGTTTATAAGTACTTGAGTTATCTTTCGATTTTCCAATTCAAATTCAGTTGCTTCTCCTTCTTGATCTTGCGCCGCAAGTTCAGCAGAAGAATTATTTGCGATTTTGCTCTGCGAAATCCTATCTGTAAAAGTAGTACGCTCTCGCATAGCAAGAGCGTACACAAAACAAGCAGAATACGACATGGCGCAGCCCGCTAACAAACGAACATCACTCAGAATTGATGCGTTCTGGGACAAACCGACGCGCGACGCACCTCTAAGATGGGAGAAGTGGAGAGCCCAATACAAATTGGCACTACTTGCAAAAGAAAACATTATACTCGATACCCTCTTTGGCCCGAAAACCGAGATGGTTGAACTTCCTTTGGAAGCAATCTACAAAGAGATAATTGTCGGATCGTCTGTCCCATCTCAGAGGGAACGAAACTCTCGTTATGCCCAACAAAAAATGAACTGCCAAAATAAATGCCAAAGGATGATCGAAGTTGGAATCATGTGTGGGGACAAAACCTGAAAACTTGCGGACGAAAAACAGTTTCACTACTCTACTTGAGCATTAGTGTAGAAAAACGAAGGGTCCTGAATTGCGAGAACCAGCATATATTGATCAACACAGTGACGACGGCCGAATTCTGGAAAACAGTAGAGGATGCTTTATTCGACCACGAAAAACTAATTTTGATCGACACGTCTTCCTAATCACAAACCACCTTCTCGGCGAAACTGTTGAAAACTTCTACGGAAAACTCAAATAACTGGCCAAAAATTGTGATTTTGAAAACAAGGAGGAAAACTTTATACGAGATGTGTTCATCGCAAACTTAATTCATCCAGAAGTTGAAAATGATCTTCTTAAGCAAACGGTCGAGCCCAGACAAGCGTTGGAACTGGCGATAAACATGGAACTCGGAATGTACAAACAACACCAAACTCGGCACCTCATCCCGGCTATCTTAAAGGGATTCACTGTCCACCCAGCACTCGAACATCAAACTGGTCACTTTCCAACAATTTCTACAAACAAGGCAGGCGTCCCCCTCTCTATTGCTCAAGATCAGTAAACACAGTGGACAAATATCCACACCCCAAAGTTTTGGTCAATTTTCTACATCCATCAAAACTATATGAATCTATCTATAGCAGTGGCGAGGAAAACATGATATCGACTTCACAATGAACTTTTGAAAAAAGAACCCCAATATATGCCGATCAAAATCGGCAACATTTCCGCACCACTTCTCGTCGACTCTGAAAGCGCTCGAAGCATTCTCAATCAATCACTCGCATCGCGGGCAGTCAACAGCAGTTCACATGCGTTTTGGGTATGCAAAACTGCAAAACTACAATTTACAACTTTCTCCAGCGAGCCAATCCAAATTGAGGGCAAACTTCAAATTCCCATGTCGAGTAACGGATGGACCACTTGATCCGGTCACGGTCACGGTCGTTGCAGACGGCCTGAAACCTCTGATCGGTCATGACCTGTTCGACCAGTTATGGTTCGCAGTAACTCTGCAGTCACCCTCACAAAAAAGAATCAAGTTAATACAGTTTCATCACACTCTGAATTCAAGGAACATATAGCGTTAAAGTTTTCCGGTCTGATATCTCGTATTGGAAGTTCCAAAAACCATGTCGCAAAATCTTAATTTCATAAAACCTTTCAACCTAGACATCAAAAATGGAGACGCAACAATTTACAAGATAAAGTGAACAAAGGACCCAAAAGATAGCTAGACAAAAAATACAATGAAACTCACTAAATAGATTTGTCAATTAAACTTGCATTTGATTGCAAAATTTTCAATAAAGCGATCCACAAAAACATGTACCAGGTGCCAAACACTGATGCGCCCATTGAATCCATTCTCAACAAATTAGTGATACCGTGTCGCAAAAGACTACCTATTTCTCTACATTGGTTTTAAAATAAGCAGACAGCCAAAAAAATTTAGACCCAGATACAGCTAATCCTTGGAACTTTAATATAATAAGTGGTGACATGACAGGCAAATACAGATTTCAAACAGGATTTTACGGTTTAGCAGATATGCCAGCGCAAATCCAAAAAGCCATGGATTACACCCTAATTGGTTTAAAGAATACATACTGTTTTCTCGATGACTTTTTAATCTTTAGTAAAAGATCAGAGGAAGATCATGAACAATCTGTGTTTAACTGTCTGAAAAGATTGGATGGAGAAATTTTTAGAATTATTTTTCCATGACACTGGAATCATTTTTCCATATGTCACTTTGCTAAGTTAGAAATTTATTGGATTGGTTATCATATATCACAATCAGGTATTTCGCCGATCGAAAGCAAAACTTTGGCTATTTTGACCCTTGAAGCACCAAAAAACTAAAGAAGCTCCGATCTCTTCTTGGCTCAGTACACTATATCGGTAAATTTATTCCAATTCTTGTACAAATTAGTCACTCATTACGTCCTTTGTTGAAGAAATAATCTAAATTTGCCTGGACCGAAATATATAAAAACTGTTTTTCTGAAATAAAGAAGCGCATCGCGAATGCCACCAAAAAATGTCACTATAACCCGCAGCGCGAAACGCGTGTGAAATGTGATGCATCTCGTTCCGGTCCGGGAGCAGCTCTTGAAAAATTAACGGCAGATGGGTGGAAACCGATTGCTTTCACTTCTAGATTTTTAAATTCTTGCAAAGAGAGATGCAGTGTTAACGAACTAGATGTCCTGGGTGTAGTTTGGTCTATTGAATATTTCATAAATTATTTGTGCGGAAAACAATTCAAAGTCATTACAGATCATAGAGCTCAGCTCTCATTATTGAAAGAAAAACGTTCCAACACATCATACAATAGTCGCTTGCCAGGCAGATAGACTTTTAACCTTTCAATTTGAAATTTAGCATATGCCAGGCGCGAAAATGGGCCTAGTGGATTGCACTTCTCGCCGTCCTAATCAAAAAGCTGAAAAGGTCTCCGCTTATGACGAGGAATTTCTTTTGGCTAAACTTGATCTTATTTCCGCATCTGCCAGCTCCCTAAATATAAAATCTATTCAATATGCACCTTATTTACGCAATTTATTAAATTTACATGATCCCGCACCGCAATTGACAAATAAAAGTGAACCTGCTATAAATTCATTAAGAACAATTAGCACATTTGACACTCGCTTACACGCTCATGAATTATATTTATACCTCGCATCGCAAGAACGAATAGAAATACCATTTACAATTCAAATAATTCTAAATATTTATACCCCGCGGCGTTGCAGTTACCAATTACACTACACTCGCTAAGCGAAATACACCTCATATTAAGCATTCTTTACTAAATCGGAATGAAAATTATTTCGCGGGGCAAGATACTCATTTATTTAAGCCTGATTTCCCGCTACTTTAGAGACATTCTGGACTTGTTTTCAAAATTTACCAGACAAAAATAAATTCAGTGCCTTTTTGCCCAAAACAACTCTAGTATCCAGTCGCATAAAGTTAAGCCTCAATTTCATTCTAAATTGTCCAAAACATGATATTGACTTCAATTCAACAAACAAAAGTACTGTGCCTTCCAGGAAATGAATCACCCGAGACCGATTTAATGACTCCTCTCTTCCCGCGAATCCACCCTCTACTCCCTCTACCTCCTCTCGCACAGCGAATCCTCCCCAGCTCCAACTACCCCAATTTCCCCTGAAGCATCCTCTGGCGTTGGCCCTCCTCAGACCCCCGGCCCCAAATCCCAACTTTCGGTAACATCGTTGGAAAAGTAGTAAAGACGCAGTCCTTAAAGAGTTACCCGATTGTATTTTAACTAACAACGAAGCGAGACTAAAAGAGTTAAATCGCTATACACTCGTACAGGTGGGATCTACAAGTCCGCTCTGGCTGCTTCTGCATAGATGAGAAAAAAGCGATCCCTAACTTCCTACGCGAGGCACTTTTTGAGGACCTTCACGCGAGCCACACCGGTACCTTGGGGCTTTTATGGTTGGCCACGCACTGCTGGTGACTATACATGGACCACGAGCTCGAAGTCAAGTCCACAGAAAAAAAACCGTGTAAAGCAATTGGTAAGAATCCAAATCTGCGAATCCCGCTATGACCTCAAATTCAACCTCATATAGTTTCAACCTCATATACCTGGTGCCGAACCGAATCAAGAATTGCAAATTGATTTTGGACCAATTTTTGCTGAAAATGGGAATGAAATTTATTTCTTAGCTGCAATATATCGATTCTCTGAGTTCCCTATTGCATGTATCGATGAGACAGTTAAAAGACCTAATGTATTAAAATTTTTGGACAAGTACATCGAAACTCAGGGAATTGCACGCTCTATTCGTTTGAATCCATCAAAATACCTTGTTTTACATCAAGTAAAGACTTTCTGCAATAGAAATGATATTGAAATTATTGAAGCGCATGTTAGCGATCATCGTGCTATTGGTTTGGTAGAAAGACTAATTCAAACAATTAAGAACAGACTTGCATGTATCAAACAAGAGAAACCGGCTAACAGTTCGTTCAACACGAAGCATGCACAAAAGATTATCATTCACCAATTGCGAATATGTATGCAGAAAACAACAACAATCTCGCCCTCCAAAGAACAATTTGGTAGAAAGCCTATTACTCCACTGAGCATGATATCTACTCAGCCTGAATTGTCTAACCTCTCTTACGAGAATATTTTAAACTATTATTTAGATAAATACACATTCAACCCCGAAGCTGTTCTACCAGATGACAAATGGATAAACGGGTACCAAGCGGTATAGAAGTGGAAAAGGGGATCACTCGGTCTACGAAAGATGCATAGAGCGAGAGTGACAAAGTACGGACGGAGAATTGCGATTTCTCAGATCTGGATTGGGCAGGCCAATGCCTCTCACCGAAAGAGCAGTCTACTTGAAAATGGCTCGCAGGATCCACGGAAAACGCCGAACCAAGAAAGTCACCAACATCTCAGCGGTTGAGACGGTACAAACCACTACTGATCAACTCTCAGTCAAAGACAACATTTCCCCACCAATCAGACACATATCACCACCCGATCCGAGAGTTCGCCCCCCTTGTAGATCAGCGGACCCCGACACTCGAGGAGGATGTTATATCCATGACTGTAATTGAGGCTGAGAATCACAAGAGCTATGATTAAATCCAACAATTGTAACTAACAAAACTCTTTGAGAACTAATGAAACTCGCATTTTACCACATTATATTCATATTGTTAGCTATAATAATCAGTACATATATTGTTATTATTTATTTATCCGGGGACCAGGTTTTAATTTTGTATTTTTTGTTACTATTACTATGCACAGCAAATTGTACTATTCGTACAATTTTTTCTTTTCGCATCAGGGGGTATGTGATGCCTTTGTTCACTATTTACCTATCAATTTAATAAGCGCAGTAAAATTTAATACAATTTTTTTATTTATGTAATTTTAGTTTGGCCTTCATTTCTAGTTCATCCCTATTTTAATTTTTTTCAAAATTCCTGTGTCAAGTTAACCTTCATTCGTCGTCTTGTGTTTCCCGCCTCGTGATCAGACTTTTCAGATCACTTGATCACGTTTTGTTTAAAAATACTTGAGTTATACTTTTGATTTACCATTCAAATTCAGTTGCTTCTCTTTTTCTTGATCTCGCGCCGCAAGCTCAGTGATAGAATTAACTTGCGATTTCGCTCTGCGAAATCCTATGGGTAAAAGTAATAAGCTCTCGAATAGCAAAAACATACAGAAAATAAGTAGAGTACGACAGACCATTGATTTTTTTCTCATGTAGCATACTTTGCTCCTCAATTTAACTGTCAATTTATCCGTTTTATTGATGATTTTCTAAGAAAATTGAGAATAAAGCTGTGAAAATTAAATGTGAGTTTTTCAGTGATCTGAACAACAGTAATTTTGCTCCAAGGGGTATTTGATGACATACAATTTTTATTGATTGTTTGGCAACCGCCAGTTTTGAGAACGTTTTTGAGTTGGTTTTGAAATCCCAAATTTGGATCAATCTTTATTCCTAATTTTCTGCAGGGTTCTTTTGGTTTTATCTGTTTGGCGTTGTAATTTATCACGCCAAATTGTTTCGTCATTTTGTCTCGAAAAGAACTGTAAGTTGGTTTTGTCAAGTTCATTCTTTACTTGTTCTGTTTGAGGTAATCATCAGTCTTCTCCAATACAGTAAGGGCATATTTTTGTAGCTCAAATATGTTTGTGTTCTTGATACAAAAACATTTATCATCCGCAAAATGAATTATTTTTGTTTTTGCTTGTACAAAGTCATTGATATATAGCAGGAGAAACAAAGGCCCCAAAACAATTCCTTGATGAAAACCATGGTTGATTACTATCCATTCCTGAAAATCTGTAAGCACTTAAATTTCTTAAAAATATTTGATACGATTCGCCTTAGCAAGATTCGCCTTAGCTCAAATTTAACATGATTATACACTAAGAGTTTTGCTGCTATATCATTTTTTAACACTGAACTAATCCGCTGCAATTATTTCTTAATTTTCAAAACTGTACTTTTTTGTTTGCATGGTTTCTAATTGCCCCCTTTTGACAGTGATGTTTCTTTTTTTGACACTAAATTTTTAATTTAGTCTGGTGAGATAATGAGTAACTTTTTCGCGGATAAGAGTTGTGGCTGAAATTACAGTTTTGTTCGAACAAAGAAGGTAAAGATCCAACTAATTTTAAGACAAAAACTTGCTATTTTTTCTATATATATATATATATATATATATATATATATATATATATAAATATATGTATATATATATATATATATATATATATATATATGATCGGGTTCAAGTCAATTATGTTGTAAACTATTAATTGCTGGCTATATAAATATCAATCAATCAGATCATCAATCATCCATAAGAAGTTTGTTCCATCAGCAGACGGAGAAATTGGAACTAAAAATTGAGCAAAAACCCCTCATGGAATTGATACTCAAAGAAGGTAAAGATCGAATTAGGTCTAAGATAAAAACGTGCATTTTTTCTATATATGTTATCGTGTTCAAGTCAATTATGTTAGAAACTATTAATTGCTGCTAATTTAAATAAAAATCGATCAGATTGGTTGATAGCATTCACAATTTGCGAATCATCTTTTTAACTGAAAGATCTCATGTTTCTTACAGAAAGTTGGGTACAAATTAAAATACATTATTCGGAAAATTATCTAGCGTCAAATTGACTTATTATTGGTCCGAGACAGATCGCGTCAACACGGTGGTACCTTGATAATAATGACTACTAAATATAAACAGTCAACAAAGTTAACAAATCAACTTGGCTTCGATAGAATGTAGCATCAAATTTTGCTTGTTATGCTGACGAATAATACGTCTTTTATACTTTTTGAGCTTATTTTTCATGGGAATGACTTTATGGTGCTTTTTTAAAATAAGAATGAGCCATAATGAATCCTATCTTGTTCTGGCAAATTAAGATGACTAAAAATATCTCTGAGTACCAAAAATACATTTTTGGGGATGCAGACTGGTTATATAGGACCAAGGGGAAGATCAACGGAAAAGATCCGATTGTTGAAAAGATCTATTTTTTTTATTTTTCTGGGTTTCTTGCTACGAGGAAGATGAAACTGGTGAGTGTTCGATTCGGAACTTCACGTTGAACAAATCAGATGTGCCTTGCAACAGGAGATTGCGTCTGAGAAAAATTTCAGAACTCTTTTTTGAGCTCTCTAGCTACTTTTTTCAACTGTGTTCACTCTTGTTTTTGTGTTCAATTGATTGTTGTTGCTCAAGTATAATAATTGAGCGGGCAGCTGTTCAAGTTGCACGCGTGCACAGCTTTTATGTTTTTACAATTTTCAATTTGGCACTTTACGAATACATGTATGCAAAGCAGCCATTACAGTGTCTGAATTAGTAGTGGTATTTGAACAATTTTCGTAGCTCAGTGTATGTTTTTCACTGCGATGTTTTTGTATTGTCGCATAGATAAAACGGCTATAGATAAAACGTTGCTTTCTATTTCTCAGAAATAGAGCGTTAGATTTTTGGCAGATTATTTATCACTTGAAGCAAAATTGTTGTATGTGGATTTCATTCGTATTCCATCATTTAATTTGTGCTTAAAGCGCTTGGAAAAAATTAAAGGTTCTGCGACGTTTTCAGCCAACAAAGGTTAGTTAAAGTTTGACTTTTTTGCTTGAATCAGATAGCAGAGCTTTTAAACGTTTGCTCATGCATCCATTTGGTTCTCGGCAGAGTTGCACAGAATCGCCCCATCCCCTCGCAATACTCGGATTTCTTCTCTGTCTTTGCCACAAAAGTCTGGTGAGAGACGAAAGTCTGAACATAGTCTGAACAATGTCACACGAAAGCCTGATCAAAGACGAAATTCTGGACTAACGTTGCTCCAAAAATTGATCAGAGAGTACATTAAATGACCATCTTCATTTGAGTGCACTTCCTTTAACGCTGTATTTGGTGAAAATTTGGTTCACAAAAAAACTTGGTTGCACAAAGGTCTGACAAGGAGGCCGCTTCAGTCTGACACTGTCTAAGAATTTAATGCAAACTGGAATAAATGGTGTGAAAGCAATGGAATTATGATAGACCGGAACTTTATAAAGATTTATATGATGAATTAAATAATTTCACATGCTGAATGCAGTGACGAGATCTGGCCAACAAAAATGTCTCCAGCAAAAAAAAACCGGCGAAAACGACGACCAATCTGTAATTGGATGTCATGGCTCCTGTGTCTCCCTATCCCCCGCATGCGTCAAATGGCTAAAAGGGACTCGTAGGACTGTGTCTGGGTTTGTGATCATTGTCTTAGCACTGATGTCTGTTCCACCCAAGATGAGTTAAAATCATTCCTTCACTCACTGAGAGTAAATGTCGAGTGTTCTTGAAAACACCCTGCCGAGAGCTGTTGATTAAGTGGTAGGTGATCAAATTGAGCCCATTATGACTTCTAATGGGATACAAATTACAAGTCGGGCTCTGAGCATAACGCATTCTCTCAGAAAACGTTGACGACAGCATTTAATTACGAGTTTTTATTCTTACCTGACCAAAGTGGGGAGAATAGAAACATATTTCATATCTGGAAAACTGACATGAACTGTTGAAAATTGATTAAAATGGTGATCTGCTGTTTTATAAACCTAGTCATCGTAACCAAGTTAATTGATAATTCAAATTTTTTCAAAGTAAAATTAAAAAAATTGGTTTATAATAACTGATGTACCTGATAAAGTGGCTTTGGTTAATGGTAGAACTGACAACACTCTCACAGAAATTGAAGAGATTTGTAATCATTGGCTTAGGTTGTGATAGAAGTGAAGTGTCTTTCGGACGATTTGGAGGAGTGAAATCCGAGAATGTTCAGAGAATAAAGTATAGGCCATTGTTTATGTGATCTAACAACTCTCAATTTTTGTCAAGATGTTTTCGTCGAAAAGCCAAGCTGAAAAATTACAAGCATCCATAAGAAGTTTGTTTCATCAGCAGACGGAGAATTTGGACCTAAAAATTGAGCAAAACCCCTCATTGAATTGATACTCAAAGAAGGTAAAGATCGAATTAGGTCTAAGATAAAAACGTGCAGTTTTTCTATATATGTTATCGTGTTCAAGTCAATTATGTTAGAAACTATTAATTGCTGCTTGTTTAAATATCAATCGATCAGATCGGTTGATCGCATTCACAATTTGCAAATCATCTCTTTAACTGAAAAAAAATCTCATGTTTCTTACAGAAACTTGATTATAAAATAAAATACAGTATTCGGAAAAGTTTTTAGCGTGAAATTGAAATGTTATTGGTCAGAGACAGATCACGTCAACACGGTGGTACCTTGGACTCGGGGGTTCACTTATCGTTCGTGCTCGTTAAAGCTCATTTGTCGAGAAAAAGTTTCTGTTGTCTTCAAATAAAATTGTGGCCTCAACTGTTGATTTCCTATACTTGTTGAAATTCCTCTGAATGATTTCTTATGCACTTACTGGCAACGTGCCAGTGTCACTTATGTTTTGCAAAAATGGATCCTCTGTGGGAAGCCACTGGATACCTTCATTTGTTGTTAAAAAGATTGTTCTTACTTACAGCCTTAGATTTCTAACTGTTTTGAAATTACTAATTACCGCCACATTCCCATCCTTCTAAAACATCAATGGTATTCGGGTGGCAGTATTTAAGTGACAGAAAAATGGTTTCATGAAAGTTTATAGCACCATTAGTCTTATTTTAGTATTTTGGAGAATGATTTTAGCAGCAGTGATCATCTTGAAGATTGTTTTTTGACGTTAAAAAAACGCTCCGTTCTGTGCAACAAATCGTCCTTCTGAAAAGACTAGCTTCCTTTTTGTTTTGATAAAGTTTATATCAAATAATTCAATTATTATTTGAATTGTAGAACACTAAAAGTTCAAAATGACCACGTTGTTTGTAACAAAATTAAGGTTGCGTCTGCTGTTATTCAGGGGGATGTATTGTGGCCTCTTTTGAGACAATGTTCATAAACGATAAGAAGGATTCAGTTGGGCAATAGATTGTGGCGTTACGAAAATTTTTTGTGATTTTTTCAAAAAAAAACATTCAAAGAGACATCAACCAACTGTCAGCGTGGTCGTTAATGAATGGAATACATTCCTTTTCTGAAAAACGCAAGGTCTTTTTATTTGGACAAGACCCCTCTGTTTATTTGATCCAGACGACAAAGCTCAGCCCTACCTCAGCGGTTCTTTTCTTTCCTCTTACACGTAGACTACATCGTAGACTTGGGGATGGTCAGTAGAAATTTAGCCTTGGCAAAATGTCAAATGTTGCATTGCAAAAACCACAAAATTCTTTTGTCTACGTCGATTGTTCTATTGACTATTTATTTCCGGCGTGGCACGTTTCTTTAGTTTTGGTACAAAAAATTGAAAAAAAAATCAATTTTGTTGTCTGAGTTGGATTCTCTTTATCCGTTCGTGAAATCCGGTTGATTACATGATGCGCCTAAATATTTCGCACATTTGTTTTCAGTCATCACTCGCAGATCTCAAATTCCCATGGAAATTAGTTAATTAATTTATCGGTTGTTATTTGGATTAAAAGTGTCGAGATATCGTTCACTATATCTGATCGGACTGGCCAAATTCAAATCAAGAAGAGCAGAAAATTCAAAACGGCTGAGGATTTCAACTTTTGATCTGAAAAATGAAAACATTTTTGCACCTTATAACCAGCTATCAACCTATGCTTTCATGTCTTGCATATCGTTAGCTTTGTTGAATTCTCTATAGACGTCACTAAGGTTAGTCTCAAATTTTGCCCTCGCAGTATAAATTTTTTCCTGCAAGATTCCATGGGCTTGTAAAAACAGGAAGTAAAAGTTTATTTCACCAATAAAAGTGGGGACAACCACAAACACAAATGGGTTATACCGAATCCTGGGAGGACGGTTGCCCAGCAAACCGCCTGAAGCAAAATTTTTGTCGGGTATAGAATTACCCGGCAAAAGAAAACGGAAGGCGTTAAGTACACGGAAGCGCAACGGATCCGAAAGCGGGAGGGATGGGGGGAAACGCTGAACAGGCAACGCAAGACGCAGCGGGAAACGGGACGAAAGGAAGAAAACCGTCGGGCAAACGATGTACGACCTGAGGGAAACGGAATGGACGCAACCGAAATTACACACGACTCTTAAAGACGACTCTATAGGTAGCTAGTTGGTGACTGGCGGAATCTTAAAGAAAGCTTGAAGTGAAGCTAAGAAAACAAAAGAGAATTAAGAGAGTTTCTGGGTGCGCTAAATTTACCAGAACAAGTCACAGTCAGAGTTTGAATTTAAATTTGGGACAGTTTTACAGCTTTTATGTGACGCATGCGAAATTGATTAACCGCACAGAGAATTGATGTTGCTCTCCGTTGTAAATGTTGAATGTCGTCGTACGTCTAGCTTGCTATCTCACTAGTTTAATCTCTTCTTCTCCTGAAATGTAGTTTCTTTTCAGTCAGATGTACCCCTAGTCCGCTTGTTCACTGATGGTGAATTGGATTTGATTATAGTCAAAACAGAAGTTGGTGGAGATAGTCATAGCTCCATGCACGTTGTGATGTAAAAGAGTACTGTGCTGATGTCGATTGTGCCTGCCTCGTTCGTATTGTGGCCGACTGAATGCTTATGGTCAGCGCGTCCATTGTGCTATAGGCAGTTGTTGAAATGAGTGTAAGGAGAACTAATTCCGTCATCTTATACTGAAGAAACATGTGTTGCTATGAACATTAGGCAAACGTATTCGAATTCACAGTTCACATCAGGGCAAAAAGTCAAAAACATCAATTTGATAAGCTTATGGCAAAATGCAGAGTTAAATGTAATGGCACCAACAATATAGGTGCAGAAAACACTCTATCGACCATTTTTTTTCAAATCGGCTCGATACAGTCGAATGATGTAGTTATATCTCAAGAATAACAAGGCAAACGTGTTGGCATTATGACGTTGAAGGCCACATAGCAAACTGCATCAAACCGGCAAATCGACCAAAAAAATTTTTTTGAGGTCTTAGTCAAAGATTGGTCACCGATACATTTTGAAACCTAAAATAAGCCTGAAAAGAGCTCAATCGATTTAGATTGTTAGTAGGTTCAATGAAAATTATGTTAAACGTACTTTATGTGTTTCTGACTTATCTATGTTCTATGCATAATAGAACGCATTTGATCTTTTTGTTCTAATGGTGAATTCGGTGGTGGTCAAGCAAGCCGATAGGCAAGCAAGCCGAATTTTGAAAGTGAGGTCAAGTAAGCCGAACAATTTTGGGATACCCGTATTTTAAGTTGCCCCTGGCCGGCTGGTGGGTGCGCTTCGCCGCGATATCCGACCCGCCGTTTCCGGATTACATCCCACAGCGGATGAGAGGCATGGCCATGGACAGCGGTCCGCTCGTACCCACTAGATGTCTAAAAATCGACGTATTTTTGTTTGTTTGATGCATTGAAATAATTTATGCACTGTAATACTACGCGCAGTATTGATTGTAACGGCTAACAATGTTTTATTTCTGATAGATTACATAACTATTGTATAACTTTTCTGTCGGCTTTCACTTCGGCTTCCTTTGCGTACACCGGCGAATTATATATCTGAGAAATACGGCCTATTCTTTCAGATGACGTCATAGCTTTCGTTGTTCATTTAGTTTCTGGCTGCTCTTTTACTCATTAAGAGTAATACTAGTGAATAAAACCAAAAGTTAAACCTTCGGGTGAACGCAAAGTAAGCCGAAGTAAAAGTAAGCCGACATAAAATCAAGCCGAAAGATATGTAATAGTTATGTAATCTATCAGAAATAATACTTTGTTAACCGTTAAAATCAACACTGTGCATAGTATTATAATGTATAATGTATTCCAATGCACCAAAGAAACAAAAATGCGTCAATTTTTAGACATCTAGTGGGTACGGGCCTCAGCGGACCGCTGTCCATGGCCATGCCTCCTATCTGCTGTGGGATGTAATTCCGAAACCGCGGGCCGCCAGGCCCGCCAGGGGCAACTTAAAATAGGGGTATCTCAAATTTTTTCGGCTTACTTGACCTCAATTTCAAAATTCGGCTCGCTTGCTTATCGGCTTGCTTGACCGCCTCCAAATCTTCCAACGTTTTTAGATGCATACTACGTATACATTTAATAATTTATAATCCCGTTTTTTTGGATAGGGCTAGGGTCCCAGATTGAACAATAACCTAATTTGGCCTTGTCAGAAAAATTAAGAACTTAACACCGTCATTTTTTCATCGGAACATTAACGTTTTAATTAAAGATAAGTCAGTTGAGAATTGAGTTACAACATTTTCTCGTGGCGGACACCGATTGTTAATAAGACAGGCAGGCAGCATTTCTAATACGTGTCTGTTGCAACCCATGAAATGCTACACAATGTGCTTAAAAGTTCAAAACTTAAAAACTGCGTAACTAGGTGTCTTCTTGTAAATTGACCCTCGAACAAATTTTGAAGGAAGTTTTTTGAAGGAGTGTGTGATTTTTTGTACACACAGTGCCTGACCATTTTAACTTCTCTATTGAATTTTTTCATGCTTTATATGATTCAAATTACTTTCATTCTTCAGAATTTCAAGCAGCTCTACTCAAGTGGCTAACACCCCCCCCCCAAGTTGAATATGCCTGTAATCGAGCCACTGACGTGACGGTCGTTCATGAGGAATTTGTCCGACTTTGATTGCGTTGTCTAGTGAATTTAGAGTCCTGTCAAGTTCTGATTACCGTCGCAACGATGTTGCATCTTTTGTTAACAGAAATAAAGCTTGTATTAGCAGTATAAAAATTAAATATGGCCCTACTGATGTGATCAGTTTTTTCATGTTAAAGTATCTTACCTTTAAATCTCAAGACAATTTACGGAAAAATTATGATGAAAAAGATCTAACAAACTTGACTCCAATAAATCAAAAAACTTTAAACGGAAGGGTTTTCTAATAATTTTTTAAATTGTTGTAATAGATGGCAATATTTTCCGCATTTACAATATAGTAACCTCATGACAGCTTAACAAATTTGTTATATTGGTGACTCGATCTTAGCAGGAGTTAATGTAGTAAAGTTACCTAAAATTTAACTCACATTAATATCTTCAAAGTAGTTCACTTCGAAATATTTTGAAGTTACTCTCGTCGACATTCTGTTTTTTTAAGATGACTAGTGCTCTGTTCATGTCCCAATTTACATTGTCCAGTCTTGATTCTTGAGTAAAATTCCAGCGTTAGTACTTGTAACATTTAATTTGCGTAGCAAGTCATAACCACTAAGCTGATTGGGCTTCGTGTTAATCGCCTACAAACTGGCTTATGTATAAATAGAATGTATACTATTATAGTAATTACCAGTTATAATCTACAAACGTATGACATTACTCTGCTCAGACTTAATTATGGGCTATTAGTAATTTTCAGACTCTACGGGATAATTTTAGCCTGGGCGAACTCTATGACCTCAGTATAATCAGAACGAAGAAAACTGCACGTAAATAAACTTAAAATATTCTGGAGATGCAATGTTTCAAAACTGATTCAAGTTTTTACTCTTGAGATGCGCTGGTTTTGCGCAGAAGGGCTCTAAAGACTCATTTCCGGGTCGTGTTGGCTCATTTTTGACTTCTTACCTGCAATTTTTTTGCTACTTGAGCCTTTATGTTAGCCATTTTTGTAATTATTCGAGAACTGACATGAAAGTACACTTATTCTAGATTTTAAAAACAAATAATTCAAGTAACGTGAAAAAGACGAAAGATGAATTTTTTTTAGATTTTGAGTTTATATATCTCGTCATGAATTATAAAAATTAACAATGCCTCTTCAGCAAGAACTTTTTAAAGACCTTTTCGCTGATTTTACATTAATATCTCACCGTCAAGGATTCCTGTTCGTCAAAATTGGTTTAATAAAACCTGTTAATATTCCTGAATCGTATGTATTGTTAAAGAAAAGAAAGCTTTGCTCCAAAATGACAAAAAATTCAGACTGTTATGCAAATTTGCCTTGACATCACGGGTCTAAGTATGCTTCCCATTTGCTTTTGGTTACAAGGTTTTTAAACGAGTTATTTAGTTATCGCCGCGATCTTCTTAGCCACCTATTACTGGGCTTCAGAATTTTACGACTCGAAGAGGAGTATTGGAGAGGTGTCGTTTTCTAAACAATTTGTTGGAGTGAAATTGAGACAGGCATTGAAAATCGTAAATTGATTGGCTGTGGTTTACTTGCGGAACAAATTTGAAAATTGAAGTGAACAGAGAATGTATTTGTGTTCATGCTGCTCGTTTCAAAAGAGCAAAATATTGAGGTGTGAAATTTGATCTTCCAGCGGGCAAAAATTTCTGTTCACCAGCCGCTTTTTCAAACATTTGTTCTGGGGTTTTACCCAATGTTTACTTCTGTAGTCTATAAAAAACGATTAAAGTTTTGATAGCATTCAAATTTTTTTTTGGAATTTAGAATTAATTTAAATATAATTTTTATGTGTTCGAACTATTTTTCCGATTTTTAGTATATTTTAAGCTTTTTTGTCACCTGTTGAGTTTTAATGGTTGAGTTGGGGTTTGGATGGACTCATAATGCTTCTACGTCTTTTGAGTTTCAGCAAGAAAAGAATTTGTTTATTGTTAAACAAATTTTAATGAGGATTATGAGGAAAATCTCTCAGTTAGTTATTTTCTAATTTTCTTCAAACTTTGATAAGATTTTTGATCCACGATAGCTCGCATAGTGTTGTTTGAGCAACAAATTTTAATTAACAGCATAGCGGAAAGTTTTCTTTATGTTAACTTGTTTTATATGAAGATATACTTCATTGGAACTAAGATTGTTTGCATTGGAACTAAGATTTTTTATGTTTTGTTGAGTTTCGAGTTCTTCTAATTAGCGATTTCAAACTTATTTTCGGAGTTCATTCTGCTCAAAATGTTTTCAACATTTAGGCGGCATCTGCTCAATGCCAGAGCAATCTAAATTGAACAAAGTCAGTATCAAAAAAATAAATCCGAAAAGAAACTGGAAAAACCCCATTGAGACCAATTTTAGATAGTCAGTATTTGAACATCGCTCTAATTAATTTTATTTACGAATTTTAATTAATTGGCATTCATACTAATCCCTGTATCTTCTCATTAAGGAACTGAACTACGAAACCCAATCAAAGTAGCAATCATTTTACATTTTTTTTGCAAAAGAGCAAATTTTCCTGGTTTTGGTGTCAATCCTAATCGGGGTCATGAGAATCAAGGGAGGCTAATTTCTGGCAATCTATCGGGTATCTTTTTTCTTAAAGCTTTATTTAAATAATTAATGAAGTTTTGAATTTTAGGTGGGAGGAACGTTTGATGATCTCCAATAATTATTGAAATGGAGACCGATGACTATTCAAGTCAAGGTTCGGACTATAGTCAACGGGAACCACTGACGAGACGAATAAGAAATCTTCTCAAAGAATATCCAGATGGTTTGGCTATTCCCAAAGAATTGCTACAAAATGCGGATGATGCGCAGGCAACCGAGGCTTGTTTGTTGCTCGATTTGCGCCAGCACTCTCTGGCAAATTTGATCAATCGTAAAATCACCGATTTCCAAGGACCAGCTTTGCTGTTTTGGAACAACAGAACGTTTTCAGACGCCGATTTTGCAAATCTCTGTAAGTTTGGCGGGGAGACCAAACTTGAAGATCGTAAAAAGGTCGGAAAATTTGGTCTGGGATTCAACGCTATTTACAATCTTACGGATCTACCACTGTTTGTATCCAGAACCTCTCTTTGTATTTTGGATCCTCATGAGAAATTTTTCATTACTAGCAGTGGTCCGAGTGGAGGAAAACAATTTGACTTAAACCGTCGAGAAAATGGAAGTTTTTTCAGGGACAAAATCTGTGGTCAGTTGGAACCTTTCGTTGGCATCCAAAACTTTGAAGTCTCCGAGGATAGAATTGATTACAGTGGAACTCTGTTCAGATTTCCTCTACGAAACAGAGAACATGTCGGTTGGAGCGAAATCTCGAAAAAAGTGTACACACCTGAAGATGCTCTTCATTTGATAGACATGACCGCTAAATCAGCTCCCCTGTTTCTGATGTTTCTGCAGCATGTTAACAAGTTTGAAATTCGGATCAGAGAAACAACTGAGATGCAGTTTCGGACGGTAGCAAGCGTCAGCCGGTCATTTATTGGCTCAAACTCTACGATGTCGAGAGTGCTTATGACAGCCCCTGACAAATTTGATAGAGATTACAAAATCGTTATCAACGACGACATAAAGAAGAGACTTTATGAGTGGGATATCTTTGTCAGTGCGCCTGGGATTAAATCTGAACTCGATGGTACACCATGCGTGGGAGGCATTGCATTTCCCTCGCATGATCTGAAGTTAGAATCAAACACGGATCGGCAACTTCTGTTTTGTTTTCTACCGCTTCCTAACCCACATTCTACAGGTCTTCCCTTCCTCGTAAACGGCAGTTTTGCCGTCTCTCCATCCAGGAGACACCTGGAACTAGAGTCGGCCGATGATAGAAGTCACCAGAGAAGTATAGAGGGACGGTGGAATCGCGACATCCTTGAGAGAGCTGTAGTTCCCGCTCTACGCAATGCTCTTCTTTCCAAAGCACGCACGCACACCCAAGAACAGCTCTTCAGATTGTTTCCGGATGCAAATGGACAGGTAGACGCATTTTGTTTGTCAATTTTGAAGCTGTTCTACAGTCAACTGGCCACAGATATCAATTTACGATTGTTTTCCAAGTCATACGGGGCCTCCGATAGGTTTCTATCGTTGCAGCACTCAGGGGTTTATTTGATATCTAACAACGTTCCGTACCATATCCATGACAATATTTTAGTATGCAACTCGACTATTACGGGAATCGATTTACTATCCCTTCCCACCAAAATTGTTCTAGCTCTGCGCCTTTATGGAAGGTCTGTTTATGAAAGTAAGAAGCTCAATTTGTCTCAAATTTTGTCCTACTGGCAGTTCGAGAAGTTCTCCCATTGTTTGCCAGACATACAACGACATTATAGCCAGTTAATGAGATTCATTCTGGATTCACCAATTGACCTATCAATGCTCTCTTTTCTCTATCATAAGCAATGGGTGTTAGTCGATTGCGACAACATATCACAAAGATTGATGAAGAAACCTTGTGAACTTGTTAAACCTGGTTCAGATGTGAGTCGGTTGCTTACATTTACGAAAATGTTCATTCCATCGGAATCTATGGAAATTGCGGAGAATGGATATGATGTAATGTGTCTGAAACTGGGATTGAATGACAGATATCTTCCTGTGTCTGCTGTGAATGATGTAAAGGAGAACTTAAACGCTATCAGAAACCCAACAGATCACAAAATTCGTCTGAAGCAGTACTTTGATCACCTTGAGATGAATGAACTATATTACAGGACCAGTGGGCACAATCTATTCAGTGGTCTTTTGCTTCCCAGCAGACAGTTTGGTGAGTTGGCTGAATGTTAGAGATGCAAACTGCCTTGTACGATCCTTTAGTTGTTTAAATGCTCCCGAGTGAAGTCTGAAGCAACTATAGTCGAGTCATTTATGCAACAACAATGGTTTGCTTGACCAATTAGACTTTTGAATAGAATTTTTGCCCTCTACTCCTCGAATTTCGCTCCTGATTTAAATTGCTCTCCAGATTTTCAAGCAGCTGAAATCAATTGTTGAGATTTTTGTACTAAAGG
>NC_134470.1:47396202-47623469 GCF_964194025.1 Convolutriloba macropyga | reverse complement strand
ATTTGAATCTTTTCAATGCCTCCCCTTCCAAAAAGTTCTGCACTTCTCTGCGAAACTGACATGGATTTTTGTGTGGTGAATAGTTAGCACAACTGTTAAGTTGAGACAAAGAATTATTGAATCGGGCTACTCTATTAAAGTAATTATCTTCAGAACGTTTCCGAAATGTTTTTCTCGCTTCAATAAAAACTTTTAAATTGATCTGGTCTTTGGACAACCAAAAGTTATTGACCAGTGGTCTGACGCATTCATAGAAGTTAAGCCCACTAAAATCTTGTTAAGCAGAATTGGGTCGTTAAGAACTAGGAAATAACTGACTGGCAAAAGTCGATTTCGAATTAGGCTCTCAACGTATTATTTGTCACCCAGAACAGAACGGCAAGTTATCCATTTTAAACCTGATCTCTGCAGTCTTTCCAAGCGTTGAAGATACTGTGGTCCTGGGTTTCAGACATTTGACGCATAAAGACCGCAGAGAATATATATGTTTTCACCAACGTGCATTTGACAGTTTCTTTTGTGGTGCGGGGTATAACTCTTCTTAAATGATTCAGTTTTTAAAAACCTTTCTTTACCGCCATTTCGAGGTGACAATTCCAAGTCATGCTGACCGTAAAAATTAATCCAAGATCTTTAATTTGTTTTTCGTTTTTGAGGGCAATTCTCTTTGCAAATAACTCTGTAGACGAATTATATGTATTTTTGTATGAGAACTCGCTGAATTTGTCAAAATTGAAATTTAGTTTATTTGAGCCAGACCATTCGATAGCTCTATTTATATCAAACTGAAGTTCTTCACGTTCTGAAATCTGTCCTATTTTTTTCGTATCATCGGCATAAAGGAATGTTTTATTATTAAGTTGATCAGGTAGGTCATTTATGTACACGGAGAACAAAAACACAGCAAATAATGATCCCTGGGGACCCCCGCTTGAGATTTTTGAGAAAGTCAAGTAACTGTCTGCAATTTTTACTTTCTGCTGTCGATCAACCAGATATGAAGCAAAAAATTTCAAAAACTTTTCATCAAACCCAAAAACGAGCAAGCTTTTGAAGCACAATATTAAAATTAATCGTATCAAAAGCTTTAGCAATGTCCAAGTAAACTGTTATCGGGGATGAAATTTCGTCTAAAGCTTGATATAAGTTATCACAATATAGTAACAATTGGGTTACTGTTGAATGTTTTTGCCGAAAACCATGCTGAGCAGTGCAAAGCTTCCTTTCGAATGTCTTCTTAATTTGTTTGTAAACTATTCTTTCAAAAACTATAGAAATTGCACAGAGCATTGCGATTGGTCTGCAGTTTTTAATTTCCGTTTTGCTACCATTTTTGTGATGAGGACGAACGTGTATGTTTTTACAGACTTTGGGAAATTGGCAAGCTTTAATAATACAGCTAAATATATACAAGATACTATTCATAACGTACGGCGCTGAGGCTTTAAGGAGTGATGGTGTTATTTGATCATAAGAGTTGGCACCAGATTTAATTTGTGATATTTCGTCTATCACATCTTTTGCGTTGAATGTGATATCGTCTAGAAAAATCTCTGGTTGAGCTGTTTCAGGCACAAAAGTGTCAGAATTATTTTCGATAAATAATGAAGAAAAATGCTCGTTGAAACGTTCCGCAATTTGCTGAGAACCCATTATATCCTGGCCTTTATATTTCATTTTCTCGGGGAAAGTTTGTTCTTGGTTTAGTCTTCGCAAAAATTTGTATGCATCGTTGTTTGTTGTAATACAGAAACCCTCGATAAAGTTTTGTTTGTCCTTAAGCAAGTAAAAATTTAACTCCACCTCTAAATTTCTAATTTCCTCTAATCTTTTGTTTGTTTTCCTTAGCGTCTTCAACTTGTTTTCTATGTGTACACTATGGGAAGACAAATAAGATGGTGCGTCAAGTCGGCGTTTTGTTATGAGAGGTATTGACTTTTCACAAGCATTATAGAAACTCTGATTAAAGCAATGTAGCTAGTCATTGGGACATCTGTTGGACATAGTGGGGATTTACAAAGATTTGTTTTGTGAGCAATAAGAGTACCACCGTGAAATCCAACTTTTCTATCTTTTCTGGACTGCACGAAATATTGCCGATTTAGGAAAATTTCTGAATTTCTCACTTCATCTGTAAGCCATGTTTCAGTTAAGCAAAGTATGTCAATATTATGTTCCCTTAGTAAAATATCGAGATTCACTCTGCGATCAATTGTTACAATTGACCGGCAATTCAGTAAACCTATCTTCAGTACTTGTGTTTCCTCTAGTCATGAACGTGAAGTTGTTTGATGACCTATCTTCTGACATGTTTCTTCTACTGATTGAGTTATGTCTACGAGCTGGTTTTCGACGAACAACGCTCCTGATCTAATTTTGATTTCGGATCTGTTAATGTTCAGTTTTTGAGCAATTTTGAAACGATAGTCAAGTAGCTTCTTTTCTTTCTCCCAATCATCTTTGGATAAGAAAGCTTTCGCAAAAATGTTTTGAGCCTTCAATTTTTGATTCGACATCAGGAGCAGTCGATAGTTCCAAGGATTAGTCAACTTAACTACAAGTGGACGTATTCTTTGTGCAGGTTCATCAAATTTCCCCAGCCGGAAAATATCTTCAACCATGATTTTGTCAATTCCACAAGACTGTGCAATCTCTTTACATTTTTCTTGTCGTAGCTGATCTGCTCTACAAAAGAAGTTGTTTCCGTACCATCTTTGGGTTTCTCAGCAACTCCAAAAAGAATCAAATTGTATAGGTTTTCACTTTTTTGAATTTAGATTTTGTCACTTGGTGAGGAGAGCTGTTTATCTGTTTCGGAAATTTTTGAATTCATTTTTGTGTGAACATTTCTTACGCAATCGCGAATTTCAGTTTTGAATGATTCTATTTCAGATTTCAAGTTGCTTTTCATATCCTCAATTTTTTGAGATAGTTCGTCTTGAATGTTTGACTGATCTTGGGGAATCACGACTTGATTTCGACAATGTATACATGCCCAAAAACATCCATTAATGTTCCCCAGTGTCCTAAAATTTTCCTCTGACAGGTCTGTGCAGTTAATATGGAACCATTTGAGAAACTTGAAGCATTGTATGCTAAATGCAGTACAATTGTTACTACTTATACCGCATGGAAAATCTTCAGAAGACGCTTGTTTTATTTTAGAGCCTTTTTTGTGAGGCATGTTTTTAAACTGCCCAGTGGCACCTCACGGAACCTGGTAACAGCTTAAAACTACTTCTTTAGGATGCCTCAATGCTACAAAACCTTTTGGGGGAACTGTTCTTCTTTTTAAAATCAATAAAACAACCAAATAAATGGAACGATCTAACCGGATATATTGAGTCCTTTTTCTAGCTTCAAAGTGTTTTTCCACCCCAAAATAACATTCAGGACGCAATAAAATAACGGTTTTTCGTTCTGAAGTTTTTGATAATTCTTTGAAATATCAGATCTTTTGTCAACGCTTTTCTTTAGTAAGGCAAAGCTAGCGCACGTGCAATTCTCTCACTTTCGGGTTTTTTTTTGATGAGCTCCAACAGCGCCATCTGAAATCACTTAGTGAATACCCCCACCTAAAGCGTGCTTTATTCAACGTACCCTCCGCCGGTCGCAACAAGCTACAAAAAAAATTGAGCCTTCCCATTAGTAGTGAAAATGCCGGCTTTGTAACGGGCGGAGGACATTGTCCCCCCCCCCCCCCCGTTACAATACCGGCATGGCCTTTTTTAGGTGCCCTTGTCGAAAACTTGTAAAATTTTTTGAAAATTTTATTTCTCATGGTTGGCAAAGACTTGTAATTTTTTTGTGAATTTGGTGTTGTGAGAGTGGTGGAACTTGTAAAATTTTTGGAAAAAAGTTGGTGAAGCGAATGAGTGAAACTTGTAAAGTTTTCGTTTTTTTTTGAAGTTCTGAATCCCTTTTCTAGTCTAATGAGACTAATGAAGGACTGAAAAGCGAAAGTTACTAACCTGATGGAATACTGAGGCAAGGGAAGAAAAGATAGTTTAAATTTGATATGTTTTTGTTCTAATGTAAGAAATTAAATAATTTTGCGAGTCTGAGACCGCACAAGTGGTATTAATTTAATGGGTTTTATTGCCCATATGTTTGAATTAACAAGCAAGTGCGAAGTAATGAAATTGGATGTTTGTTGAATTTCAAGCCTGGAGAGAAGTTTCAAGCAGCGTTTCGAACTGAAAGTAGCGCATGAGAATGAATGGGGGACAATATATCGTGAAAATTGGCTGAAAAATTGAAGAAATTGTGGTCTAAAAATTGTCTGAAAATCGACTAAAAAAGTGATTTTTTGGCTTCATTTTTGTGTCGTGAAAGGCTTGATATGGGGGCCAATTGAAATTGATAAAATTAAGGGCTGAAAATACTTTGAATGGAACGCTTAAGGTGTATTTTTGAAGTCATTTTACGACAAAAAAAAAATTTTCGCCACTAATAAGCATTTTTATACATTTTAAAAAATGTAGAAATATGGTAGGAGAAATACTGTTAAGGAGCGAGGTTTTTATTAAATATTATTCAGTGATAACTTGTTTGTATTTTTGATGAAAAAAGGCCAAAAATGTGCAAAAATTGGTAGTTTTTTAGGTAAGAATGCAGAACAAAATAATCTATGCTAGTTATAATGGAGTGGGCAACAAAGTTTCATAAGTTGAGAGTTTGCTCGAACGATTAATAATGAGC
The DNA here is from genome assembly GCF_964194025.1 of Convolutriloba macropyga. Taxonomy (NCBI): domain Eukaryota; kingdom Metazoa; phylum Xenacoelomorpha; order Acoela; family Convolutidae; genus Convolutriloba; species Convolutriloba macropyga. The sequence continues at coordinate 47,618,768 of NC_134470.1, read as the reverse complement.
AATTGGGTATTTTTTGCAGGTTACTTTTTGTTAATTTTTTCTCATTTTTTGGCGTTTTTTGACAAAAAATCGAAAAAATTGACGTTTCTCGGGCGAAGAATGTTGAATAAAGTGTTTTTCTTAGTTGAAACGCAACTTACGATGAATTTTTTTAATTTAATAGCTTGGCGAAACAAATAATAGTGAATAATAGTGGTTAACTGGGTGCTGAATATATGTTTTTTTTGTTACTTTTAATGTTTTTAGTTAAAACTATAACTATTTTGCGAACCAAATGTTATAAAAGAACTTTCGGCTAAAATAGCTGACGTCCAATTGTACAGTATTCAGTGTACAAGGTCAATTTATTTATTTCTACTGAAATTGTGGATTTAAAAAATGTGAGAGATTAAGAACAAAAAAATCATGGTTGACACTTTTGCCGGCGAGTAACCCATTTATGTTTCTATGAAAAATTCTTCGAAGTGTTCATGTGTAACTTCACTACATGGTAGACAAAATTCGGCTTTGGCAACCATAAATCTAGGTTGAGTTTGGTTGAGTTTTTTTTAGCATATCTGTGCAATCGACCCTGTAAAGCCAAAGTGAGGAAAAGTGCTCTTAAATAGTTTTTATTGGTATTGCATTTTGTTTACGATTCAATTCAAAGCAAGCCGCATTTCTTAAATTCCTCTTACAGCATGTTGATACCATTTAGAGTGTATTTCTTGTCCACAACGGGAAAAGGTTGTGACTGAAAATTTTTCGTTTCAAGATATTAGTGACTCTTACCACAAATAATATGAAGTGCTTTTTTGTTAGAGTTTGATACTTGAAATGAGCTGAATGATCTGAGAATTCAATTATAAAATAGTCAAATTTTATAAAGTCAGCTTCACAAAAGAATGTCACGCATACAACAAACGATATCAGCAAATGAATAAGATTGATTTAGTTTTCAAAATTGAGATCGATTCTTCGTTTATTTGGTTCAAAACACTTGCTCACTGGTCGAATTGCAAGGCTTCCACTGCTCGAAACATCATCTGGTTTGTTTTCAAGTTTGTTTTCAGGTTTGTTTTCAGGTGTACAGGCAATTGTATCATGAACCATGGCAGGTGTTTGTGGTTCGCTAAAAGTTTCTGGGCTCTCAATATCTGGTTTCATTTTCCAAATCCTTTCAACCAGTTCGCGATCTCTCCAGTAGCCTTCTTGATTTTCATACAGCGGAATTTCTCTCACGTCATAATCGTAAAAAAATTTTTATACTCAATCGTCCATGTGTCTGGGTCAAATACCAATTCTCTGACATAAGGCGTTAGAAAATCCAGCAAGTTTTGAGCTCTTTTCATAAGGCCTTTCTCAAATGAAAATGACTGAATAAAGTCAAAAATCACAATAGGCACAGGCATGTGATTTACTGTAACCCACTCATCTAACTGATAATCCTGCTGTACAATGATAACAGTGTGCTTTCTGAAAGTTTCATAAGCAATTGTTCGGCTGTCAAGAGTCGATTCCGCCTTTAGAATGATGGCTAGAGGAGACATTAGAATTAATTTCTTTGGTTATGGTAGAACTTTAGTAATTGAATTAAACAAAAGGAATCTGTTGTCAAAATCCAAGAACAGTTCTGCTAAATAGAATTTGGAATTCAGCAAATGAAAATTGAAGCAAAAATTAGGAAATTAAGAGTTGAGGTGTTATTTTAAACTAAGGCGTGTTCAATCAATTCCTTCCGTTTTTGCTGTAAAAGGTTACTGAAGTAGCTTTTACACACAAGTTCAATACAATAGAATCCTTGTATTTTAGTTAAACCTCAGTATACTATTCTTTTTAAGGTTTCTAATCTTTCCGTGTTAGCTATGTTGCATGTATACACCCAATTTTATCACTTTCTTATCTAGAGCAATTAATGAGTGCAGTATGTTGTTCAAATACCAAACAGCGTTGATATGAGGAATGCTATTTAGATCAAAAGATATAAAAAGGATTTAGGGTTTTTTAATGTCTGGGTTTTAACATGTGTTCTCGCAATAGTATTTTTTTACGCTGGCGGGTTTATTAAGCTTTGGAAAAAATTTTGAACTCACTGCTTTTACGCTACCTTTGTGCCTGCATATAACTCGAACGTATTTAATGCTTTCCTATCAATGGTAATCAACAGTATAACGTATTGTAAAATTTTGTGTATACCTTTTGTGTGTGTGTGTGTTTGTGTGGTTACTAGTGTATTTTAAAAGCGATCTATGAGAAAACCTACAAACTAAGACCATCATATGCTAGGAACATTCTTTTAATGCTTCCTTATATTTAAACGGTTTCAAAAGAGTTTTATTTTGTATGATCAAGGTTAAGTATGTGCTTAATAAACCAAATCCCATTTTGTGTGTTGTTAATAAGTTTTTTTCCCGACGCAATGACCAATAACCCATTTTCCTTATATTTCCAATCATTTTATTACACAGCCAGGCTAGTGAAAAGAAGGTATGCGTCTTGAAAAACCAATAGTATGCAGAAACTCTTTGAACAAAATCCGCGAAAATTATTTATGGTTTTCATCATTATACCCAAACAGCATTTTAAGGTTAAATTATTTTCTGGCTACAAGTGAATATTTTAGTGAAATTGAAGGGTTTGATTTTGATATAACGCTAAAATTGAGGCCCTATGGTGGTATTATAGGCATAGATAATTCTTCAGTAGATAAATACCTGAAAATCTCCAAAGTTTTACGTTTGCACGCTATTTTACACGACGCAGGTGGTTTGATTTACGAAATATATAACCAGGGACCTAGTTACTATTATATGCTTCCGTGGAAAAGCAGCAACTGTTTTAGCGGTCATTTTTCGGGAATATTGTTTTGCTTATATATAAAGGTTTTTCATCCGTCAATTTTTTTTTCATTGGAGTGCTGAGCATCAAAAATTTGTTAAACTTTGAAGGGTTTAGTCACAGAAAAGAAAAATTTATTGTTAAAGAACCTGGTGTGTGCACATTTCCACAGAGGACTATCTTGACTGCGTCTCATTTTTACCTCCAACAAGTCATAGTGAGTTAACAACTCAACAAAAGCAATCTTTCAGTTGGTTGACTAGCAATTTGCACGGCATTGAGTGGGACACAGGAAACTATCCCTACATTTATCTTACACAAATAATTTAAAGCGTGCGCTTGAGCAATCTGGGTGCAATATTCTACGCTAAGGCAGAGGAAAAAGTAAAAAGTGCTCTATTATTGATTTCAATTCACTCACGTGTCCTTCGACATCTGTGAACTATTTTACACAAAACTGTCAAAATCATTCAAAGGGCAAAAACACTTTCAACAAACATTGTGCGAAAGAAAAAGCCATATTCTATTTCAACTGGTTAACAAATGAGAGAGGAATTGACGAAAGTGGAAGCACCATTGTCACCGAGTTCACCAATTTGCGCCTTGATTATGGGGGACGAGAATCGGAGTCTTTCAATTTCCAAAGACGAAACCATAAAAACCGGAAACCGATTTTTACAGAGAGAAGTTAAATTGTTGCTGACTGAGGACGAAATTTTAGTATATTATACTGAGGCTTTTCTTCAGTGGAGGAAGCAAATTTTCGAAAACTCAACCCAGAGTCTATCCTCCGAAGCACCCGGTTGGTGAAGAAATTGACAAGAACTATCCTTCACTTCCAAAAGAGATTCAACACTTGGTGAAGGAAGAAAGAGTTCACAAAGTTGTTCATTATGTCAAAACTGAGAGACTCTCTGAGTGCGTTTTGGTTCATAAGAAAGACTTCCTAACTGAATTCAATTGCTATGAACTGTTTTATGTAGAGTGACTTTTTTCTCAATACGATTAAAAAAAAATTTATTTTGTCTCAAGATGTAGGGAGTAACCGTTGATCAAGTTGACGCTGTTGTAGAAGAAAATTATTTTGAAAAAGAAAGTAGCAGCAAATCGTCATTGAAATTTTGCAATTAAACAACGTTGCCACGGTCAGAAGTTGTATTTTTTGTGCAATTGTATGTTATTTTACTGCTGATATCACCTTGTATTGTTAAATAACCGTTTTAAAACCAAATTGTGGAGAAACTTCAGTTTGGATATCAATATTGTCCAGTTTAGTTGGTTTCATTTCACCAAATCCAAGACTATGAATAAGATTATATCTACGCAAGATAGGGTGTTCAGGTTGTGGCAAAACAGATTTAATTTTCAAAATGCTGAGTGGAAACACATTTCACCCAAAATTTAACAAAACTATGTTTTTATACAGAGAAATGCAACAGATACACATCAAAATGGAGAAAACACTTGGTGTTACGTTTAAAAATTACGCCAATTTAGAATTTTCGAATAGCCTTGCAAATTGTCTTCTGATAATAGACGACTCGTGCCAAGAAATTTACAATGACAAAGAATTTGTTAAATTAGCCACTGCAGGGCGTCACAAAAATATTAATGTTACTTTTATAAAGCACAACGTTTATCAACAGAGCAAGTGGTTTCGTACAATAGACTTGAACACAACACACATCATTTTGATCAAATCATCTCGCGACATTCATTAAGTAGAATTTTAAGGCAAACATTTGAACCTTGTTAAATTTTCAAAACACTGCTATCAATTGGCAACCAAAGAACCGTTTGGGCATTTGCTTATTGATCTTGATCCAAAAACTTCTGATTTTTTACAATACTGTTCAAATTTTACTGAGCCAGGTCCTACAGTTTTCTATCTTCCATCTGATAAAGTAAAAACAACTCCTCTAAACAATAAAAGAGAAAAAATTATCTATACTGAAGCAAGTTGTGGATTTGCAGCCAAAACAGTTAAGGAAATATTTGCGTAGTTGTGATAGTGATGTTAAACTGGTTTTGTGTGAACGTCTTCACAATGTTTTACTGGGCCAAGTTAGAATGAAAGTAAGAGACTTAGAAAATTACAGACACATATTTGAAGGCGTTTCCAAGAAAAAATCATCAACGGAAAACGACGAGCACTTTACTCACAAAAACCGGTTTCCAACTGATTCTAATCATTATTAAGTTTTGTTTCATCCATTTGAGTTAAGCAATGTCAACTGCTCAAGAGTTTGTTTTGATTCCCAAGAATCAGTTTATGAAGGAGGAACCTTATTCCTCACAAATTCTAAATAATCCCAGAGTTCGGCATACAGGTGCTCAGTTTTCTTTTTTGAACCGTATGCGACCAAATGAAAACACTGACAAAGAGAACCAAGAAATTTTGGATACAAGGGATACAACTGATCCTACCGAGTTGTCAAAAATAAATGTGGACAAAATTCTTCAAAATCTCAACATGCTAGCGCCAGTAAAATTTATTAGGCCGGAGAAAAAAGTTAATCTCATTAAAGAGTCAAAAAACGTTGCTATGGGCGAAAATGAAAATTGCGTTGTTGACGAAACAGTGACACGAAAAAATGTCCCTATTTTTCTCTATGATTTGCAGCAACCAACTAAATAACTAAGTAATCCAGATTTTCCAAATTTCTAGATGCTTTAAACATAAAAGAAGACTTGGTGATCAACAGTAATGCTAAAACTGCGATCCCGAAAAAAAACTCGGAGTTACCAAACAAAAAAGAAAAAATAAAACTTTTGCGCCAAAAAGAATCAAGCACAAATAAACCAGTCATTTACTTACAGAGGAGTCTGCAGACGTTGGAAGAGGTTTTTAAACCTCAAAGGAAGACAGAACTCAGCAAGAGGCGAAAAACTGGGAATCTTTTGACGAATGAGAAAAAAACTGCTGGAGTTTAAGTATACGAAAAGTCCCGCAGCATACGGAAGCGTAAAAAATCTACAAAAAAGCACAAATGTGAAACTAAGTAAAATGAAATTGTTTCTGGAGGGCAAAAAGCCCACACAAAGCATAAGAGAAATAGAAAAAGATTTCCGACACTGAAAGTTATTGCTTACGACATAAGCGAGAGTTGGTCGCTAGACTTGGCTTATATGGATAAATTAGCAAAAGAGAACAAGGATTTGTTGGTTGCGGTGGACTTTCTCTCACGTTATCTGCGAGTCGAACCCCTAAAATCAAAGTACGCCACAACAACAGAGGCGTTTAAGAAAATGATATAGAACAAGCGACCTAAAAAAGTGTGGGTCGATGCTGGTACCGAATTTAAGGGCTCCTTCAGCACTCTTTGTCAGAAAAATGAAATTGAACTTTATAAATCTTTTAGCGAGAAAAAATCAGCATTTGCGGAAAGAAATATACGATCGCTCAAGAATTTGTTATACAAGTAATTAGAGGAAAAGTGAACATATTCATATATTAATCAATTGCAGAGCTTTGTACAAACCATTAACTCCATGAAATTGGCGCCCAATAAAATGACAAAGAGAGACGTTCCTAATTTGATATCATTAATTTTTAATAAGTCAGCAAAACTAGTTCGTCGACTAAAATTTTACTTTGGGGACGTTGTGCAAATATTAATAGCGGATTTTCCTTTTAGAAAAGGATATAAGCAAACATTTACCAACGAAGTTTTTGCGAAATTTACGATATACCTACAACAAATCCCCCCACTTATAGTCTCATTGGAGCATTCCCAAGAGCCAGTCAAAGAAAAATTTTGTCAATTAGAGGTGGTCAAAGTTAGAGACAATAGTAGTGAAATAACAAAACATGAATGAATTCACGGTTCACTTAGTTTCATCAGCCTCTATGAATATTTTTCCTCGAAACACCGTGCCGTTATTCAAAAATTATTTTAATGAGGAAATTAATTTGGAGGTGGATTGGCGAGTTGCACTAATTGAAACTATTTTCCAGGCAAAAAGAACAAAAGTGAACAAAAGTGATTTAAAGATATTTTCTACTGAAGGCCTCAAGTTTTATTAGAAAAATAGTCCATTTGATGCTGTCTCCAGACCATACGGAGAAGAACGAGCTATCATTGGAATTGTTTCCTATGAAAACCGCGACTATCTTTTGAGATCCTTGAAAACAGCTACCGGATTGCATCACTTTGACTATCAATTTTACAACATCAATGGGGTTTTGTTCCTTTTTTTAAGAAAAAACGAAGGAATTACTTTTCCTGATAACGAAATTCCGAGTATACTAGGTTTCAACGGTATTCATGTTGGGTCTGGTTATCATATTGGATACAAGATGTTGGAAACTTTTGAAAATCTGACTACGGCAGATGACGAAGAAGAAACTTTTGCTGGTGATTATCACTTTGATTTGTCTGCAGGGAAGCAACCTATTTTTATTTACGTTAACATAATTGAGTATCAATACGTAGGTGATACTAAAGGTCCTCTTATTCGAGTCATTGATTCAAAACAAATAGCGACTAGGAAATAGAGCCTACACACAGAATTGTTTTCAGGAATTTGGAATACAAAGAATTATTATCAAGAAATTTTTAGTCATTTGAAATTCAATTGCGGACAGAAACTGGACAATTAGTTCCATTCACTGGAACAGGAAAAGTTATTTTGACTTTAAATTTTGAAAATTCGACTAAATGGAAGCCTACTATCAACAGCAATCGGTTTTGGGCCTTTAGCAGCAGGTATTGGCAGAGCCGCATTACCGATTGCAAGAAAGTTTCTTTGGACTGTAGCCAAATCAAATTGGACGTGAATTAATTGGTCAAGCAGCTCCTGAGTTGGTAGATGTAGTTAAAAAAAGTCTCCAAAACAAGCAAAAAGTGTAGGAAAACAAGTTGGCGGATCAGAAACAGGAATAATGCGAAGGAAAAAGTTGAAAACCAACAGTGAAAAGCCAAAAAAATCATTCGTAAGGAAAAGCCTTTGACGAGAAATCGGTCAAATTTCTTTTCTAATGTTTAAAATGATTACTAATTTACTGCCCGCAGAAGCAGCACACACCACACTTGATTTGTTTGAAAAGCAACCTCTGCTTATTACTTTTGACGATGCTTTTACTCAAAAAGTTGGACCATCATAATCCCCGGACGGTCCAATGCTTGAGTTTGAAGTTTTGGGTAATAGGAACAATTTCACAGATTTACAGAAACTTCTCCTTGAAATTAATTGCAAAATCTTCCGGAACAATGACGGCGATTTAAGGACAGGAACTGACGCTGCAAATACAGACGCGCCATACTTAAGCAACAACTCATTACATTCGTTATTTTCAGAATGCACTGTATCTGCTAACGGTGTTAAAATTTTCAACACAAATGGAAACTATGCGCACAAAACATTCATTGAAGCGGAATTTTCTTCAGGAAAAACTGCAAAAAACACATGGCTTATTTGTCAGGGATATTATTACGAGGACGAGCCAGCTAAATTTGATGGTACCGATGGTCGCGCAGACGACGCAGCGGCCAGAAAAGCTCTTGTTGCTAATTCCCAGGAAAACTATTTTACTGGAAAGCCGGCGAGTGATATTTTAACTTGTGATAAACACCTACTGCGAATTTTAATTAGAAGGTCTACAAATGATTTTGCTGTAATTTCAGAGTCGAACAAACATTACAAAGTTAAAAAAATTGAGGCTAATCTCTACGTTAAAAAAATGATTATAGCGGATCACGTTTTGACGGCAATTGAGAAAACTCTACTAAATACACCTGCCATGTATCGCTATACAGAAGTATTGCCACGCTTTTTTTTAGATACAACTGGAATAAGAAGTTGAAGCCATGAGGATATTTCTCGAAAAAACCTGTGCAACGTACGATAATTACAATGGCAACAAATCGAGCATACCTCGGAACTAATCGCTCTAATCCTTTTCACTACCAGAAAGTCAATTTGAGCCAAATTGTTGTTTATAGAAATGGTCAACCTATTGTTGGAACTCCGGTCTCAACAACTTTTAACCACCACATTTAATTCAATACTCTGGAAGCCCTGGATTTTCTTGGCAAAGGTGGGCATGGCATAACTCTGGACAATTATCCCAATCATTTTATTCTAGCTTTTGATTTAACTTCAACACAAGTGGCTTCTCATAATTTGATTCATCCAGAATTTACAAATTGCTCAATTTTTGTTCAATTTACATTTGACGGAGCATTAGCGGCCAACGTAGAATTTTTTTTTCTGGGTGAAAGAAGCTCAACGTCTTATGTTAATTTGGAACGAAAGGTGACTAAAAACTCAATTATCACCTACCCCATAGATGGATAGTGATGAAGTACGCTATTTGTTGGGAAAATGTTTTCACTTGAAATATTATTTTTATGGAGCTTTTGCATCGGACAATTTCCCGAAGCTAACAAGAGAAGGTTTTATTATAATTAATGCTTCACCAGCGCAATATGAAAGAAGTCATTGGATGGTTATTTTGTTTCATGAAAACAAAGAATATTTGGCTGACCCGCTTGGAATCCCGATACAAAATTACCAATTTTTGTATTCCAGTTTGATACAGTTTTACAATGAAGTAACTCAAGTACTCAAACTTAAGCCAGTTCAAAATCAAAACTCAAAACTCTGTGGAATTCTTAACATTTATATTGCGCATGTGATGTTTGGTTACGAATGTCCTTTATTGTTGAATATGAACGATATTGATTTGCTATGCTTTGCTAATCTTATGCTCTAACATTTTTAATTAAATTTTTTTGCTCAAGTCTTTCTTCAAAAACAACAAAGAGGACAATTATTAATTACAAGATTTCGATTTCAAATTAAAATTTATCAAAATCAAACCATTGTCAACATGCAAACAACCATAGCCACTATTTAATATGTCAAGTATTTTGGAAAGCTCACCGTACAAACCACCATTATAATTGCTATAGAATCTATCAATCGTACAAGTAGGCAAAAAATCAGTTCGAGTTTGAACACTATGGGTAAAAACACAATCAACGTTAGGTAGTTTTCTCTTAGAGTTTGCAAAATCTTCCGGAACAATGACGGCGATTTAAGGACAGGAACTGACGCTGCAAATACAGACGCGCCATACTTAAGCAACAACTCATTACATTCGTTATTTTCAGAATGCACTGTATCTGCTAACGGTGTTAAAATTTTCAACACAAATGGAAACTATGCGCACAAAACATTCATTGAAGCGGAATTTTCTTCAGGAAAAACTGCAAAAAACACATGGCTTATTTGTCAGGGATATTATTACGAGGATGAGCCAGCTAAATTTGATGGTACCGATGGTCGCGCAGACGACGCAGCGGCCAGAAAAGCTCTTGTTGCTAATTCCCAGGAAATCAGTTCGAGTTTGAACACTATGGGTAAAAACACAATCAACGTTAGGTAGTTTTCTCTTAGAGTTTGCAAAGTTCAATTGGTGTTGCTCGTTGTAGTTCACCTCAATTCGTCAATTCTGTTCTTTGTTTCTCCACGAGAAATTGTATTTGTTATTTTAGTTTTATTAAGTAGTTTGACACAAGTGAAGAGACAAGATATAATGAATGGTTTGGATGATGTAGACTTGAAAGAATCGGGAATTTGGTCATTGGAGGCAATAACATGATAACGAAATCCAGGTATTTTACAAAAATCTCATTCAAATGCAAGCTGTAGGCAAAGTTCTTTGTTACTGTAAGGTCAAATATAGGCTCACTTTGACATATAAAGTAACGATATTGTTAGGCAAACTGACAAAAATATTCTGATGTGCGCTCAACCATTGCCTCCACCTTTTTGGTAATTAATATTCTTTGTCACTTTCACTTGCTTTATTTGTAATTTTTTGTCGTGCATTTTTTGCTCTTCCACCGTCGTATTGAGGTCTTTCTTCGAGATCACTTTCACGATCAGATTATTGCCTTCGCTTACTTTTTTTGTAGTTTCTCGATAGATCTTGAATCATTTTTATTTTCTGGCCAAGAGGATCGAATTCAGCAACTGAGAGAGTTTTTTTTTGGTTAAAACGAAATTCCTCTCAATCTTTTTTGAAGAGTCGTAGAGTAATATATGTTCCCGTTGTTTTGTTTGTTTTCACGGAAGCAACAACAATTCTTTTGCTGTAGCACAAATATTCGTGGTAAAAGTCACTATTATCTTGAAAGGAAAATTTTTCAGTCATAACTTTGTTTCCGTTGTGGACAAGAAATGCATTCTAAATTGTATCAACACGTTTTAAGAGGAATTTAAGAAATGCGGCTTGCTTTGAATTGAATCGTAAAGAAAATGCAAGACCAATAAAACTATATAAGAGCACTTTTCCTCACTTTGGCTTTAAATGGTCGATTGCACAGATGTGTTAAATTACATCTCAAACTCAAACTCAGCCTAGTTGTATGGCTGCCACACCAAAATTTTGTCTATCATCTAGTGAACTTATACATGAACACTTCAAAGAAGTTTTCATAGAAACATAAATGGGTTACTCGCCGGCAAAAGTGTCAAAATCTTGCCTTACTTGTTCTGAACCTCTCACATTTTTTTAATCCACAATTTCAGTAGAAATAATTAAAATGAGCTTCTACACTGAATACTGTACAATTGGAATTCAGCTATTTTAGCCGACTGTTCTTTTATAACATTTGGTTTGCAAAATATTGATAGTTCGCAAAACATTAAAAGTAACGAAAAAACATATATTCAGCACCCAGTTAACCACTATTATTTGTTTCGCCAAGCTGTTAAATAAAAAAAGTTTGTCGTAAGTTGCGTTTCAACTAAGAAACAACACTTTACTCTACATTTTTTGACCAAGAAACATCAATTTCTTCACTTTTTTGTCAAAAAATGAGAAAAAATTAACAAAAAGTAACATGCAAACAACACCCAATTACTCATTATTAAATGTTCGAGCAAACTTTTACTTTATGAAACTTTGTTGCCCACTCCAATATAACTAGCATAGAACATTTTATTCTATCTTCTTACCTCAAAAACTACCAATTTTGCACATTTTTGGCCTTTTTTCATCAAAAAATTCAAAAAATGTAGGTACAAGTTATCACTGAATAGTATTTAATAAAAACCCCGTTCCTTAACAGTTTTTCTCCTACCATATTTTTTCATTTTTTAAAATGTATAAAAATGCTTATTAGTGGCGAAAAAATTTTTTAATTTTTAATTTTTAACCACTAAAAAACAGCAATTTTTGCACTTTTTTTCATTTTATTGTCTGTTTTTGTCGTAAAATGACTTCAAAAATACATCTTAAGCGTTCCATTCAAAGTATTTTCAACCCTTAATTTTATCAAAATTCGATTGGCCCCCATATCAAGCTTTTCCCGACTAAATAATGAAGCCAAAAAATCACTTTTTTAGCCGATTTTCAGACAAATTTTAAACCCCAATTGCTTCAATTTTTCAGCCAATTTTCACGACATTTTCACGACAATGCCCCCCCCCCCAATTTTCACGATATTTTCACGACAATATTCACGATATTTTCACGACAATATTTTAGCCATTTTTCACGACAATGCCCCCCCCCGTTACAAAGCCGGCATTTTCACTACTACTCCTCCCTCTCCAGTAGTTCAAGCGCAATTCGTCTGTCTTTGGTCGGTTATGTTTTTTACTCAAAATTCCACGGGAGAGGAGGTATTGTTTTGTCAGTGTTCAAGCCAAAACTTAATTCTCCAATTTTTTTCATGTGAAACCATTTTTAGAACCGAGATCGTTTGGCTCTTTCGCTTCACTGACCTGAAGCTTAGTTGGGCTGGGTTGAACCTATAGGCATCCAAATACCGTATCTGTTCCAAAAACGAGGATCTATTCTTTCAGAGTTGGTATGGGAAAACTTAAAACTAAAAGAACAGCTGTTTTTAGATTTATTTTAAACGCCTAAAAATTTGTCCACTTTGGAAACTTTTTCGACCCTCTTTTTAATAGCGATTGTTAACTTGATTATTTATATGGCAAAGCCAGTGAGAAATTTAAATTGATATCTCAAAGCAAAAAAAGTAATTTTCAAAAAAAAACTGCTAATTAACTTTCATTTTCTTTGTTTTTAAGCCAGTTTTAGCTTTTTCGACCATCTGAGGAATCAAAATTTATATATCATAGCTGGGTTTGTCTCAAGTTCACGTTTGAAAATAATGTTGTTTTAAAGAAACTGTGTTTCGGTAAAAGTTTGACTTAAAATGCTCTCATTCAGATTTCCATCTGCTTAACTCATTCGGCAGCACTTCAGTACAAAAATTCATATGAAAAGTGTCCTAGTTTTGATTTCATTTTCAGCCCAAGTCATTATTGTTTTCTTTAATAAGTTCGAGTGACAATGGAAATCCTTAGTGACTTCATCCCTAACGCATACCGGGTCGAGGCTGAATACCCGGGCCGAGGTGTCAACGCTAAAAAACGCAAAATTATGTAAGATTGGCGTTGAATGCGTTGAATTTATGTAAGATCTACGCTAAATTCAATGAAAAATATGTAAGATCTACGCTAATTTCAACGCAAAATATATAACATCTACGCTTAATCTTACATAAACTCAACGCATTCAACGCCAATTTTACATAATTTTGCGTTGAATTTTGGCGTAGATCTTACATATTTAGCGTTGAATTTTAGCGTAGATCTTACACATTTAGCGTTGAATTTAGCGTAGATCTTACATAAATTCAACGCATTCAACGCCAATCTTACAAATTTTGCGTTGAAATTTGGCGTAGATCTTACATATTTAGCGTTAAATTTTGGCGTAGATCTTACATATTTAGTGTTGAATTTAGCGTAGATCTTACATAAATTCAACGCATTCAACGCCAATCTTACATAATTTTCCGTTGAATTTTGACGTAGATCTTACATATTTAGCGTTGAAATTTAGCGTAGATCTTACGTATTTAGCGTTGAAATTAGCGTATATCTTACATAAATTCAACGCATTCAACGCCAATCTTACATAATTTTGCATTGAACTTTGACGTAGATGTTACATATTTAGCGTTGAATTTTAGCGTAGATCTTACATATTTAGCGTTGAATTTAGCGTAGATCTTACATAAATTCAACGCATTCAACGCCAATCTTACATATTTTGCGTTGCAGTTTGGCGTAGATATTACATATTTAGCGTTGAATTGTAGCGTACATCTTACATATTTAGCGTTGAATTTAGCGTAGATCTTACATAAATTCAACGCTTTCAAAACCAATCTTACATATTTTGCGTAGAGTTTTGGCATAGATCTTACAAATTTAAGGTTGAATTTTTTGAATTCCATTTCAGACCACTTTATGATTTCAAAAATTTTTCAAGTGTTTTTTCAAAAAGTCAATTTTTTCACTGTTTCGACCCCTATGCTTCACAGGTGAGAAAACCGATGTCAGCAAAAAACCACTTTTTAGTGCTCTTTTATAGTGCAAAATCCATTTGAGACCATTTTACAATTTCAAAACTTTTCCAAGTGTTTTTTTCGAAAAATCAATTTCACTGTTTCGACCCCTATGCTGCAAAGGTGAGAAATCTGAAGTCAGAGAAAAATCATTTTTTAATGCTCTTTTATAGTGCAAAATCCAATTGACACTATTTTACGGTTTCAAATTTTTCAAGTTTTTTTTTCAAAAAGTGTTTTTTAAACTGTTTCAACCCTATACTGCACAGGTGAGAAAAATCACTTTTTAGTGCTCTTTTTTAGTGCAAAATCCGTTTCAGACCATTTTACGATTTCAAAACTTTTTCAAGTTTTTTTTCGAAAATTTAATTTTTTCACTATTTCAAACCCTATACTCCAAAGGTGAGTAACAAGAAGTCAGAAAAAATCTTTTTTAGTGCTCTTTTATAGTGCAAAATCCAATTCAGACCATTTGAAGATTTCAAATTCTTCAAGTTTTTTCTCGAAAAATTAATTTTTTTACTTCTTCGACCCCTATACTGCACAATTGGGAAAAATGAAGTCAGCAAAAAATAACCATTTGCTCTCTTACGGTGCAAAAACCATTTCAGACCACTTTAGGAATTCAAATTTTTTCAAAACTTAAAAAACATTTTGAATTTTTCCCAGTACTTCTCACATGATATATGCGTTGAATACGTTGAAATTATGTAAGATCTCGGCTAAATTCAACAAAACATATGTAAAATCTAGGCTAAATTCAACGAAATATTTGCAAGTTCTACGCTAAATTCAATTCAAAATATGTAAGGTCTACGCTAAAATCAACGCAAAATATGTAAGATCTACGCTAAATTCAACGCAAAATATGTAAGATCTACGCTTTATAAGGATTTCAGCTCTTTAGGAAACCAAGGTACACTCTCGAACCAGGAGGTCAGTGGTTCGAGTCCTATACCCAGAGTTCTACGCGTTGATTTTTTGTAAGATCAACGCTAAATTCAATGCAAAAATATGTAAGATCTACGCTAAATTCAACGCGAAATATGTAACATCTACGCTAAATTCAACGCTAAATATGTAAGATCAACGGCAACTAGCCTTGACAAGTCGGAAAATTCACCGCCATTTTTTACATAATTTTGCGCTGAATGCGTTGAATTTTTGTCTTTAAATTCAACGCATTCAACGCAAAATTATGTAAGAAAATTGCGTTGAATTTTCCCACTTGTCAACGCTAGTTACAAATCTTACATAATTTTGGCCAAATTCCTCGGCCCGGGAGTTTACTTGTAAGAACTTGCAAGGTTTTGTAAGTTCTGACAAGGCGATACATCGCCTTGCAGTTTTTTTTCAAAAACTTGCAAGTTCTTACAAGTTAACCATTCGACTTACAAGTTCTTACAAGTTAACCATTCGGTTTACAAGGCATTTACAAGGTAACCATTCAACTTAAAAGTTACTCACAAGCTAACCGTTCGCACACACACACACAAACACAACACACACACACACACACCACGCACACACACGCGCGGGAACACACAAAAACACCACACACACACACACACACACCACGCGCACACACAATTACACGGACACAAAACACACACACACACACAAACCCATTAAAAAACGTTGGAACACATGAATGTAAATGGATGTTTGGAAAATATATAATCTGGATATGTGTGAATTGAAATAAAAAAAGGATATAAAAATGAAGGGCCTCTATTTTATTTTGAGAACAGGCTGACATTTGGATTTGAAAATTCAATCAAAGTCAATATTTTTGGAACATTTTTAAAAAAGCAATCAAGAAGAAGCTAATTGAAATCTACTGTTTTTTAATGGAATTGGCAAAGGATCTCTCTTGAATTGATAAAATTCAAAAAGTAACCATTTTGTCTATTTAGGTCGAATAGTTTATATATTATCCAAACAGAGCAACTAACTCCCACGCGTTTTCTACGGTAAATGACTGAATGTTAAATTGAAATAACCAATAAGAGTTGTGCTCGACCGGAAAGAACTTGCAAGAAACTTACAAGTTAGCCATTCATCTTGCAATTTCTTACAAATTAACCATTCGTCTTGCAAGTTCTTACAAGTTAACCATCTTTTGCAAGAAACTTGCTAGTTCATACAAGTTAACCACTCGGTCTCGACTCGGGATGCTTCAATCAATTTATATCAATCATTTTATAACCAAATAATTGAGCCCCCTCCCTATCGCTCGACTGCTATTTGCCCGTCTTGTGTTGAAATCTTTGTACTCAAAGTTTACAGGATAGGAGGTGTTGTTTTGTCTCTCAGTGTTAGGGAGTGTCGCTCAGTCAACCAGAAGTTATTGCTCCATTTTTTTTAAAAATAAGGCAGAAATACTAGAATTCCATTCATTTAGCTGTTTTGAATCACATGCCCGCAGCTTAGTTGGGTTATGTGTACCATAAATTGAAGAACTACTTTTTTGTGCAGAGTCCGTATAGAAAAGCTTAAAAGTTAAGGAACAGCTTATTTCACATTTGTTTTAAACTGTATATACTTTCGCCGTTTTGGTAACTTACAGCAAATTTTTGCTCAGAGCGATGATTAATTCGATTTTTTACGCAGCCGAACTCTGAGAAAAAATTCAATTAAAATTTCAAAACAAAATATTGATTTTTCAAAAAATTCGGACAATTAAATTTCATTGGGGTATTTCTGTTTTTTTGACCATCTGAACAATCAAAAGCTTAGAAATTGATTTAACAAAACTTTCGCTCTCTGGATTTCAGCTTTAAAAAATGATTTTTTCAACAAACTGTGTTTCGAAAACAGTTTGTTTCTGACCTAAAACACTCTCGTTCAAAATTATTCTTGTATACAATTGACTTATGAATGTTCGTTGAGCTATAATTTGTAAATCATGTTACGTCTTTTCTATCACGATTATGTGACACGAGTTGAATAATATGTTCAATGCTAAGACTAAAAACCAGTTTGTAAAGTGTTATCAATTCTCAAATCTGGATTCTTTGGTTTTTGAATTGTTTCGCAGGGAAAATATGACCCGAATTTTAATCCGGAACATGTCCTCAGTTGTGGTCATTGTTTCCATTTAAAAATTGTTTTCATTAATTTGTTATTTATTGTTATTTATTAATTTCTTTCGTTTCACATTTTTCTTATTTTGTGTAGAATTTTGGAAATCCTATTTTTATCACAAAAGTTTCGCAATTGAAAGTGATTGAAGTTTCGAAAATCGGTTTTCTAAAAATTATTAGTAAAACTGTTGCCCTGCGATTCAACCTTTTTTCGCGAATCGGATATATAAGGAACAAAAACGGGTGGACGTAGAAGTTGAGCATCGGCAATATTGATTTTCTAGGGGGCACCAAGTTTATAAGAATTGTTATCATCCGGTATGTACTTCACCGTAATCAAACTTGGTAGGGAGTAAGTACATACCTTGGGGCAATTTCCATTGGTGTCACGTTGGGAAATCTGTTTTATAGATATCGTAGGGGACTTTAAACTTCCAAAAAAGTCTAATTTTTTGAGTTGAGTGATTGACCGATTGCTTAATTGGTAGCGTCATAAGTCTGATACTGCTTTTGTGTTAGTTTCAATAGCTTGAGTAGAAGTCAGCAATGTATAAAGAAGGCGTTCAGGTTATTCAATTGTTCATTGTTCAAAGCCATAACAAACGTAAGGAGGGCATATTTGCTGTAGTCCATAGCAGCGATTAGAACAAATTTGTTTTTCACTCGTTCTAATACGTGGTTATGGGAGTAGTTGCTAAGGGAGAGTAAAATACCTCGGTTGTTTGCTTTGGCAGCAGAGTTGTAGAAGGCTCAAAATACCTCTGTCATCGAAGAGGATTTTCAACTTGAGTAACAAAATCAGAGAGAGAGAGAGAGAGAGAGAGAGAGTAGTTGTTGTCGAGTTAAGTTGGTTTTTCTTGAAAGAAGAAAGAGATCCATAACGAATATCGAGAGCCAAGACCAAACCGGGGACAATGTGAGAAGACTTTGAAGAAACGCTTTCTACCAAAATTAAACCTTTCGTGTTGGGATTTCGGGGGTAGTGTCTCTCCGACTATTAACCTAGTATAAATACATAATTCTACATTTTGTTATACAGAACAGTTAATCAATTGGGACAAAAACGTTTCGCAAAGCTTTATATATGCTTAGCTGTTTTTTATGTCGTGAATAATTTTGTGATAAGAATTTATGTTTTTCAAAAATTCGATATCTTCAAGGTTTCATAGCTAACTAATATCCTTTTGCATGGTTCTCAAATGCCGCTATGGTTACTTTTAGTGGCACGTCTTGATTCCGTACAGCTACGTTTTCTGGCCCAGTTTATTTCTTTTATCTAACTGATTTAGTAGATAAATTTCGCAACTTTCTACATTATTTATAATGACGCTTATAAATTGTATTTAGGTGCTGTTGGTGCTCAAACTACCAATGTTTTTCAAAAGGAACTAAACAGTGTCATCGGTTATATCAGACAAACAATGGATTTTGAAGAGATTGGTGTCAGACAGGGAAGCTACGTGGATCGATCAATGGGACTCTACAAAACCCCTCGCATTAAGGATGTTATCTCCAACTGGGAACACCTAGTAAACGACCCTAACAAATGTTTTGAGGAAAAGTGTCGTGAGATTGGTTGTATTTTGGCTCATCTTCTAAGACGTCCTGAAGAGTCTATTTCGTTGTGCAAAAATGCAATAAATGTGAAATCGCTTTTGCCATCCGACGACAAACTTTTCTGCCTTGCTCGACAGCTTTGTTTGAACAGCCAAGTGCCAATATTTACCCACCATTTCCACCGTGTCAACAATTTACTGACCAGTCAGGAGCATACGCGTTCTTTTTTGGAGAATTGTGGAGTCGTGAAAACTTTTACGCCGGCGACTTATGTAAGAACGATCAATGGTCTGGAAACTGCTCGAAATGAGGAGCAACTGAGGAACATCAGAAGTATTTTGGAACTGATTCGGAAGAAAGAGTTGAAAGTAGCACAGTTACCAGACTGTGAACTTCAATTCCATCCGGTTGAGGCGCTTTGTCTGGACGATTACAACTTAAACTATGCCTTATCTGAGCGCGGATTGGTCTTTTGCCATCCAGATATTCCCCATGAACTTGCGTCATACTTCGGAGTGAAAACGAAGCGCTCTATGATAGAATGTTTAAACAGTGACTCTACTTTTGAGCCGTTTTCACAGAGGGAGGATATATGTGGAAGACTGAAGAGAATCGCAGAGAGTTACTCAAACCCCCTGGATGTATTCAAGGAATTGATTCAAAATGCAGACGATTCAAGGGCAAAAACTATCCATTTCATTCTTGATTTGAGAACAGCGCCCGAGTCACCAAAAGTTGTCAATATTCGTTATGAAAAGCTCCTAGCACCTGCTCTACTTGTTTTCAATGATTCATGTTTCACAACTAACGACATTCGGGGGTTGGAAAAATTAGGAAAGGGCTCAAAAACTGAAGACGCTGATAAAATTGGCAAGTTTGGAGTCGGCTTCAACTGTGTTTACGGATTGAGTGACTATCCGTGCTTCCTGACACAAGTTGATGCTCAAGGCGGTGGAAATTTCTGCCTATTGGATCCCAGTTGTGAGATATCGGAAACTGGCGGTCAGAAAATAAACATTAATCCAACCCTTCTTCTAAACTACCCGGATACCTTCGGATGTTTTCTGCGTGAGAAGTCAGAATTGAATGCTTTGCAAGGGAAAACAATGTTTCGATTTCCTTTGAGACGCGAGAGCTCCGATCTTGGAGACAGAGTTATAGACGCTGACGGTTTTCTAGAAACTCTAACGTTGTTGTCGTTGAGTTTGCAAGAGTGCTTGCTTTTCCTGCGTAACGTAAACGTTATCAAAGTTTCTCGAATTGGTGAGAGTGGGATTTTGCATGAAATTAAATCAGTTTCTAGAACTGTTTCCCAGGTTTGTGAACCCAACCGTAGTAGAGTGCTGTCTGATATTGCACATAGCAAGCTGTCCTTCGTAGAGATGAAAGAAAATGGTGGACGATTGCTGAGTAAATGGCTGGTATCATATCACGACGGCTCTACGATACAAACAATACCTCAAATGTCTGGTAGGATTGTGAACCTTGCAGCATCTGTTGCCTATCCTCTGAAAACGCATGCCCAATTCCAACGTGCACAGACTCCAATGGTGCCCGGGATATGGTGCTTCCTACCTTTGGAAGAGGCTTCAGCTCAAATGCGGAGTGAATTCTCTCACCCAAAATTACCAGTTGCTGTGAATGCTAGTTTTATCCTGGACGAATCACGCAAGTTGCTGTCTCTGACGCGCAATGAAAGTAGAGGAGCTTGGAACTCACATCTGTTACTCTACTCCGTTGCTAAAGCGTATGCTGAACTGATTATGCACTTGGTCCGAGCTTGGACATCAAATCCAGGGTTATACTCTATCGAAACTTTTCTTAAACATTTGCCGTCTTCCGACCGAGGAGGGCTCTCACGTGATACCACTTCCGGCCGTGTCAATTCACTTATTGCACAAGGTTTGCTCAACAATCTCAGAAATGAAGCATGGATACCCCAATTATCATCTGACAAACTTTTAAAGGACTTCAGAAGAATTGATGACATTCGCAATCTCACAAGTTGTTATGGCTTGTCACGTGCTCATTTCTCAGCAGTGTACAAAATCAGTGAAGTTCTGGGATTCTTCATAACGCAGTTGCCGTCGGAATACATGAATTGTTTAAAGACATTCAACCGTACAGTTACTCCACTAAAGCCGCTAGAAGTACTGAACAATCTGGCTAACATTCAGTTCCAAAGAACGCCAATTGAAAACTCGGTTTTTGAAAGCCTCGAGAATTTAACATATTTCCTTGATTGGAGCGTAAACGAGTTGCCAAATTACCCCAACATTGACAGCCTACCAATATTTCTAACAGCCAATGGATATCTGCAGAGAAACAATGAAAACCGTCTGTACAGTAGTACGTTTAGCATTGCCCGAATTTTCCCAGCTCTCAAAGATCGGATCATACATCATGAAGTGAACGCCAGATTACCGCCATTAACTGCCACCTTGACTGTTGCTGAATTTTTTGAGCTCATGAATGAACATTTCCCAGATCTGTGCAAGAACCAGCAGGTTATTGTGGAAGAGAGAAAGCGAACTGATACACTTCATTGGGTGGAACTTGTGTGGAAATTTCTATCGACCAATTTATTGCCTTACAGGGAAGCGATTTCTCAATTTTCGGACGATTTTTCTAAACTATCGATACTTATGACACAAAACCAATGGAATCAAGCATGTCTGCATCCTGTCTCCGCGCGAAAAGACAGAGTTTTCGTAACTCTTCCGCAAATTATAATCGGACCAGTTGGGTTGAACTTAAAAAGTTATGAAAGCTTCTACGAGTTGGTTCCAGAATTGTCTGCAAGCTGCAAAACAGTCATAAGACCACTCTTATTGTCTCACGAACTGTTCACAAGTCAGCAAATAAATGTGCTGCACATGATAAGCACAGAGGAGAACAGAGCTCATGAAATTGACCAAGCTAGAAGAGTAATGCTCTATCGGCATTTCATGGACATTTTCACAAACAGTTCTGATCAATTTGACAATACTGACTTTGCACGCCTGAGAGACATTCCAATTTTTTCGACAATAACTGGACAAGTTGAGTGTCTTTCTGACGTCCTAACCGTGTTTTCGATTCCAAACAACATTCCCAGAATTGGATTTAATCTGGTCAGTGTCGAAGCTGAAAAATACGTTGTGCAAGAATCAGCTGGCAAAGGAGCTGAATTTCAGCAGAAATTGGGAATCATTACCAAGACTGTCACTCAGATATATGCAGAGGCTATTATTTTGAAACTTTTTGAAAAATTCAATTTCCTAGCAGTAGACAAGCACCTGGAATTTCTGGCCAATTTTCTCGAACTGAGTTCGGGTGGGTTCTGTGCGAATCTCGAAGCAAGTTGTGTTATACTACCTATTTTGAAATTATGTAAATTTTTGGAGAAAGGAAATGAGAAGAAGAAGGCTTCCGACCTTTTCGATTTCAAAAATTTTCTTTTCAAAACATTTAGGTCAGACAAACTTATTGACCCCAAATACGAAGCTCATTTACCGTTGCTAAGGCTCTGTGGATTGAATCACAAGATATCAAGATTAGAGTTTGAAGGAATGATTGCCGATCACACCGCAAACATTTATGGCAATGGATACCGAGACAATGCTGAAATATTGCGCGTTTTCGGTGCTCTAATGTGCGAATTTTACAAATTAAACTTAGGAGTCAATGATTTCAAGAAGGTTTCAAGCTTAGCAATGTTTGAGACACTCTGCCACGGTTTTCGTAAACTTGATGACGTGTATGTGTACCAGTATAAAGACTTGGTCGAGTACGTTGCTCCTGTGCTTACTTTTGCTTATAGTGAAAAATTGGAACAGTTCTTCCCGTCTCTTGGGAATCTCTGGGAACAAGCTTTCTCGAATACTCAAATGAAACCGAGTCCTTCCCTCGTGTTAGATAATTTGACCAAGTTGCTTCGTATCCAAAACTCGGATGACAGAATTCGGAACTGCATCAAGTACATCGTGATCGAAGCTACTCGACTGGGAGATCAAGCCATCATCGCTCGTCTTTCGTCCATTGCATGCATTCCGGCTCTAACCGGAAACAATCGATTGGCTCCGCGAAATGTCTGCAAAACTTTCCGCTGCGACTTGTCTTGCGGAGATGACTGCAACCTACATTTGTATGTTGACGAACCATCAACTGAATTTCTGGCACTGTGGGATTGCTTGAAAAAACTTGGAGCCTCTGACCTCCCAACGTTGCAGCAAAAGGTTTACGCATTGGCAGTTTTTTATCAAGAAGTTTCACAAGGGAGCATTTGGACGAATAATCCTAATGTGAAGAGAAAATATGAATTTCTTGAGAGACATCTTTGGTTCCACTCAGATCCCGAAGACTTTTCTCACATAAAATCTCCCATTTACCTTGTCTGTAAAGATGGGACTCTGCGAAACATTCACGAGTGTGTCATTATTGATAACTTCGAACTTTACCAAACAATCTGTTCGCGAAGCGACAATTCACAGAACAGCCAGCAAGATGAACGTCTGGAATCCATGTCAGCAATATTTCCTTTCAGAGATGCGGAGATTTTAAAGATTTCAAAGGGTAACCCTGAGCTTCTTTTCCGACTTCCTCCGGGAATTCGACCAAAGTTTTTCAACGAAATTTGTCGAGTGAGCTTAGATCAAAGTACTTTTGATATTTCAAACTCAACTGTAGAACAATTTGATGTGGGGCAGTTTGAACAGAAAAAAAGCCGGCCCGAGTTCTGCAAAAACCTCGCCCATGTCATTGATGCGCAGGAACGCATAAGTGGCTTCCAGATGCCGAGTTTTAGCACCACACAAAGACAATTTTCGCAAATTTGCAGGTCTGTAAAAAATTGCATCGAAAGCGTCCAATTGAAGCCCGTAAAGTGCGTTAAGTTCACATACACTTTAGAAAGAGGTAGTAGTCGTATGAGAAACACGTTCGAAAAAGACTTCCATTACATTTCTCAGAACCATACTATTCTTTTTACCTACCCTTTTCGAACTGTAGTCGGTGACAGTATACAACAAAATTTGAAGCGTTTAACCGCAAGTGTGTTTTATCCACTCAATATGCGTCTGGACTCTGAGGTCGTTCAGATTCTTTCCGAATTAATTTTCATCTCCAATTCTATAGATGATGAAAATCAAGTGCTGAGAGGGCATGGAATTGAGACGGCTGTTGAGCAGAATCCAGTAGATCTTTTAATAGGCAAGGTTGTTCCCGCTAATTGCTACGCTATAATCGACCGGGACCCTTACAGGCAGTTCAAGGAAAATGAACTGGTAGCTGTAACGCGTAGCAATCCCAGTGAGGAACAAGGACAGGTCTACCTCTATGCAAAATTCATTGAACCAGTGCTGAATGATTCAAATGTAAATTCGTATCCCATGGTGAAGCTGCAAACGAACAGCAGACTGTCTGCGGAGTTACTTTCCAAGAATAAGGTGTTTGGATTCTTAGAAAAATTGCCCGATGCTGAAACTTCAAATGCAGCGGGAGATTCAGATGAAAGGACGGAGGATGAGTTCCAAAGGGATGTTGAAAAATTAAACCAAATCATCTGGACAGCCGCCTTAGCTCGCAGAGGCTCCCTTAATCTGAATTCCGACCTGCAAGATCTAGAGCGACGAATAATTTCTAGCATACTGCAGAAGTACGTGGACCCCGAGCGTCAAAGGCGATTGATAAGTTCTGTTGAGCAGGCAATCAGGACTCAAATAGAAGCTGAAAGAGCAAGTGGTGATCAAGAAACGAGCAGCTCAATTAATTCTGATGAATTCGATGCAATTCCACATGCAGCTGAAGAGTTTCTCTTGTTTCACTGTGAACGCATGCAAGAAGAGATTGCATCTCATCGTGAACAAATGCAAACTGCAATCAGAACAAGTAGAACGCGAAGATCTGGCGATCAATCGATTGGCGATGCTGTTGTTGATTTTCATTTGGACGCAATCCAGAGTGCCCAGCCTCATCCAGTGTTGGCTAGACTTTGGCTGTGCCAGGCCAAAGAACATATGATTTCCCTGGACAGGTTGGAGAGTGCCACTGTGGGAGAGAGTGCGGGTCAAGACTGGAAAGTTCACATTATTGGCAAGGTATGAATTAAAAAGGGGCAAAGAAGTTAAAACTGCAGAAAGGAAGGTTATATAGCCACAGGAATCGAGTTCTTTCTTGATTGTTCAGTAAAACTGTCAATATTTTATCACACGATCGAACGATTCTGTCTTTTCTAAATTTATGAATTTCCTAAGTGTTCAATTAGGTTCTGGAGAGTTCCTTGGTTGCACTGATTTGTCTGAAAGATGGGAACAAAGTGGATGCTCAAATGATGAACAATCCCGAAAGTGGAGGACAAAGAGACTTGGGTCGGTTCATTAATACCTTGAAATTATTATCCCCTGAACTGACAGATATTCTAGACAGTATGACACAAGTGTTGAATCAAGCTCCTAAATGTTGCTGGAGCCATAGACCAGATCAAGCGCAGTCACTAACTGCAGGCGCTCAAGTGGACCCCGTTTCCAGTCGGATGTTCCGAGCATGTGTTAAGACTGTTTTTGATAAAGCTATATCCAAAGTTCCCCAGAGATAATTATTCGTTTGAACACACACATATCCCATGCAGCTGGTTTCATAGATTTGATTGAATTAAAGAATTCACCAATTTTCCAGGCACAAACTACATATAATGCGCTGTTTTGTTCATTTAAATCGTTTTCTTGAAAACTTAACCAAAATTTCGTGCTTTGTATCTTTAATAATAATAATAATAATAATAATAATAATAATATTAGACCTAACACAACTCATTTTTATATGTTTATTGATTCATAGCGGTGAAATTTTGCAGTTATTTCGACACAAGTTTTGGGTATATCTTGAATGTTATAATTAATATTTTTTCAATTGTATGAAGTGTTCTGATTCGTGCAATTTTGTTCACCAGTAGACAAACTATTTTATCGAACTTCTATATCCATCTGTGTTTTTAAAATAAGTTAAGCCACTGCAACTGAAAAAAGTGGAAAATTTGATAGCTCTTGACTGAAGGTACATTGAAAGGGAAATTCTCGTCTATTCTTTTTGAAGGAGAAAAAATACTTTTATTTCTTAAGCTGTTCCAAAATCTGGGGTGATGTCATTGGAAGCAATTTTTTCTGAACATGCGATTGCCATAGATTGTTTTGTGCGAGAACACGTTCAATTGAATAAATGACCAGATTCATTCTGTTCTGCTGTCTTCTGATTAATTTTAGTGATTTAGTTTTGCAAAAAACGCCTGTCTGAAGATAGGAAAAAAATCCCCAAGGAAAAAATCGAGCCACGGAAAAAACGATTCGACTTAAAGCTCAGCATTTAGCACATTTGGCCACACCTCGCGGGTTGACCGGCTTTTTTCTCTGTGCAGGCTTTTCTTAGACCTCTATTGGCTCTTTTGTTCTTATCTTCGCGAGATGATTATCACCAGCAATCAAGAAAATATTCCAGATTTGCTGTCTCCATTAATTTGCTATTGCCTTATGAAAATGGGAGAGAGTATTCTTTCTATTGTTCTTGCCTAATAAAGAAGGTGGCAGTAAAACAGCTGTTGGGACATGTAGCCAATAAATTGATTCCCTACTGATGAATGAGAAAATAAATTGGCGCAACATTCCAGCCCGGAATATTTTACTTTGAAAGCAAAATTGATGAAGGTTGTTCACTAACAAAATCTTAGTTGCTCTCAAACGAAGTTTTTAGCTATTATATTTGTCTTGCCGTTTTTTTAATGAGATTTTTCGCTTGACCGATTTTTTATCTGAACAATTTGACTTTTTGTCCGCCAGAACGGGACAATGCGCCCATTAAGTGCTCTTAGAGTCTTTCAGCTCACTGGTCTTCAATGATGCGATCGACAGAAACTGTTTTAGAGACATAATTATTGCGTTAAGGCCAATTCTTAGAGGTTGACTCCCACAACACCCCCCCCCCCCCCGCCCAACACACACACACAAATCAGCCCCCTCTGACTTCACCCAGCAATCCCCATCCCTGCACGTCGTTCAGGTCGTATGGTCTCCGTGCACGCAATAACCACCCCCCCCCCCCGCTGTTGACAACCTCCATCAGCCACCGGCCCACCCATCCCCCGTGTGCTCACATCACGCCCCTTCAATTAAGCTTAGGCTCGCCTGACTATACCGTGGCTAGCTACTGACAAATTCAACCGTTCACCCGTCGTTTGAGAGCAATTCACCCAAATCAATCGGTTATGTTAAACCGTTTAATTATTAAAGATTTACAACCATAAATTATCCGAAATACCAGTGTGAAAAAATATTTCGAAAATGTAGAAGGTATATTAATGTCAGGCAATCGAATAACCAATTTTAAAAAACTAAAATGGACTAAGGCATGAGAGCACTTGATACAAAGGATTTTTTGTGCATTAATTAGCATTTGAAGCAACAGAAGCTAGAAGTAATTGTACTTTATCAATGAAACTAATCAAACCCTAACAAGCAGCGAATAAAAGTCAATTAGATCCGACGTAAGAGGATTCATGAGATGTTTGACTGCACAGGACGAAGGCAAAAAGAACAAAGGACTTGCGCAGAGATGCAGAACTTTGGGAATAATGTCAGTTTGAAAGTATCACCAACGATTAAAAAAAAATTCTGTATTACTGTATATAGATGGAAGAACCAAAAAATTGCATTCAAGCACTTCCCATTGCAGACATTTTAAAGATCTCTCTCTCTCTCTCTCTCGCTCTCGCTCTCTCTCTCTCTCTCTCTCTCTCTCTCTCTCTCTCGCAGCACCTGTGAACCATGAAAAGAGGCAAGGTAAGTGTAGTTTCACGCTTTTAGTTTGGTTAGGTTTTCTTTGATAGAGTGAAACAACTAGCTGATAATATGCGAAAATGCAAATAGGAGACGGTCATAAACCAATCATAACGATGAAAAATGGTAACCAGAATGTATCTAGGTGTTTTCGGAACGCAGAGAATCGCAATTGAGAATTCCTGGACAAACCTCCATCAGATTGTACCTTTTACTGGAGTTGGTTTTTTGCTACTGAGTTGCTTGGGAGCTATTACGCAGAACGAGAAACAAAAACTCCTTGATTGATCACATTATCAGGTAATCGCGTTGAGACTTTAAAGCTTAATGATGTTTTTAATAGAGTTTTTCAGGAGAAAAATAGTGAGAGAATGTCGGGTGAAGATCATAGATTTTTCCTAATCGGTGAAAAGTTTACGAAGAGAAAAAGGACCAATATATGACAGCACTTTATACAGACTATCTTTTTTGTTCATTAATTGGGATTTAAAGCGACTGAATCCAGAAGCAATGCAATTTTAATTTATCAGTGAAACTAGTTAATATCTAACAAGCAATGAACAAAAACAAGTTCAATCCCTCGACAGAATCTATTCGAAAATAATAGAAGGAACAAATATCGCTTTGTTAGCAACCCGTTTATAGAAAAACACTAGAAACAAAGCCAGTTGATTTGCAGAAAGAGTTTAAAGTTTTAAAAGGCCGCAATTTAGGATTCCTGGATCAACACGTTAAAAATAACGATAGGAAGTGGGGAGTATAAAAAATTATTTAGATAAAGACCCAAGTGACAAATTTAAGAAAAGGAAATGGGCCAAGACATGAGAGCACTTAATACTAACGAGATTTTTTGTTCATTAATTCGAATTCAGAGCAACAGAAGCTAGTGTTAATCATACGTTATCAATGAAACTAAGAAGCACCAAGAAACAGCGAATAAAAGCCTAGCCAATCAGATCTATCATCAAGTTCTATTCGGAGCCAACAGACAAAACGACGACCTGTTTGTTAAAAGAGACAACAAGTCTGCTTTACAGCAAGTTATTGCGCTTTCTGTCACGAAATCCGGGTATTCTCAATAGCCACGACTCTTGTGTTCTAGTTGGTTGGGTTTTTTCATGGTGCTCCTGCCAAGCAATTTGGGCCTCGATATCCTTGGGCGTCTCAAACAATGTAAAAATTGCGCCATTTTCCTATCCCCGGTTAGTGAAAGCGTAATAACCTCAAGTACGCTTGTCGGCATCGTAACCAATAATATATGTTCGCATGATCTAAGTCAGAGTCAACCTAAGATCTATACGCGGAAAATAGCTCTCCAAATTCTTGAGGTAACACTCACGAGCAAACTCAAACACAGCAGTGAGTGCTTCGGAGTTTTTAAAAGACCCCCTATGACGTGTACTAATACAAGCAGGGAAGAAATTATAGCGATTAGTTCATCAAACTTTCACGTGGATCAATTCCTTCGGAAGATCTTGTTAAAGAGAATCTCTGGAGTCCTGGCTATCATCTCGGCACCCGAAAAATTGTTGTCTGGTTCTTCTCACCAAGATGCACCATTCACATAGCCTCGATAGTAACAAGACGTCGGTAGGCGCATGCAGTGGGAACGAAGTAAGTGAACGGCATATATGCCGCAAATTGTATATGTCGTAACGTTCATTGGCGATTTTTTCTATTGCTTTTCCCGACCTTGGTGGCTAAGATTTACATCGTTTTGTTGCTGCAAAGATTCCCATGCCGCCGAAGCAGAAACAACATTTTTGTCGTTCTTTGTAGATCGAATGCTATGAGAAATACGATATTGTTTCGTCTTACTAATTAAAGCGTTCCGAGGCAGTTTGTTGACACGTACTAGAAATTATATGGTTAAGATTGTAGGCATCAATCTAATTGCATTCAGTTTGATCCATGATAAATGAGAAATCATAGGTATAAGGAACGAAAACTACGTTTATAAAAAAAGTTTTGTGTTCAAAGTGATTGAAGAATGAGAGCTAGAAATAAAAGAAAGAATTGAAGAAAGCTAGAATGTCAAGCAATAGCATAAATTGAAAATGCCTAATTTTTTGCAGAAATGACTAACCAAATTGAAATTGAATGTTATAGAACAAATTATTTTGTATCAACTTATAACGTCCCTGTTATACGTAGATATAAAAAATGTAATTATAAGGTAGCAGACTATTGAAAAAATTTTGAAAAGACTCTATGTTACCCACCTATTCTCAAAGTGATATACAAGATTTCAATGCGGGATATATGTCAAAATTAGGGTCGGGGAGACATTGAAGCTGCTGCTGACAAGTAATACGGTTTGACAGTTTTAGGGATATATAAAAGACCACTTCAGTTTACTCAGCTGTGAGGAAAAATTATAGCGACGTTCTAGCCCACTGTGAAGCTTGTCGCTATCGTACCCGGCTAGAAAGAATTTGCTGGCAGACCAATTTGAATGGGGTATTTGAGACAGTGTTATGTAAATTAGGATTGATTATCTAGGGAGATTTAGAGAATATTAGGGTGAATTCTGAAATGAACGGGTTAGGTTGCGACAGGCACAAATATTTCATATGCTTGGAAATCATTTATGTAGGCGCATTATTGTCCGGGCATGACGAGCTTGATTGTTAGTGTGATTGGTATTATCAGATTACTTCTGTTGAGTCTGGTTTTTTGAATGGGAGCACATTCCGACTTTGATTTCTAATTGGTTGAAGAATCAAGTGATTCTTTTTGTCAGTGCAGATAGAAAGAGCACTTAATCTGAATAGCATTTGACTTTTGGTATGTTGTAGGCGAACTGGTTTTTGCGTGAGCAAAAGAATCTAACGTATCTACTTTTTACACATAAACTCGAGAAATTAGCGATCATCAATGAAATATTCAATCGAGAAAAATCTGCGGAGTGGAGACTTGGAGCGCGTGCTAAAGCTGCTTACGATGTTTTACTTAATCTTGCATTCATTTTCCTGCACTTTACCTAGATAGTGTGAAGTCAAACTTTAAACTGCTATCACTTTATGAGGCAAGAAATTGTACGAGCATGTCCCGAACATGGCACAGTGAATAATTGACACGGGTGCACTAAATTTGATACGTGTTCCATCTGTAAACAGGACGTAAGCATTTATCACCCCAAACGTTCCCTCAAACCAATATAGTTTCAGTTTAAATAGTTCAAGATTGTATTCTCTGCAGAAATCATATCTCTGATTTTGATTCATCTCAACTTCTAATGCCGAACCCTTCCATTCATTATTTTTTTGTGCTATCTAAACAGCCTCACTCATTTTTTCTCGAGTTGGCGGGTTTATACCACACCTCTGTAAACTGTTATAAGACAATCGCGCTGACCTATTCAGTATCACTCAATACAAAAAATTTTTTCGAAACAATTGTCTCTCTCAAGCTCGACATGAAAGCGGTATAGTATCACACCATCTTTGTCGGATAAATTTAGTAGAAGATGAAGTTGCTATGATACGAGTATTTCTATTCACTATATAAAATAAGTTTTAAATAAATAATATATAAAATAAGTTTTAAATAATCACTATATATAATGGTTTTAAACTGCAGGTAACACGGGAAGGCATATTTGCAGATGTGTTCCAATGAAGAGAATGAAGGTAAATGAATTTCAAGGTAAGTGAGCTCCAAAATAGAAATGACAAATTAATATGTGGTTTGCTTTAGTCCCAATCGTTTTTGATAGAATGATGATTCCTTACATTTTAATTTTTATTTCTTTGAAAAATGCGTGGATTGAAACCGGCTAATTTTAGTTAAGCACTGTATTGGCCCTCGTGGATTTTATGCTGATTTTCATTTTCAAGTTTGACACTTTTCACAGCAAATTTGTTTCCCTCGTCCAGGGTATCGGGAAGCTTCAGGCCCCTGGACTCTGGCAACATCAAACTCAAGACGGCTGTCAGGAACCCAAACGAGGTATAAAAAACCAAAGGTGCTGCTTCGCCAAATTTGGACAAATATCCGACGAATGGCAAGGCGAGTCCTGTAATTCGGGCTACTGACGAAGCCACGCCCATTCCGGAAGCACGTATTACTGTCGGCATCAAATCTGCAGTCCAGAGATAGCAAAGTAGGAAAAATAGTTCCAGCGTCACTTTAGCTAAGGAAGTTATTGCGAGAATGATGTAGGTTTCGGTGAGGGGTATAAAGATGCATAACATAACACAAATTGATGATACAACAACCGAAAGAATTGAAACTGTTTTCCGACCGAAGATTTTGAAGGTAAAAAATCCAAGAACGCTGCCGATGAAACCTCCGAGACCCTGTGTGAACACATACAGATATACATTCTGCTTTAAGATATCAGCACCGAAAGCTAGTCCGTAATAAAGAGTGTTTGCGCATGACCAATGAATCGAAAGCACGATGAGCCGAAACAATAACCGCGGGTATCGAAATATAGATACAATAGTTTCCGATTTCGAAGGTTGAGTTTTAGAGTTGTTACATTCAGCTATTTTCCGGTCTATGTTTAGCAACCGTCTGCAATCTGACAGCAGCGATTTCAGGAAGTTTTCTTTGCGTCTCCCTTTTGAAATCATAAATGCTAACTGATCTTCATTTTCTACAGAGATTGGACATTTTTTCAGTTTATACGCTTTTTTGATAATAATTATCGCCTCTTCGTAACGCTTTTGAGTCCATAACCACTTCGGACTCTCGTCAACAAAAAGAGAAAATATGAAACACAAAAAGGAAAAAGCTCCTCCAGCTAGTAAGAAATGTCGCCAACTTTCAAACGGGTAGGCAATCGGTGACGTCAAGGGCAAAGCAAATACGCAGAATGAACAAACTATAGATTCGCGATTATGTCTATCATTCGGTTTTCCAGTTTCGGCTGCCAACGCGAAAAGCGATAACATAGAACTTGAAACGAGCAAGCTGACCAGACACCAAAAAAGTAGAAACACAAGCAAAGAGTTGGTGAATGCCATTATAACTGCACTCACACTCATAACCAAGCACGCAATTGCATTCCAACGGGCCCTTCCGATTCGGTCAATCGCGTACCCACCGACTGACGCGCCCAGGAAAAATCCGAGAAAGTAGAAGCTTGCATGTATTTTGAGGTAGATTTCGTCATTGCAGACTAAATTGAACGATTCTTGCATTGAAGTTTTTCTGTCCAGTTCAGAGTAGTCGAACAGCCAGTTGTGACATCCTGAGTCGCAGATGTTCTGAATAACAAATTGCAATTTCATTGGTTTAGATTTAATTCAGTTTTGCTCGATTTGTCGAGAGTCAGTTTTTGATATTAACTACCTTGTAGATTCTGCTTACTTGAAACTAGTTTTTTAGATAAGCAATTTTGAAAGATAAAAGTAAGGTGCGTCCACAAAGGAGAAATATGGATTTTGCCGAGTTCTGCAAGTAGAATCTACTCGCCAATGTAATTGCCTATCTCATGAAACGAAACCAAAAATTAACCCAAAAAGGATTAACCCAATTGCTTCTAGACAACGGGATAATGGTGAAATTAAAAATTTTTTATCTGGGCATATAGAAATGAATCAAGAAATACGCTTGATAGGAACCTGTCATAAAACTAGAAATTTGTAATTACGGCAGATTTAGTTTTTGAACAGATTCACAAAAAAAATCGCAAAAGAAAGATTCATTTGCCATGTCGAAATTTCATAACTTGTTGATTTATCCGCAACATCCTTAAAATTTTAAACTAGAAAAAACAGATTATCCTAACAAGTAATGAGTAATAAGTTTCCATCACAATTTCAAATGAGGTCTTTTTTTCTGTTTTCGGCCACAACATGACATAATGTGCCAACATAAGAGCAATTACAATTTAGGCAAATGATTAAAAAGTCTTGAAAGCTACGAACAAGTTATTCCAAATGACAACAAAACTTTAAGAACTATTTAGTGAGACGTTGAAATAAATCGAATCTTATCGTCGGTACCATAAATTAAATTTGCAAAACGAAAATGATCAACTGAAAAAAACGATTTTGTCAATCTGCCGGATATTTCTTCAAAAATAAATTGATATTTTTATTCTTTGAATTTTAATTCGTCGCTTTGCTGAGTTTCATCTCAAGTGAAGTGCTAAGAAAATTCAAATAAGGCAGTACCTTTTAGCTGTACTCACGTCATAAACTTGTCTCACAATTTAGATTCCTTAAAATTTTCTATAAAAATTTTCAGATCACGCTATTTATTCGTAATTGGAATGCAAACGCTTAAAAACTGTCTTAAAATTTTGCATGAGCAACCAACAGAAAATTTTACTGATGATAATCACAAGTCTAACAAACATCGTTTTTGTTTTTTCTCACGTGTGCGCTTAAAAACAAAAGTAACTCTAAACTAAATTTTTTCCCCTTAACAACAAATGTTATTCTTTGTCAGAGTGTGAGAAACTGAATCATGAAATATATTTGTTTCATGAAAATATTCTTTTTTCCTTTTTGGGGCTTTTTTCGATTGAGAGGCTGCAAAACACATTTATGTGCTTTTCATTTTTTTAAGTTTTGGGACTGTTATTTCTGGAAAGAGAAACGTCCAAAAAAACTATCAAAGAAGCAACCTTGGGGTCAGAATCCGCAATATACATTTCAATTATACTTGTCAAGATTTTCTGACCTAATCTTGTTTTTCTTAAAAAGTTAATCACGTACATTTTTGGCCAACTCTAAATTTGTTGCAAAATTTTGGTACAATTCTTAAAATAATCAGCAAGCATTATGTTGCAAACTGAATTGTTTATTGAGTTATTTTACTTCGAGATTTCAGCGTTATTCACGTTGATGTTTTTTTACTTCAAAGTTTAAAGTAAGCTAAACTAATTCAGATTTACCTCAAAATTGGAAATATACGCCAGATTTGTCCGCAATCCCTGCTTTTTAGCAAGCGTGGAGACAACAGTTACAATATTTTGTTACTTTTGTTTAAACCAACTGTCATTTTTCCACACTGTCACTGTTAGTCACAGTTACAGTATAAAATATCCACGAAAGTCAACAACGTGTCCTTTGACCAAAATGAAATCAAGTCTAATTGATGATTAATTACGGAAAAGTTCCACGAAATGGTAATTGCTGGTTACGACAATAATTATCAATTCGACGAATCCTTCGGACGAATCAAATAAAATCCTTCGAAAATTTGATTCGGTTCAGCGTGCAACCTTTGAAGGTATTCTTGGAGTTTTGTTGTCAGACACCTCTTGGGACCAAGCATGCCTTCCAATCAATAAAACCGGTGTAGGAATAAGACGATCAGCAGATCAAGTTCAGGCTGCATACGTCGGATCTGTTTTTCATTCCTCTGTTCTTGTAGAATAATTAACAGGCCATAATCCAACTGAAGACATCTCATTTGTTAAAGCAGTTGAAGAATTGAGCAAAATTGCGACGACATATCCTTCTCAAAGAAAAATTTAGGAGGAACTTGATAACTCAGCCTTTGACAACTTGTTAGGAAAACAAAGTTCCATAAGGGAAAAAGCTCGCTTACAATATCTTTCTCTACCGCAGTCTGGTCCCTGGTTATCCGCAGCCTCCATTCCAGCTCTGGGACTACACCTATCTTCCAATGAGTTCCGCGTTGCTCTCAAATATCGACTGGGTGTAAAATTGTACGAGAACGAGAGAAAATGTCCTTTTTGTAAATCTGGGACTCTAGATGTAATGGGCGACCATGCGGTGTCATGCCACGGTCGCGGTGATAAGATCTCTCGTCATGATCGTATACGAGACAAAATTATATCAGCTTGCTCGGGAGCTCTTTTGTCACCCATCTCTGAACAGAAAAGTTTACTACCCGACAATGACTCCAGACCGGGCGATATCTTCTTACCTGTATGGAATAATGGTCTACCAACAGCTTTAGACGTTACCTTCACTTCTCCCTTGCAGTCAAGCCTCATTATAAATGCCTCGGAGAAGAGTGGTTTCGCTCTGTCAGCTGCTGAGGACAGGAAGTACGAACAATACGCCCAGAATTGTAGTGAAGTCGGAATTCAATTCATTCCTTTGGCTTTCGAAACGTTTGGAGGATTTTCAGAGACAGTTCGTAAGACCCTCAAACGAATCGCTACTCTGGCTGATAACAGAAATTTGCAGCCGGCGGGGTTGTCGGTAGCCTTCAGTAGGTTATCTCAATCAGTCTCTGTTACAGCAATTCGGGGGTCTGCAATCATGCTCCTTGCAAGGATGCGAGATTATAGACACATATGAAACGGGAGCAGATATTTGAATCCTTGTTGCAGAAGTTAAGAGGCGAGTCGGCATTGAATAGTGTGTCATCCATGAGCGGGGACAATCTATAGTGATAAGTTTTCGACTCACCCATTGAGCGGGGTGCTTAAATTTAATGAATTATCATACTAGTTGTACCTCAGTGGCGGGTGAAATGTGATTGTCCAGAACAGGAAGTTTTACCTCAAACAATTTTTCCAAAAAGGAAACTATTTTGATTGCATGATTGATTGCATGGGTTGAACTGATAACAATGATCGTTGATCGTTTATGAAACAAGATTTTCTAATTTCGTGAATTAACTAATTTCTTTTCCTTAAAAAAAATTGCAAGTACGTAGATTAAGGCTCATAAGAAAAACGACTTCTCTGAGTTGGACTTCGAATTATTACTACATAATTCTGAGCAATAAAGTCTTAGGCTCATTGAACAAATTTTTAAAGATTTCCTTGCTAAAAAATTGGACAATCGTAACGTTTATCTGTGAAAGCTACTGAAAAATTTCAATTTGGAGTCACTGTTGTCCACAGTAAATACGCAATTTTTCAGCGTGAGCAACAGTGACTTAAAATGAACATATATGAGCTATTGTGAGGTATAGTCACTGTTGTCCGCAAAAGGAGGAAATTGCGTCAAATTTTTTATAAAAAACTGCTCTATTTTTAAAGTAATGAATTGTCTAAAGACGGTCAGGAGAACGCAAAAAAGCACTAATCGTCCGAACAGACCCCAAATATTTTATTCATGCTAGATCTGTTTTTAGTCTGTTTCCTAAACGTTTTTTTAGGTAAAGAAACAGTCAGATAAACTTATTTGAGCGCAGTAATAGTCTTTTTAGGGATAATTTGTTGCAACCATTGTATTATACCAGTTTGATCATTCATAGATATTAATGGAAATTCTATAAAATCATATGCACTCTCAGATGCTCAAAAAATGGTCAAATATTGCGGATACCTGTTCGGTTGTGCTTTCATTGTCCACGTCTTTGAGTGTTTGATCCGCACACGTGTATGGCACATCGAATCGGTAGAATGCAGGGGAAAACATCCAGTATCCCAGATGCATTATGGCTAATGAGCAGAGAGCCAGTTCC
This sequence comes from Convolutriloba macropyga, assembly GCF_964194025.1. Classification (NCBI taxonomy): domain Eukaryota; kingdom Metazoa; phylum Xenacoelomorpha; order Acoela; family Convolutidae; genus Convolutriloba; species Convolutriloba macropyga. The sequence goes on along the minus strand of NC_134470.1, from coordinate 47,581,772 downwards.
AGTTTCTGCCATCTGGAAGCAAACGTCTCCTCCAAAAACAGGGAATCAATTGAAGGAATCCCAATTTCATCACTGGTTGATGCTTCGACCGCCATGTATCGATTGAGCCACACCTCAATATAATTATCAAGAATACGATATTTGTCGTTTGATTTTTCGGTTCTGATTACTTTATAAATCTAATTTGCTTTCAAGTGATTGGTCAGTTAATGACTAATCAATTCGAGGGTTAACATATATTTGATTTAGTGTACTTATGGTGGACAGAAATAAATGGACTGTTATGAATTGTTTGACAAAAACAAAATGATAATTATCATATGTTCAAGGGGAAAATGCTCAAAATCTGGAATAACACCGCAATTGTGACAGCAAACATTAATAAATATTGAACAATTATTTTTTCAACTCTGAACACTTGCTTAGGTTCCTTGCTGTGTTAGACAAAGCCTTTCCTAAAACTCGGAGTATTTGTCAATTTTTTGACGCATATGAGCATCGTTTTTTAATAGCTTTTGGCAGCTTTAAACGCAACATAGAATCGATCGTCTCATTTTGAATGCAAGGAAGCAGATTTTTGTGATGAAATTTTTATCAACTTAATAGCAGCAACTGAAAATATGCCCATGAATAAGTCAGCCAAACGTTGAAAATGCAGAGCAAGCTAACAGGAATTTGCCAAAAACTCTGACGTGGCACTGAACTGATAGTGTTACCGCTGTTTTCTCGAATGGGCTAGGTGACAACGATAAAAATAAATAGCAGGACCGGTCCTGATTTACAATGAAAAATTGAATGAAAACATGAAAATCCTTGAACATTCCAACAGACCCACTGACAACTATGATCCAAACAGACAAAAATAGGTTTGCAACTTTAGAGGAAAATGCTAAAACTAGCATTTGATTTGTAGATATATTGTTTTGGCGTGAAAGCATTGAAAACCGAAAATTCCCATCAAAAATGCAGAAACGCAAAACCGATAACTTAGCACCTAACTAAATTCTTGCTTGACTTATTATAGAACAAATAAATAAAAGGACTATAGAATTCATTAAAAGTCCCAAAATCATTATATCAAAATTTGACCAAATCATTTGAATTGTCAAAACACAAAAGTGTCGAAAAAAATCATCAAAAAATGTCAAATTCGTCAAAGAACATCATTGTTAATATCGTAGAAGAAAGTTGAGTTGGTCATCGCTACGTAAAAACATATAAGAAAATAAGAAAATTTAAGGCAAGCTTTAAGAAAATTTCAATGGTTCTTTGTCCCCAAAAACACAAAGAAGGGAAATTTAATTTTGGTTTCAATTTAATTAAAATATTAATCTACTTTTATACTCAGGCGTTGAAAAGAAATAAATCGCACAATGGACGAAAACTTGTTTGTAATATAGGAGACAAAGAGGGGCTGAAAATAACAAAAATTTGAAAATTTTAATAGAAAAATAACACGTCTCTAAAAAAATTAAAACTTTTGTTTTGAATATTCGATTAAATGATTTTTGTATTCAAAATTTATAAATTCCGAATGTAACCATCAGCAAGAGTTAGCCGGAAGCTTAGGAAAACTTCCATCCTTAATGAATTTGAAAAATAACGTGAATAATTTAAACAATCAATACAAGTAAATTTTTTTTATCGAGTATTGGAAAATTACACAGAAACAGCTTTCCTTTGTTCTGAAAAATTCAGAAAGCTAATTTCATAGCTTAGTTTCGAGCCTGTTCAGACGATTCATCACCTTTAGTGATTGAAAGACTGCAAAGACAAGCTCAGCAACTCTAAAGCAAACTAATAACCTCAGATTTTAACTTGATAAATAATTAAAAGCTCAATAAAAATACAAAGCAGAATTTGTGGATTGTAACACAGGCACGCGCACAAAATATGTTTTTTTTGTATAAATTATTCACTTAAAATTGACGTTGATAGTGAGAAAAAGTGCACCGAAATTATAAGATTACCTGTTTTAAGGCTTAGTATCAAAACTACACGAGCCACTATTTGGTTGGCTAATTGTATTTTGAGCTGAATACATGGTAAAACACGCCTAACAGGTGGAACTTTAATTAGATTAAGGCAAAGTTCACAACCTGGCTTGTTTTGTGTAATATTGTGACAAATTTTGCCAGCATATTCCACCTTTTGCGTTTTGGGGAAAATGAGAGTTTAATGCTATGAAATTTTGTGACAAATATATTGTGACAAACGCCATATTCCACAATAAGCATGTTAGCTTGTTGTTGTTAAACTCAAATAATCTATTTGGCGTTGATTTTCCTGAAGCGGCACGAATCAATCCTCAAAGCTAGCTGTAATTGGTGCCCATTTCCAATAATTTACTCGCGGATAAAGAAAAATTTGTTTTCAAATTAGCTGTGGGAAATTTTTTAAATTACTCAAAATATGAGTTTTGTATCACTCTTTTCAAATACACACAGCCTGTTTGACCCTCCCCTTACCCTGAATTAACAATCTTGGCTTTGGTGTAATTGACGTACAGTTATTATGTATTTCAATTATTTAATTCCTAGATCTATCCAGTTGAGTGAAAATAATGAAATAAATTTTGATCACTCTTCATACAGAGGGATTTCAGAATTTACTAATCAGCGATCACATTTCCTAAAAAAATTATTCCGAATTTATTAATTACTGATCACCATTCATACAAACGATATTTTCAGAAAATAATAGAGCAACTAATCGTTCTTCAACAAATGAACGATCAGTACAATACTGATTAGTTTTGCCAGCTTTAAAAGTTGCATTTTTTGACTTTCCTCTGAAATATTTTACATCGATTCTAGATAAAAATATAAAAACTCTAACTTTTAGCAAGAAACTTTGTTACGATTACTTTTATGTGGTTGATCTACTAAATCATTATACATTATATGGTTTAAAGTAGAATGTACAAAGTATGATAAAAACTTTTGTTTGTACAACTATGCTCTGTTTGGTTTGAATATTGCAGCACTCCCAGCTCACTTTGTTGCTTTCAAAGCTCATTTGAATTCTGATTAGTAGACTCTTAAACGAACTTTAATTAGTCGCTTATTAGTGGATTCTTGGGGACGTAGCCAGTGAAATGGATTATGCAAACTGTGGAATACAGCAATTTTTAAAGTGTTTGACCTGCGGGACAATTTTTGTAACCTTATTCCACAAAATGTCCAAATTTACAGTTTTGAAGATATTTTTCGGAAAACGATGGGTGAAATAGACCTAGAATTTGGTAGGGGTGTTGGTCTTTAACGTCACCATCGGACGGTTCATCGTCTTCTGAAATAATACGTATGTCAAATGGGAAAAAATCTGTGAATAATGGCAAATAAGAATGGTTATCGGGATGAATGTTTGTCAGAAAAAAAATCGTTGGTTTCCTCCGCAACCCTTTACATTTGATTGGAAAATATTCGGAACAGGCCCTCATTAAAACCACAAGTATATTTTTTGGGATTAAAAACCTTGGATATTGGAAGTTTTTGTTCAAGTTTACAGATTTTCTGGAAAATTGGTCTTCTAGGGTTGTATAGCAAAAATTAAGCTCTGATACGACAAAAAATATTCTGCTAAACTGGTCGGTTCTGAACATTTTTGGTCAATTTTAATACAAATCAAAGAAATAGAAAATCATTACCGAATGTGATATCCGTGACCATAGAGATACGTATGTGGGTTACGAATCCGCTTAGAAAATGTAGAGTGGGATTCGAGGTTCGAATCCAAGCTGTTAATAATTTGTGGGATTACCACTTTTAGTTTTGCTTAGCAATTGAGCTACGATTGTAGCCGTATTTTATCTGACGTGGAAATCCTCCTCGAATCCAATAGGATTCTTCTTATTGGAAAACAGAGTAGATTAAGAGCAACAGAATTAAGTGCTGAAATTTATGAGAATGAAAAGACAATCAAAAGTGGGAGGAATGAACAAACTGAAAACTTGACTTATTGGTCGGCGGCATTTTTTAAGATAAGTGAATGATGAATTTTGGTTGGGCAAGTTGAAACTTAAATTGATATTGTACTAAATGAAATAATATGATCTTAATAAGGTACAACCATACCACATATCCTCAGCTCCAAATAAAATTTAAACTGCCACTGTATAAAATTTGGAATAATAATAAAATATATACTGGTTACTATAATTAGTAGATTATGAGAGCAACGGCAAGCCAACAGAAAATTGCAGTGGATTTGAGGGACATATGCTAACGAATTAAATTTAGTGTAAATCTATTACATTTACATTCACTTGGAAACATACGACATAAATTAAAGCACAATTGAGGTGCGAATCCCTTAAATTAGAAATTTTCGTTTAACTGCTACAGAACAAAGTTTAATTTAACGAATGTAAACAAAACACCTTTACAAATAAATAGTGAACGTCAACAGAAAATCTGCGCAATGGTAGCACAAATCCAGTTCAGATTAAATAACACACAATTGAATTGATTTAAAATTAAAAGAATGAAACAATTTAAAATTTTGAAGTGAGTTTCTTAGTTTAAATTTGATTTTAGGCGTCAAAAATACTCATGCTTATCTCTCTAGCATAATCTCTGTACTCATAATTTTCGGGGTACCATGTCCCAGCTGGAGGAGGTGCAGGCGGACTCACTACGGACAGTTCAAAGGATGTCTCCGCTACTGGAGGTTGTGATGCCTCTTCCTGGATAATAGCCTCAATGACCGGTTTGCTCTCTTTGGTCTTTTGGGTGCAGGAACGGCAGAATTGTCGCTAACAGAGCACACGGAACTTTTAAAGCCAAAATATTCTGGGGATCTTCGGTTTCTCTTTGTCTTTGATGTAGAGGGCGAAGCGATTGATGATGTGACCGATGACGCAGCAACTGAGGAGGCATTTGATGTATTGAATGTGGCAGAAGATTGTCTTGAACATTTTCCCCCTGCTTGTAGCATTTTGGGCTTGCGTGATGACATCGCCTTTGAAGTTTTGCTGTTGGCTGACGAACCACCTGAAGCAGCATCGGATTGGGTCGGACGATGACGGATCTTTATTCCCCACGGAACTTCTTTTTGAGCTCCTTCGTATGTTGACAATTTTTTTCTTCTGTTGTTTTCTCATAAGGGAGGGGGCGTCGTTGGGCTTATTGCCAGAGGTCCGTGTTACGCTCAGCGCGAGTGCCAAACTTGGCTATATCGCTGTTTCGCACTCGTTCTTCGGGGACTCCAGGTTCTTTAATGACGGTTGTGGTATCTGATGTTCGCACTACTGTACTGCCCGGAGTCAACGTCTCCCACAAGCCACGGAGATCCCTCTTCGATCGTTTAATCCCTTTGCGTGCCAGCTTCAAGTCTAGCGACTTTTCGGACCGGGGTACCGGGTTATTGAGTTTGGGATGTACAATAAACCGAGAAACTGATTTATTATGTTCCCCATTGTATCGGCGTCCCGCATCCACTTGCGCCTTTTGCATAGCCTCTTCTACGAGGATATCGCTGCGGTCACTGTTCACCCGTCCGTTGTAGTCGAGATAATCCTCTACAGGAACGGTATCAGCATCTAAATAGTGGTCAAGACTGTTTTCATATGATAAATTGGATGACTTTGGTACTGTACAATTATTGCTTAGTGGTGTGTTTGGCTTTCTTCCGAAATGTGCTTGGAAAGGTGTTACATTTGTCGTCTTTTGTTTGCAAATACGCAATTGATATACTATTGACTTTATTGCTTCTTTAATTGTGAATGTGGTATTTGTACTATCTAATTTCATGCAGCCTAAGCGTCTTTTAATAGTTTGTATCAAATGCTCCACTAATCCAATAGCTCAATGGTCATTAGCAGGAGCAGTGATTATGTTAATGTTGTGTTGTTTGCAGAAATTGTCTACTTTATATCCAATTAAAGAACGTGCTTGATCTAATCTATTATTTCGGGGAACACCGTGTATATGAATGTATTCATCTAAGAATTTAATTACATTTGATCCGTTTGCTTTTTCAAATACTTCTACAGTAGGATATTTTGAAAAACGGTGAATACTTGCAATAAAATGAATCTAAATATATTTCATTTGTAAAGGGCCCTCCGAAATCAATTTGTATTTCTTCATTAGGTTCTGAACAATTTAACAAAGGTTTCCATTTTGACGCCGGAAAAACGGGATTAAGATTCTTATCAATATCAGTATAAGGCTTGCACTGAGCAGCCTTGTTAAGGATTTCGCGGTGCAAGTACGGCCAGAACGCGTGCTGTCCGAGAGTTATCATTCCCCAACTGCCGGGGTGCGTAAGATGTAGGCTCTCCAGGACTGCATCTTGTATCGAGTGTGGGATTGCCAACCGTTCATCTATGCAAACGCAACCCGATCGCACATGGAGATCTCTCCAGTATGAATACATGTAGGGGTTCACCTCCTTACATCGTTGGGTTCCTTTTGCAAAATGCAATAGCGCACCTCTTTGAGAACCGCATCTTTGCTGGTGAGTACGGCCAAGAATCCTTTAGTAAATAACTGAGTTAAGTTATTTTTGAAGATTTCTTCCTTGGACATGTCTAGGTTGGGTGATTTCTGGCCCTCGTTTGATGATCGCGTCGTGTTTACCGCCAAACTTGGGGTTGATTGAAATGTTACCCTGCTGTGGGTGGGAGGGGTTTGTGGGTTCGATCTTGGGCTGCTCATATTTTTAGAAGAAATTGAATGGATATGTGTGGTATTTGTCTTAAGTTCTGAATTGGAGTGGATTTGACTGGAGTTTGAATTAGAAATTGTATTAGGCTGAATTTGAGCTGCGTTTGCAGAATTTTCGAGAAGCAACTGAGTTGTGTTTCGATCAATGGCAGAAAGCAAATTGGAATAGTTTGTTGAGCGAGGATGCGAGGCACGTGTGGAATGTGTGTGATTGACGCTGTTAAAGTGCTGTGATTGGCAGTTTTGTTGTGTGGTATTTACATAAATTGCAGCAATAGCGTCAGGAATGCGGGCAATTGTTGCTACCCCAAATTCCTCATCGTATTTGTTTGTAACTTTTGCTTCTTGATTTGGCTGGCGGGAAATACAATCTACCAGCCCCATTTTTGCACCTGGTATATGTTCGATGTTAAAATCAAAAGGTAAAAGACGATCTCCCAGCGTGTTAAGCCACTATTATAAGATTTGTTGGACCGGTGTTCTTTCATAATTGAAAGTAGTGCTCGATGATCTGTGATGATTGTGAATGATTTGCCAAATAAATAGTATTTAAAATATTCTACGGACCACACAATCCCTAATACGTCTAGTTCATTAACACTATAACGTTCCTCGTTTGAGTTGAGGAAACGAGACGCGAATTCAACTGTATGCCAAACTGTAGGTGAGCGTTGTTCTAATGCTGCTCCTAATCCCGCTCTAGATGCGTCGCATTTGATCCCGCGTTTCCAAGTGTGGATTATTATGTGTACTTTCCGTTGCATTTGCGACTTTATTTTTAATTGATTGGAAGTGAGTTTCATGTTTATCATTCCAGACAAATTTTGTGTTCTTGTTAAGTAATGGCCGAATCGGATGACACAATTGTGATAAATTAGGAATGAATTTTCCTAAATAGTGGACAGAGCCTAGGAATGATCGTAATTGTTTCAGGTTTTTGGGTGCTGATAGCGATAAGATTGCTGCTGCTTTTGATTCAAGTGGTGCGATTCCTGACTGAGTAAATTTATGTCCTAACCATTCAACTTCGGTTTTTGTGAAGTGACATTTAGGTAAATTTATTCTTAAATTATCCTCATCCATTTTTTTTAAACATTTTTAGACTAACTTTAAGTGTTCTTCTTTAGACCCACGACTAACTACTATAATGTCGTCCAAAAAGCAATGAGTATTTTGAAGTCCAACTAGTGTATAATCCATTACTTTTTGGAATGCCGCTGGCATATCAGTTAATCCGTAGAAACCGGTAATAAAACGATATGTACCATGTCCCTCACCACATTTAATATTGAAGTTGAAATGCCGGGCCGTTTCCGGGTCAAAATAAAGTTGACTGTATGCGTACTTCTAATCCAAGGTAGAAAAATATGCTGTCTCCTGTGATGCGGTTGTATTTAAATTTTGTTGAATCGTTTCAATTAAATTATCAATATTCGGCATTTGATATTTATTTTTATGGATAGATTTATTCAAAATTTTTGAGTCTAAAGCAAGTTTAACTGTTTTATCTCTTTTTTGCTGTGATAACTATTGGTGAAATGAAGTTTTTATCTGAATAACTGTGTAATTTTATGATGTGTTTTTCGTCAAGTAATTTTTTAAGTTCTGCATTAACTAATGGTTGTAAATTAATTGGGACTCGTCGTCCTTTTTGATGTGTATCAAAAACGAGTGTTTCAAAAATTTACCGATTCTTGTGATGAGACCTGGAAAATCAAATGCAATCAGTTTCTTGATTAAACATTAGTTTTGATCAATATTTGCGTCTTGTTTCAATTGTGTGAGAGAAAAGCCTAGCTTTGAGAAGAGATCTCGTCCAATGATGGGTCTATGACCATCGTCCACTACTGTTACATCGACGCCCGTGGCTATCCAGTCATTACATTTGATTGATGTATTAATCACACCAACGATCTTGATTATATCATTGGAGAAAGTTTTCAGGTCATGTTTCTCTGTTTACTGTACCCAATAACTTTCTTTGCACTCTGACACCACCGTGGTTGCGAGACTTTTATTAATAATTGTGCACACGCTTCCCGAATCCACCAATGCTTTTGTCTTTGTATTCCCGACACAAATGTCTAAATTCACCGGTTCCACCTCTCGAGTGTCGCTTTTAATTGAAATCGTCGCCACACAATTATCATTATAGTCGTCATAATCCGAGTCATAGTTTGCGTCGTAGATGCTCTGCTGCTGGAGTAGTCTATCTATATTATTGACTTGTTCGGCCGCTGTTGCTGAGGTACCCACTGCGGCCGCCTCCGAAACAGAATCATCTACATTACTTACTCTGGGTTTCGGTTTATATGGGTGTTTAGGTTTTCGACAAATTTTTGCGAAGTGGTTAGCAATACCACAATTTTTACAATTCTTCCCACGGGCAAGGCAATTTTGTCTATGTGAGGCTGACCATCCATAGCCACAGTTTGGACAAATTGAAGGCTTGACGAATTGGTTTGTCGATGGACGAGATCTATTCCGGGATCCTTGTACATTATTCACTTTCGTACTTGTAATTTCGTTTGTGGTTGTCTGAGCTGAGGTCCCAGATATTTTTAGCTGATTTTGTATTCCCATTTCAATGTTCATGGCAATTTCAAGTACCTTTTTTGCTGTTCTTGTCTCCTTTAGCAATTCCCTTTGGATTTCGTCACCTTGCATGTTTGCTATGAAGACATCACGAATGATTGATTCCTCGTGGCTTCCTAAATCGCAATTCAAGGATAGTTCCCGAAGGCAACGGTAGAACTTTTCCACAGGTTCTCCCTTCAGTTGCTTCCTGGTGAGAAAGGTATACCGATCAAAGGTGATGTTTCGTTGTTTAGTGAACACCCTATCTAGACTTTCCCAAAGATCATTTGTTCTTACCCTATCAATGTGGATATTCGGTTCTTGGGAACCAAATATCCGTCTACCCTCTATTCCCAGGCTGAGATACGTTAGGGAGACTGCTTTGTTATCGCAATACTTCCAGGGTTTTTCACCGCACAATATACCTACGAGTTCTATTTTCTGACAACGATTTAGCCACGAGTTCTTCAATTGTTCGTTTCGGATTTTTCGATCTCTTTCGCTCTGAGATGTGCTATTTTCAAAATTATCCTCATATATAGGTTCAGGAGGTAGAATGACCTTGTCCGGGGATCTTCGAGCAGAATTTCGATCGAAATGCTCTCTTTTTCAATGATAGACAACTTCAACATAATCTGCCAGCGGTCCCATCTCAAGGGTGGTTCTAGTGTTGATTTCTCCCGAAAAGGTTCGATTCCAAGGAGTGCACGTTCTTTGACTGCTGTCTGCGCCATGTGATATCCCTGACCATAGAGATACGTATGTGGGTTACGAATCCGCTCAGAAATTGTAGAGTGGGATTCGAGGTGCGAATCCAAGCTGTTACTAATTTGTGGGATTACCACTTTTAGTTTTGCTTAGCAATTGAGCTACGATTGTAGCCCTATTTTATCTGACGTGGAAATCCTCCTCAAATCCATTAGGATTCTTCTTATTGGAAAACACAGTAGATTAAGAGCAACTGAATTAAGTGATGAAATTTATGAGAATGAAAAGACAATCAATAGCGGGAGGAATGAACAAACTGAAAACTTGACTTATTAGTCGGCGGCAAATTTTAAGAAAAGTGAACGATGACTTTTGGTTGGGCAAGGGCAAACTTAAACTGATATTGTACTAACTTAAACAATATGAATTTAAAAAGGTACAACTGTACCACACCGAATATTGATAAACAGTACTATCAAGCGTAAACCCGTTCAATTTACTGAATTGCCGTTCCGTAATTGAGAAACGACAGAAAAATTAAACAAAATTAGCAAAAATTGGGTAAAAGCATAACTTTTTGACAAATCTCTTCTGCTCTTTTGGGCGGTTTGTGTTTTTAGACTGTCTACAGTGTGCTTTGTTTGGTTGCCTTTTGGGTTGGGTTTGTTTTGCGTCAGTTTTTGCTTGTTTAGAGTATGCGTGGTAGTACTGCTGATTTGTCGAATTAATAACATCGTCAAAATAAAGTCATGAATAAAAAAGACAAAATTCTTTGCGCTGCTAGATCAAAGCGTGAAGCTGAGTTGCACGCTATGCAGGAAGTTCTCCTTCATTGTATAAAAAAACTTAGGAGTGGAAAATTTAAGAGCTCCTAGTAACAAAATGCAACGAAGCCTTTATGGCTGTTGTTGAGCAAAATGAGGACTTGATTGCGTTAGCTAGAAAAAATGAGGATTTATTTGCACTTTTTACTTCAATAGAGTCTTTCTCGTAGACACTAACAACTAAGAAGGATAAAATTTTTTTTTCAGCACAAAACTACATCAATTCTGTTGATAAATTAAGTCGGTTTCTTGAATTGAGAGCTTCTTCTTGTTCTAAAGTTTCTCCACTGCTGGCCTCGTCAGAAACTTCTAGTGAAAGTAAACATAATTACGTGATTCCCAAAAAGAAGACAAAGGATTTTGGAAAGCAAAATGAAGCTGCCATCTGACTCGCTAAACAGAAAAAACCAATGGAATTAGATGAACTGGAGGAAAACAACATGAAAAGTTTGGCAGAAGCAACTCTTCAAACATTTAAATTGCTGGGCATGGTTTCAAAAGGTAGCCAGCCTGAAACAACTGCAAGTGCTAGGAGCTCGATGAGAAGTGCAAAAGCTATCCAGAACTGGATCACAACCTCACTTGTATCAATTTGGAGAAAACGAACAGGAAAAGTTTAAACATAAGCAACTCTGCAAGCGTTTGAATTGCTTGATGCGGTTTCTAAAGTTAGGGAGTCTGAAACAAAAGTAAGGGCTAGTTGCTCGATGAGAAGTTAAAACAAGCTGTCCAGGACTGGATCAACACCTCACTTGCTTCAAATTTCAACAAGGAGGAGAAAATTGGGGAAACAGACGTTACGAGCGACCCTCCAGAATGCCTTGTCCGCAATGATAGCCAAACACTAGAAGATTAGAAAACAGAAATATTCAGGCAGTCTATTTCAAAAATTTGTCGTCAACTACATTCTAAATAATTAGACCTTAAAGCAACTAGATCCTTAATATAGTGCAAGTGAACAAGCCTTATACCAGGCGCACTTTCGGACGCAAATGAATCAAACAGGCCAACAAGGCATGGAGCTTCCAGGCAAAACTAACCAAGGAACTGCAGATAGTCACCCGCCTTCGGTACACGCCCCAGATGCTTCATCACCACCAAATCACCAGTTAACAATTTACAAGAGCTATTCGCACCGCAAGCACATCACAACGATTCCAGCTCCTTCCACACGCGCACTTTCGAAATTGTTCACACTTCGGCGCAACGTTTATGCCACCCACATCAATCAAAATCAGTACCACGAGCCCCAAAGACCACTCTCCATCTTTTTCCGACAACAAATGTTCCAGCCCCCGCAATAAATGCTCCCCTTTGCGGCAGCGCCCTCCAAGCGTAGATAACAAACAGCATGGGACCCAAACATATGTGGACCCAAAAAATCCTGAAGCCACTCCCCGCCCGAACACTGTGTTCACTCTGAACCTCACCGATCCCATTCCACGTGCCGCCCGCCCTTTGATTAATGAACCTCCCGTCCCCAACAGATTCCAATATATCAACTACTTAAGCGGTGCACCGTTTTCGTCCAATAGCACCGCGTCAAACCGTGAACCTCCTCAAACTAATCAAGTACGCAAAATCACTTGCTTCACTGCTCCTGCCCATAAAATGCCCAATATGCCTGTCGGACAAAATTTTGGGCCTGATATGAGTCTTTGGTTTTTTCGACAGCACAGACAATCAAACAACCAAGCTGCTGATGTTAATAATATGCCGTCAACTGGACAAACAAAATTTATACTATCTAAAACTAATATTCCGCCACATGTCTGTCAAAACTCTGCCTTTAATTGATATGCAGTTTCCATCCGGCATTCATCAGAAAAACCCGATCTAAACTGTGGGCAATGTCCCACTTGTTTCGCAACTCCAGTTTTTGAGCAGACCCTAGTTACGTTGGGCCCACCCCGTTGAATTGGAATGACACGCAATTATTTTCCCCGGCTCCTCCGATACCAAACAATGCGTCATTGATTAGGCAAGCGGCTGATGCAGTAATAATCAAGAAAATTTACCCTTTGACAGATTGGAAACTTGCACAGTTTAATGGTGACCTCTTACAGTGGCATGAGTGGTAGATCAATTCAAAAGCGCTATTGAATCTCAGTTGCTCACCGATGGCGAAGAATTGACCTACCTTAAAACCCTCGTCAATGGTAAAACAAAGATTGCATTCGCCGAGTTTGTGTACTGTGTTTCGATGAACAAGGATGCACTAAAGACTTTAGAACTTATATTCGGCCAATCACCGGCAGTCAAAAATCTTCACTTGGATAAACTGAGCAACTTCAAAATGCACGATAGTGATAAAATCATACACTATTCTGCAGCAATATCCAGCTTTTTTGGTACTGACCTGAACAGCGCTTCTATGAAGAAGTTACCACCACACATGAAACAGTATTGGTCACTCTTTACGGTAAAAAAGCACTGGGTTGAGCCAACTCTTCTTGACTTTAACTACTGGCTGTAAGAAAAGGCAGATGTACAGGTTCTTATGATAACATCATAAGCTATTCTGCAGCAATATCCAGCTTTTTGGGTACTGACTTGAACAGCGCTTCTATGAAAAAGTTACCACCACACATGAAAGAGTCTTTGTCACTCTTTACGGTTAAAACTCTTCTTGACTTTAACGACTGGCTGTAAGAAAAGGCAGAGGTACAGGTTCTTATGAATAAATTTTCATAAAAGACAAAACTGAAGATATTAGCGCTTCAGCAACCAAGAAAAAAGTTGGGTCGAAAGATTTTACGTCAAATACGTAAAAAATGGAACCAAGAGAGCAAGTTTCGTGATTGTCGACGCGAAATAACTGGCACTGCATGGGCAATCATTGCTGCGAGCGTAATTATTGCCTGTAGGAAAGCAGAGTCTTCAAGAAAAAATTGCCAGGCAACGCGCCAAGATAGTTGCCCGAAATAAACTTTGCCTTTCGTGCCTGCTGGACCAGCACAGATTCCGCCAGCGTCGTCAACCGAGAACGTTCCGGGCAGAAGGGTGCAATAGTTCGCATACCACGCTATTGCATGAAGCATATTGGGTTTTTTATCCAAACACTCAACAGATTTTATAAATGTTCAACAATCTAGCAAAGCAACAAATAACCAAACGTCGGGTAGCTCCACCACAATGTCATCTGCTACTGTTTTCAAAGGATTTCTTCGGGTGACTGAACTACCGTTGGTCAACTTTTCGGATTTTGATACCCAGATTTTAGTTTTGTGTGATTCCCACTGCAGTAACTCTTTGGTGACCCATGGTCTCTGAGATATACTCGGTTTACAAGGTACATCACAAAAACTGACTGTCAATGTCATATATACTGAAGAGGTAATCGAAACCATTGAGGTTTAGTTGAACGCGAAACCAAAAGAGCACGAAGAATATGATTTTTTCATTATCAATATTCGTGAAAGAAAAGATAAACTTCGACTCAGACTACCTTAATGTATCCGCATTACAGGATGTTTAACCGCCTTTAGCTTTCATTGGTCCTCTACAATATTGCTACGAAGACATTGAGATGATACTTGCACAGGATGTAAATCATGCCATCCGAGCGTTGGAGTACAGCTATCATTGAGAAGTGCTCACCCGTTGACGTTATCTACCCATAGGTTGGGTCTTAAGTGGACTGTTACCCGCAAGTTCATGTTTAATCTCAACGTGCTTGAAGGCGAGTATAGAAATTGATAGCGAGTTAGAAAATGAAAACATGGTACAATACTGAATTGTTCGGTGTAAACTAGCAACTCGACCCACGATCTGCAGCAGATGCAAGGGCTCACGAGATCCTTGAGAAAACCACCGTACACAATAGCCTAAGATACGGTGTCGGAAAGTTGTGGATGCCAAACAACACCGAGTTCCCAAGTAATGGCTTCTCTTCCCTAAGATTTGCACAATGGATTAGTAGTTGAGGTTGCGAACAATCACAACGTTGAGAACCGGTCAGACAAACAGTGGTACTTACCTCACTATCCTTTTGTGAACGCGAACAAGCCGGGTAAAGTGCCTAGGGTGCTCAATGGAGCATCAAAATTTCGTTTTGCCTTGTTTAGTCAATCCTTACTCAGTGGACTTGATATGCTCTAAAACCTCATTAACGTACTACTGCGCTTAAGGCAAAAGGCATAAGCCATGTCTGCCGACATCTAGGGAACGTTTCTACTGGTTGGCGTGCTACCATCAGATCAAACATCACTTCGCTTTTTATGGCGCATGACCAAGTTTTTATTACATGATTATTACCTTGACTCGGTGGAGCCTCTTGAGAAAACCATCAATAGATCCAGGGGATTGGTACATCTTCTCACCCTTGGTAGGTTCAATTTTACTAAGTTTGTAAGCAGTGTGCCAACTCGGGCTGTGATGGTTCTCCTGAAAGTACTGAGCCAAAAGGTATTGTTTCAAGCCAAGAGACTTCATTTCAAGTGCTCAGGCTAAGTTGGGACAACACAAATTACACCATAGATGTGAGCAGGGGAACCAGTTGCATTATTACCAAGTTACCCACAAAGCAGTTGGTACTAAGCCTTGTCTCGAAAATCTTTGACCACATTGGTCTTGTCGCGCCGTTTACTGTTGGTGCTCGACAGCTCTTAAAGAACATCTGGGTAGTCACGGGACATTACTGCAATGATGCGCTCCCACAAAACATGATTCAACTTCCTTTTGCTTTGGAGTGCAGACTTTCTGAAGCTTGAAAACGTCAAAATCCCTCGAATTTATTTTAACGGACACCTCAATAATCTTGAGTTGCATGGACAACGACAAAACATAGCTTGCGTTCTTTTTGGAAAAAGCGCATGTGGCGCCTATGAAAGTGATCTCAAAAATAGAATTGCAAGCAGCTTTACTTGCCGCTCGACTGAAAAGAAAAATGACGCCAGCACTTACTGTAAATGTTAACAAGCTTCTCATGTTAACTGACAGCACGACCATCTTTTAATGGATTAACTAATGAAAAGCCACCAGTCTTTGTTGCAATCTGCGTTTGCGGACTTGAGGAGTATGCCAGCTTTACGAAACGGAACCACATCGAATCTGAGGATAATCCAGGAGACGCTGGTCTCTTTTGATAGGTTTCCCCTTTGATAAGTTTAGTTCTTATCAAAAGTATTTGTGCATTGCCGCATACATTCTCAGATCTTTTCAACCGAAATACGCAGGTTACCGTAAAATCGATGGTAGCATTACTCAGCTTGACGAAGACCTGAGTCGTCTCCAGTACTTCGTTCCAAGAGAATTCTTTGAAACCGAAAGAAAAAATCTTCTTCAACAAAAATCTGTTAAACGGTGCAGCTGAATCGCTCTAAACGGGCCAATACGTTCCTGTGGCCGCATCAAGCGGTTAATGGTAGTTGGTTTTAACGAATCTTAAAAAATTTTCTATCATAGATGCACGTCACCTGTTTATAAAAGGGCTCCTTGCACACATATATGTAAAGCAATACCGTGAGGATGTTGAATACCTAAGATCAATTGTGCGGGAACACTGTAGAGTACTGACACCAAGATCATAATTGCGCACAATCAAATGCCACTGTTTGAGGTGCAGAGAAATCCAAGCTGTAACTATGCAACCAATCATGTCTGATTTACCTGAGGAGAGACTTGCTTATCAGACTCATGCTTTAGCAAACACTGACGCTGAATACTTTGAATTGTTTTATGTAACTGTCTGCCGTACTACTAAAAATAGCGGGAACTCCTCTTCAGTTGTCTAACTACTCCTACCGTCCATGCAGATAGTCACCTCAAGGGACACCAGTTCTTGTGGCATAAGAGATGAGCAGTTTGTGTCACGTAGGAATACACCTGCCATGATTTGGTCTGACAGTGGCACCAAATTGATTGGGGTGGGGAAAAAACTCCGGGAAAGTATCGAAACTGGAACATTGTATACAATGCAGCTGTAATAACGTGGAGGTTCATCTACCCAGCGAACAACATTAGGTTGATATCGGGGAAAGGATGGCGCGCAGCTTCAAACGAGTGCTATTTACTATTCTTGGCACATGTAGCCTCACGGATGAGCTGCTGCAAACTACTTTTTGTCTTGTGGAGCAGGCTCTTAATTCGCGACCGCTAACACCCGTAGGCGCCGATCCCAGCAATTTGAAAGCTATAACGCGCTGTCATTATATTTTAGTAGAATATTCCACTTGTATGCCGTCTAATGTTGATAATAAAGATTTTGACCATCGTAAAAGTTACGCTCGTGCGCAGTCGTACGTTGAGGTGATCTACCCCAAATGGACCAGAGAGTACGTACCGACGCTGGACCGATGTTCTAAGTGCCACTTGCCCGTTGTTCAATACCTTAAAACAGGTTACTTTGGTTGGGTAGTTGATGGAATCCTAGGGGTTTCTGATCTACAGCTCGGATTGTTGAACTCTGTAATGGCTCCGACAGCGTCACGCGCTCCGCCCGCTTGTACAACTTGTTCCAGTTTTCCCAACATCTCCATGCGGGCCGGAGGATGTTATGAGTAAATGAAATAACTCTAACCAATCAGAATCAAGTGTTTCCAAATAACAAATACATATAAAAAATCTTTCCAAATAACAATATAATACTTTCTAATATACGTAGAAGGTTCAGAAAATGTTTCTCTAACCTAATTTTAAGCAAATAAAACGGTTATATTAACGGATTGCAAAGTGATTTTTAGATGTTTTTAGGTTTTCCAGACGATTTTTGACCAATTAAAGACAAATTTTGACGTCAATAACCCCAGAAAAAAACCCTTAAAAGAGCATCAAAAAAAGCTTGCTGTCTAAGATCGTTCGTTACCGTGTAGTGTTACATTAATTGGATTTGTAAGTGGAGCATATCCATTTTTCCTGATATTATGTCGTGCAAAACGATGTTTTATGAACAAAAAGATGAATTGATTGCTCGGAGTAAAGTTTGTTACTGAATCAATAGGTGCAAGGTTATTTAATCTTGCTCCGTAACTGCTGCGCAGAGTGCACCGATGCGAAAAAAATGCCAAATTCGCAGACGTATGAAAGTACTTTTGCTCAAGTATTCAAAAGACCGTACTCGATCAATCAGTTTTCTTTGGCTGGATTATTGAATTGCTAATTCTCGACACATGAAAACACTGTCCTGGGCCCAAAATTCCCAAGAATTTAAGAAAAATTTATGAAAAAAATTCTCCGACCTTAAGTGAGAAACTTGACTTCTAATTTCAGACAATAGAGATCCTCGCCTCTAGAGTTTGTGTCTTTTTCATGATTATTAAACAACAGTAAACCATTACTATTAATAGAAATTGGTCAATTTTATGTACCCGCTAATTGGGAGGTTGTAAGAGCAAATGGCGGCTACATAAAAGTTGAAATGAGATCAAAAATGAACTTACGTAAAGTCAATCAAACATCAGTCAAGAAATTTTTCTATGATGACGGACAATTTTGCAATTGAGTTAATAATAATAAGAATAAACTGTTTCCAGAGTATTGATTAGAAAAAAAGAAACTTGCTCTTTTACATTTAGAAGTTAATATCGAAATTCATTTATTCATTTAATACTTCAGGAGAATACTTTTAGACCAAGGTTGGCCTGTTTTCAAGTGTCTCTAGCGAACGAGATCGTAAACATCAAAGATTATACGTAAAGATTATAAGAAAATTTTACTAGCTACATTAAAAAAAATTGTTGGAAGCTTGGAGTGTAGTACTCGGTTTGGTCTCACATTTTAAACCAAGATAGCAACTCATCATTGTCAACAATACATAAGTCCAAAAACTTGTGACAAAACTCCTTTACTTGCCGCTTTGAGAGATCAAAAATAAAGTTGAAAAAATTGGGAAAAAAGTTTAGCAAGCAATTAACCATTTTACGAATTTTTGGTTGCAGTGAGAAATTTTCAAACTTGTTCTTAAATAAACTCAATTTGCGAGAACTGTTTAGCGCATTTACTGTTTTTAGAAGCTCTTCCCTTGAGATACAGTTTTTTAAAACTGGGTTTTCACATTCTTTTCGTATTATTTTTTTGCCTTTTTGAGTATTTCATACAGGTGGAGCTCTGATACATTATAAAGTAGCAGTTCTTTCCGCTTACTTGTTATGGAGTCAATCTTTTTTTTGAATGTTATGATTCTGGCTATTCTTTTCACTATTTGATTCAGGGGTTTGAGTACTTGATTGCTTGTGTTAGCGTAAACTAAGACTCCGTATTGAATTACTGGTTGCACATATATTCGATAGACTTGAACTAACTGGTTTGTTGATAGGACCTAATTCGGTAGAGAAGTTAGCAGAAACCTAACATTCTTTTCGTTAATTTTTTAGCATGTTCTTGAAAACTTAATTTATGGTCTACCTGAATCCCTAGATACTTAAACGTTTCTACATTTTGGATTGTTTTACTGTTGATATACACCTTTTCAGAATTCTTTTGAACTCCTTTCTAAAAATCGGCGCATTTTGTCTTCTCAACTTTTAAAATCAGTCGATTTCTATTCAACCAGGAGGCTGTTTTCTGAAGAATTACATTGATTTTAGTTTCATTTGTTTTGGGTTCACTTTTTGTTTAAACTACAGTGTCATCAGCAAAGAGGAAGAATTTTATGTCAGATGTTTCAAGGGTCAGATCATTTATTTATATAAAAAAAGGACTCATTATTGAGCCTTGTGGGACACCAATTTTTATGCTCCTCATAGATGACTTCTTCGAGCCTATTTCAATGTATTGAAATCTTCTGCTCAAATAGGACTTCAAAACGTTCAAAACATGTCCTCTTAGACAATAACTGGAGCACTTTGCGAGTAATATTTGGTGGTCCACGGTGTCAAAAGCTTTTTTGGGATCCAAGAAAGTACTGATCGTATTTTGTTTACTATTTAGCCAATTATTCAAACATTTTCGCTGAGTTCCACCAGTGCATCAATTGTGCTGCGGTCTTGTCCAAAACCAAATTGATTTTCATTTAATACTTTTTCTTTATTAAGGAAAACAATAATTCTGCTGAAGATAATTTTTTCAAAAATTTTACCTAC
Source organism: Convolutriloba macropyga (assembly GCF_964194025.1). Taxonomy (NCBI): domain Eukaryota; kingdom Metazoa; phylum Xenacoelomorpha; order Acoela; family Convolutidae; genus Convolutriloba; species Convolutriloba macropyga. The sequence goes on along the minus strand of NC_134470.1, from coordinate 47,561,972 downwards.
CACCGGTAGCAGTGATATCGGACGATAATTTGATGGATCACTTTTGTCCCCTTCCTTGAATATTGGGATTACTTTTGCAATTTTCAGGCAATCAGGAAACAAACCAAAAATTAGAGAGGAGTTGAAGACTTCGCAGAGAAAAGGTGAAATTGATGGCGCAAGCAACCGTAAGCAATAGTTATTCAAATTGATAGCATATACATTGCATTTGTTTTTCATATCACTCAAAATTTTGTTAATCTCCGTTATTGTTGTTTTTTGGAGAAATAGACTGTTGACAATTTTCTTTGTGTAGGACTCATTGCGTTTAGCACTAATTTTTTCTGTAAGTTTTTTCCCTATGTCTGCAAAGAAATTATTAAACGACTCCAGTTTTGACTCTACTTCCTTGATCTCTAGGTTTTTGGATTCACCCATTATTTCTTTTACAGCATCAAAAAATTACGAGTGTTCTGACCAGCTTTTTTATTTATTTTTGTTTGATAGTAATGTCTCATCTTTTTCCTGACAAGTTCCTTAACTACTTTGGATTGATTTTCATATTTTGCTTTGGCTGATGAAGATCTTTCTTTTAAATACAATTGCCATAAGTGATGTTTTTTGTAGCAGCATTTTTTACTTCGTTGTCGATCCAGTTTCTCTTGTTTCTAACAGATGGGTTTTTTCCCGGAATTATTTTGTTCAGTTCTTTGTTTAAAATGTCTTGGAATTTAATCAATGATTCATTGCAATTGTGAGAATTTATTTTTTTCTTGAGCAGAAAGTTGCTGTTAGACACAATTTTTGCTCTCATTTGATACAGATTATCTGTGTTCTGTAAGTTTGACCATACTCGTATCTTATTACATTTTTTGTTGGCAAATTTGGAATTTTCAGAAAATTGTAATTTAATGGTATAGTGATCGCTTACAGCTGTTTTCAGTGCTTTTTGAGATGATTTGAAATTTGTAAAAAACACATCAAGTAACGTTTTCGAGTAATTGGGTTCTCTTGTTTCATCTTGTGATGACACAAAAGAGAGCCAAATAGCGCTAAGTGTTGATATCAGCTGGTCATTTTTTTTCCTTTGTGAAAAAAATAATATTCAGGTCTCCACAAAGTATATGTTTGGTATTTGGTTTGAGAAATATTTCATCTAAATAACTTCCTAAAGTTGAAAACGTAGCTTCATTGGTGCAGTTTGGCGGTATATAAACACAGGTTATAACTATTTCAGTCCCTCTATAAATTATCAGAACTGATATAGCCTGAATTGAGACTTTTTTCCAGTTTTGCAAGCAATTTTACATTAGCCGCGCAATTTACAATTTTTCCAACGCCGCCACCCCTCTTTTTTCTTTCCGAACTAAATAAGCTACGACAATTTGCTAGATTAAAAATTTGTTTGTTATCTGTTGGCTTTAGCCACGTTTCAGTTAAGCAAATCGCAATTGCCTGTTTCTCACTTTCTTGAAATATTTTGATTTCGTCAAAATTTTTCGACAGTGATCTTATATTTTGCAGAAGTATTGAGTTTTTTTCATTGTTTCTAATCGAGATTTGAGATGTCATTTTAAGAAATAAAAGAGCAGTGCGTTTTGGCAGCGAATTTTAGCCAATCAAAACCATCCCCCTCTTCATTGTTTTATTTCAGATCTTCAAATTTTTTAAACAAATAAATTGTTTTAAATACAAGCAGTTTGAAAAAGAGAGAAAAAAGTAATAATAAAAAGTTTCTCGTTTCTTTTCTTTTTTTTGCTTCCTCTGCGGAAATCACAGAGTTTTTCAGTATAGTGTAAACATCTCTCGCCATCATCAAAATTGCGTACATTGCTAATGACAACTTGCGGATATCACAAGCAAGACAGTCACGCTTATAGAAGAGAAAACACACTAAGCTAACCTTAACCTATCCTAATTGATCTCTTGCGCTGATTATTAAAATTAACCACACGTTAAGTTCTGTGTTATTAACAGTTCAGTTATTGCAATATATTAACAAAAATTATTGAGTTTCACCAAGACTTCTGATATTATGAAGTTTTTGTCATTGTCAGTATTGTCTTGTGTTTCGCTTTTTGTGAGCCGGCGAATAATGATCATCATGGTCATTGTTGTTTGACCTGGCGTTGTACGTATTTTTCTTCACAGCCAAAACATTATCCAAGTCTTCAACATCATTGATTGTTTTGTATGTTGTGGCTGCCTCGATCAACCAAAACAGAGACAGTGCAGTTATGTGTACTTACAATCATACTTCTTTTTACTGCTTCAGCTTTTATCTGTGCCTCGATTTCGGGTAGTGGCTCGTTCAGGTATATGTTCTTATTATTAATATGATTTTTGGCTTTCCTCAGCGCTCTTTTCTTCTTTAAAACTTCCAACTTATCATTGAAGTAAATAAACTTGCATATCACCGTTGACATTTGGTCTTCTGTCTCAGTGTTGGGTATTATATGACACGCTTTAATGCTATCAACCGGTAATTGCACTCCAAGAAAAGCGTCAAAAAATTTTAATGTGTCGTATGTCACATTTTTACTAGTGCGCGCGTTAAAAGGAGGATTCGCAATGAGTACCCAATCTTTCCGAATATACCTCTCCTGGGCCCGCAATCGTTCATTGATGTTTTTTGATTTGCCCGAAGAATTTTTAGTTCCTGATCTTGCTCATTATTTTTTTATTTAAGATCTTTAACCTCCTTACAAAGTGCTTCAATTTTTTGTTGTGCGTAATTGTTACTCACGACCTCAGATGTCACTGCTACTGATGGTTGTTCGTTGCTCTCCATGATGATAAGACGAGGAAAAAGAAAAAGAAGTAATGAATAGACTAGGAAAAAAGTTTAGATATGATATCAATAAATATTTCAGTGAGAAACAATGTTTTAAGAGATGTTTTTGAAAGGCTTTCGCTGCTTTAAACGCATAAGAGTTTTTAGAGCATTCTTTTTCTCAAGAACGTCACGCTTTTTTCTCGCACGATTTTTCTGACGATTTTTCTGACTCAACAAATTTTGTTAATCCTCAATTATAATTTGCTCTGTTGAATGACAGCATGTGAAATTTTTTAATTTATTTTAGAGCCTTAGCAGTTTTTGACAGCTGGCTGTTTCTGCTAATAATAAAACTTACAAGCGTTTATGGCTTTTTTATTTAAGCTTTCGAAGGCGCAAAGTTCAAGCGAACATTAAAATTTTCTTACTTCGTTATCTCATTTTGTATACCTCCTTTGTTTTGAACGAAATGAACTTTTACAGTGATCAAATTGACTGCCCAGCCTAGTTCAATCACAGTGAAAGAATCTTTTTACGCCTAAACCTTTTAAAAATCCGAAAAAGCTTTAAAAAATAAAAAATCTGTCAAAACATTTGTAGGTCACAGCTTTATGATCAAATGTTTCTAAATGCGTGGATCGGATTATAGTTTCTATAATTTTTCATTTTAAGTTATTACTTTCGCTTGCGCAGATTATATTCCTAAAGTGATAGAACTGAATAGTTGAGGTACAGTCTCGGAATACAGTAGTATCTTGCGCATTATCGCAACACAAAAATCATGATTACGCGAAGTTTCACTTTTTCTTCTTTTCCAATCTAATTTGGACCAACATATTTCTAATGACGCCAAAAAAATTTCGCAAATTTCGCAAAACAACTCCCTGGTCAATCGAAAATATAGGTTTGAAAATATAGAGAAAATTTGATAGGGAAAAAGCATGCACAATGGTAAGTACCGTGGGCGCCAATCAAAAATGACCCGTAGTTTCCAAAAAGCAAAAAGCTCGAAAATACATATGAGCACTCAAACTGAAGGTCGAAGGCTCGCTTTCTAGTGTTTCTCGTTATTTTTTGGCGCGACATTGAAAGGATTCGTGAACCTTGCACCTGCATGCCTTTCAATTAGCCTCGGTGTCTTTTATAAAAGCCATTGACATAGTCAAACGGTTGTCTGTTCCCTCGGAAAAAGGTGGACTAGAAAATCGGCCAACAATATACAAACATATATATATATATATATATATATATATATATATATATATATACATATGCATACAAACACACACACACACACACACACACACATATATATATATATATATATATATATATATATATATATAATATATATATATATATATATATATATATATATATTTGTGTGTATGTGCATGTTTTTATATAAAATTGAACATAAATCTAACAAATATAATACAAACAGAACAATCGCAAAAATAATGCGACTTAAAGTAAAGGAAACAAGGAGGCTCAATAATGTGCGTTTGCACATGATGTTCCGACCCGCGCTCATCTTTTGACATAACTGTCAATCAAATGAAGAGAAAATCAAAAATAGGTCTTTGACTTTAAAAAATCGTTAACAAACTCCTAAGTGAATTACATAATGCCATGCCTCATTACAGCGCTCACGAGATGTCACACCATTAATAAGACTACGGGAGACAAAAATAAACAACAAATTAGGCAATGAAAAATTTATTTTTTACGGAGCAACATCAACATATGAAATTAAAAGCAACTAGTAACAACGTCAAAACACAATAAAAAACCTTAACTACACAAATTTAATTTTTTGATACTACAAAACAGATGGGACCTTATATTAAAGACACTGAGTAACAAAATGACAAAAAAGGCAAAAATGATGCAAAATTCAGAAGTCAATCAAAACTTTTGAAACCAAATATTTAAGCGTTTTAAAAACCATTAGCTTTTAACAACAAACTCTTGATAAATTTGCAAAGAGTCACTACGAAACCAATAGAATCTGTCTTTGGTTAGACTAAGCCACAAAAATGGACTGAAGATGAAGAAAAACCGGCAAAAACAACAATTTGCGAAAACACAAACTATTGAAGCCATTAAAAATTTCCGCTGTTATCTGAATGCCATGTTTTACATTTCAAATGTTAATTAAACTTTTTCAGTTTAAAATATGTTCAAAGGCTAAGTATGTTCACTTGGACCTCAGTTGAAAAACATTTCGATCTGTTTTTCAACAAGCATATTGTTCAACAAACAAAACATCAGTGACGACGTAATATCAGTAGCCACTTTCATATTTGAACTACAGGCAAGTGGGTGGGGCCTCTCATTGATGAGATTTAGATAAAATCTGAAAAATATAACAACAAAAACTAAAAACTTTAAGGCTATTTGCTATAAGTGTACTGCATTGAGTAAACTCATTAGTAAACACTCGTTAGGGGCTTATTAGACCTCTCAGTTCTTTACGACTAGATAAAGGTTTAAAAAATACAGGCAAAAACAGCAAATTGAAAAAAATTGAAACGGCAAAGTGTTGAAGTCATTGAAAAAAGATTTATTCATTGGAATCTTTTTCATTTTCAGTTTTTTTAACAAAATGGAAATCTTTTTTGTAACAATATGACTTCAAAAAACCAACAAATATGAACATTTATATTAAAACCACAAAATTTTTGAGAAAACCCGTAGTATCAAAGCCATTAAATTCAATAGCTTTCAAGGGAAATGAATAAATTATAGGTTTCAATACATTATGCTTCGATGAGATAGCAATAATTTGCGTCATTCCTAATTCATCAATAGTTCATCACAATAAGTCGTATGACTATGAAAACGACAACAATTACAGTCAAAAACCAAAAAAATAGTAGAAAAAAGCGAGAAGACAATGTGGAAGCCACTAAAACTATTACTTTAGTCTATGCAAACTTTATCTAAGATCTCTTAAAATTCTTCTCTATGCCAATGTGAACTGGCAAACGTAGGATAATGTGATAATATTTTAAAAGGATCTAAATATTTGGGAAAAAAAGAATCAAATTATAAAACTTGTCAAAAAACCAAACGTTAGAAATAACTATACGTAAAAAATTAACCAAACGTTATAATAGCAAAATTTAAAAGACAAAAATAAACAACAAATTAGGCAAAAAGAAAAAAATTTTTTTAAGGCAAAAAATCAACACCAGGTATAAAATTTACGAAATACCAACAGTGAGGCAAAATTCCGAAGTCAATCAAAGTTTTTTAAACCAATCATTTATAAATGTTTTAAAAACCATTAGCTTTTAATTAAAAAAGGAATTCTTGATAAAATTTCTAAAACGTCATTACAAAACCAATAGAATAAGCCACAGAAACGGACTAAAGATGAAGAAAAACCGGCAAAAAAACAATTTGCGAAAAAACAAATTATTGAAGCCAATAAAATTTTTCGCTGTTATCTGAATGCTTTGTTTTACATTTCAAATGTTAAGTAAACTTTTTCAGTTTAAAAAAGGTTCGAAGGCTAAGTATGTTCACTTGGGTCTCATTTGAAAAACATTGGGATCTGTTTTTCAACACGCACATTGTTCAACAAACAAAACATCAGTTACGACGTAATATCAGTAGCCACGTTAATACTTGAACTACAGGCAAGTGGATGGGGCCTCTCATTGATGAGATTAAGATAAAATTTCACAAATATAACAAAAATTAAAAAGTTTAAAAAACGTTTTCAAACAAAATAGTATCGTAAAGTTTCAGGCTATTTGCTATAAATTTAATGCCTTGAAAAAACTCAATAAATAAATACTCCGTTAAAGACTTATTAGACCTCTTAAATCTTTACGACTACATAAAATGAAAAAAAAAATACAGGCAAAAACAGAAAACTCAAAAAAAATTACGAGAAAAATGTTGAAACCATTAAAAAATGTTTATTCATTGAAGACTTTTCATTTTCAAAAAATTTTTAACAACAAGGGATTTTTTTTCTGTAACAATATGACTTCTAAAAACCAACAAATATGATTAATTATATTAAAACCAAGAAACTTTTGAGAAAACCCGTAGTATCAAATGCATTAATTTCAATAGCTTTCGAGGGAAATCAAAAAATTATGGGTTTCAATAATTTATGCTTCGATGAGAAGGCAGTATTTTCAGTCATTTCTAAATCACCAATAGGTCACTACAGCAAATCGTATTAATATGAAAACGACAACAATTCCAGTCAAAAATATAAAAATCAGGAGAAAAATGCGAGATGACATTGTCGAAGCCATTAAAACCATACGTTTTTCTCTGCGAACTTTATCTAAAATATATTGAAAGTCTTCGCTATGCCAATGGGAACTGGCAATCATAGGATAATGTGATACGTTTTCAAAAAGATCTAAAAAATTGGGGAAAATTAACTAAATATATATAAAAAAGAAAACTCGCCGCATCCAAGTCATAAAGACAATAGCTATAAAATGAAACCGCTGTTCAGATTAATTTTTTTGTTTGAAGAAAAAAGGAAGGGGCTCTTGTCAACATTAAGACTGACTTACAATTTATAGAAACAAATTTAAGATCAGTTAATGTTCAAATAAATTTTTTTTTCAAAAATTATTTTTGATGTCTTAACAGCCATTAGCTGTCCTTTCCAATCAATACATAGGTTCAATTACTGCTCACTGGGAAACCTAAGGCACTTTTTGTCAACGAGTCTATGTAATAATATCACAAAATTTTATTAAAATCTTAAAAAGAAAATCAAAATTTCAATAAAAATTACGAAAACTCAGAGTCGGAGCCAAAAAATGAGCGATTACTTAAGAACAAATTATTTGTTCATTGGGCATCATTTGACATTAAATGAGACTGTTCATAAACAGAACCTGGATTTGAAAAGTGAGAAGTCTCTAAGTGACGTGAAAAAATGTTTAAAAAATACAAAATTGTTTTTAAAATATCACCTCTCAAATAGAAATTGAATTTTTTTGACAGTAAACTTCCCTACGAGACAAAACCTACCCTTTTTATGGCCTTTCATCTCTTAGAAACATAATATTGTTTCATTTGTAGCATGAAATGTAATTTTGAATTGTTATTTCTTTAGAAAAAATCTTAATTTGAACAAAAAACTGAACAAAATCATGCCAAATATCACCTGTCCACACAAATATTTAAACCTCGATAACTCCTCGAAAAACACGAAAATAAAAAAAATCTTTTTAAATCCGAACTTTACGCTGCACGAGCTTTTTAATGATACCACTCACATTTCTCTACGACGAATATATCGATTGGCCAAAATTGTCTGAACAAAAAAATCATTGGAGTATGTAGTTCCTCCACACAAAAGTGGGTGGCACATCGCAGCTAATTTAAAAAAATGGATTTAAGTTGACCACAGCGTCTTCTTAATGAAAAAAAACATTGAAAGTTTTAATTATTTAGCAACCGCATGCTAAGATTTTGAAATAAAGTAATTATTGCTTACTCTGATAAAGTTCCAAACCACCGTTTGACATTCTTCGGTTCATTTTTTTCCGACCTATGGTTACGTGCTGTCGAGAAGCGTTGATCAGGAAATACATTAACAATGGTCTTGATAAGTAATATCTTAAGGCCTGATGAAAATTGAGCCAACTAACTGCAAAGAAAAACAGGTGTTTTAGGACAAATTTAACTATGACATTGTTAGTGAGCCAAAAACCCGGCGAGAGTAGGCTATTTCATTTGAATTTTACCATTTCGTCTCTCATTCTGCCATTTTCCAATTTCGCTCATTTGAGAATTAAAAGTTTTATAGTTAAACAACAATATCTATGTAGTTCCTTCGGTCATCAAAATACGACCGTACAATGATCAATTCTAAGCCAACGAAACTAAGCTTTAATTTCAAAAGAAATGCATTTTGGTTTAAAAATCAATTTATAACAATGAAATAGTTGTTTCTCGCAGGAGAAATTTCACACTAAATTTTCCCGCATAATTTTTGCTTCAGAACAATACTGATTCAGGTTTCCGACAATTTTAAACACATATGAACATTTGAAACTGAAAATGTGCTCCTACTCGTCAAAATTAAAATGTCTGCATCACTTCTTATATTCTGTTCCGACCCCTCTTGAGGGGGGGGGGGGAGGAACTATATACTCAACTGGTTTTTTTTTTGTTCAGACAATTTTGACCGATCGATATATTCATCGTGGAGAGTTGTCATTGGTATCATTTAAAAGCCTGTCCAGCGTAGAAAATGGAATTAATTTTTTTATGTTCGTTTTCTAGAACGAGTTAACGTGGTTTAATTTTTGTGAACATTAGACCAATTTGCGTTATTTATATTCACATTTTCCGGGATTTTTTCATAAAATTTCGTCAATTTTGCTAAAATGTGTAAAAACTGTTAACAATAGTACTGTTGATCTAATTTTTAAAGACAAAAAGTATTGCTGACTGTTTTGATTTAAAGTTTTTGGCTGCAATTTTGGCTAAATATTTCAAAATTGAGCCTTTTTCATCAAAAAATGACCGGAATATGTTTCTTTAATTCACTATGATTAAATTTACCGGAAGTACACACCCGAAAACAACTCACACAACCTTTGTAAACTACAAGGGTAGTTAGTCCTACTTCCACTTCCATTGAGAGCATTCTGGAATTAAAGTTTTGCCGCCTTCATCTAACTTTACTCTATGAATATCAAAAAGGTAGCGTTCTCTTTGATCGTTTAACTAACAATTTAATTTGATCTATAACATTCGATATAATTGAGTGTTCTTAATGGATAAGCAACAATAGCAGGGGCTGGTTTTGGTCCAATATTGGATTGTTTAAATCAAAAAGTAATTCGGATTATATCAGTCGGTCTTTTTTTAAAAAAACATTTGACCTTTTTATGTTAATTAAGGAAAAAACAATTCAAATCAAAGCTCAGTGTTGATAGGTCCAATGGGCTTCATAAGTATTTCCAAATTAATGTATCTAATTTTTTTACTGAGACGATTTTGGCAATTTTGACTTCTAAAATTGTTTGATTTTTAAATGAACATTGGCTTATTGAACTTTGCCATACAATTTCTCTTAAAGTGGTCAAATGGTAGCTGAGTGTCAGCAAAAAAGAATAATTCTTCTTCCTCATGTTTCTACTGAATTAAAATTAAACTTTTTTGTGCATTAAGTTATGGTTTTCTGGCTTTGATACTACTATATTTCAAAAAAAAAATTTTATTTCTGGCTTGGGCTCATTTTTCGTTTTTTGTTCTCATTTTGTCGCACTATCGCATTATTGAATGTTCACTTATTACATTGTTGGCGTTCCAAATAAAAAATAATCGAACATATAAAACCTCTAAAGGCATGGATTATGGTTTTAACGGCTTAGGCGGTCCTTTCTCGAAGAATTTAATTGAATTTTTTACATTTGTCTGTAACTGTCGTTTTTACTTTGTCTTTTTACTGTTTCGAATTTTCCTGGATTTTGGCTGATTTCATTGGCTATTTATGGAAGACTGGATGAGGCTATGTTGTGATCTGATTAGATAGCTGATGGCTTTCTTGATTTTGAAAACAACTGTTTTCAAAAATAAAAAAAAACATTTTTTTAAAATTTTGTTCTTTCTTTGTCTATTTTTTACCCAGTTTCATTTATTGCAGGTCACATATGACATTTTTGTCGTCGGGGGAAGGTGCAAGTGTAATCAATCTAATGTCTATGAGGATTTTGTTATGAAATTACTGGCTTCGACACAGGTTATTCGCAAAAAAAGTACTCTAATTTTTAATTTTGTGATTTTTGTCTAAATTTGACGTTCTTTTTGTAGACGTAAGACATATTCCGATTAATTACAGGTCTCTGTTTTTTTGCAACCGCATAAAAATTGAAGACAGACCTAAAAAATTAATGAAGACAGGTTTTAATACCCTCTTTTAGAGGCGTATATGATCATAAACTCGTTGGATGTTTTCAATTGCTATCTGATGATATTCATTACGTTGAAATTATTTGTTTTTAAAAACTTGTTCCATTTTTTTTAATTTTGCTGTTTTTTGTTCTTTTCTGTCTATTTGTTACGGAGCCTTATTATAGAGTGCAAGTCCCATATCTTTTCTTGTGAAGTACAAGTTGTTTTTTTAGTTTCTGTTTTATCTGACGCTATTTTGATTTTGCTAATAATTTTTTTTTTAAAAAAAATGGACGTAAAATTTTGGAGAGAATTGAATTTTTGTTGTCATTTTTGTTTGAGTTTGTTTGTCTTGACTTGCTTTCTTGATAATGGCTGATCTCAGCAATCTAGTCTGCATCTTTTTTACTGCACTGAGTTATTTGCGTTGGAGGCAATCTGTTTGTTCATACACACTTTTTTGAAAATTACTTCAGTTTTTGGGGTTTTTCTATCTGTTCCTCATTTGGTAGACATTTATGCCAAAAATACGGTTGAGCGGGGTTGGAATTTTATGTGCGAACGCAGATTTTCGAGCCTCCTTGTTTTGCGCTTTCTCAAAAGAGTCTAAAATGAACTCTTGATTTTGTTTGGTGTCCTCAATTTGAAATGCCCGAATGTAAATCTAGCACAACTCCAGCAGAGAAAAAACTCTAGCTTGACCAATTGGAATAAAGACCAGATATTATTGCACAACAAATGTGCTTTCAAGCTCCATCAAAGATACGACAGCCGATTGTTGAGCATCTTAATGCTGCGAAACGCATGTTTAGTTATCAGCAGAATCTGAAATTTCTTAGACTTTTTTTCTCTCGTCAGTTACCAAAACAGTTCTATATATAGAGAAAGATGCATTCGAAATGTTAACGTTAAGCTCTGTCTACTGGATAATCAACACGCAACAGAAAAAATCAAACCTAATTTTGCAGACAAAATCAAACTCAATTCTGAGGTGGGTTACAAACGGCCAGTTGCCGATTTTAGAAAGCATTTTTATTGCGGTGTCTTCTCCAAAAACCACGATAAGCCAGATGCGAAATCACAATCATTCAGAAGCCAATGGGGGATGCACACGGTTCGCAAGAAATCCAGTGCTTCACTGAAAATTAACGCACATTGATTACTTCAGCTGAGAGTGTGTGCTAATGGCAGTTCTGATCTACATACTAGCAGAATCAATTCAATAACAGCATATCGTCTAACGAAATCACTGTCATATCATTTGAAAAATAAATGGGGAAAAGATTGGGAAAAAAATTTGCGTGGCTCACGATTCCCGAATCTGAAATCTGGCTCACGATTCCCGTTTCACGAATCTGAAATGCAGCAGTATAACGTAGAAACAAGTAATTGAAAATAAAGGAAAAAAATAAAAACAGTGAATCCAGCTGGAGCAATTATTTTCGCGATTAATGATGTTTAGTCGATATATTCACTCGCACTTGGAACTTGGTGAAATCTCTGAAGGTCAACTAGACATAAAAATAAGACGGTACCAACTAATTTGCTCCAAATTTCTCCTATTTTTAAAATTCAGTTCTGTTCAAAATTTTGATTGCATTTATTTGTTTTACTGGAAACAAAAACCGTTGATTTTTGTTAGACGTTCCATATCTTAGTCTCTTTAAACTATGTGGTATTTGCTTGAAAACCTTTTCTTTGTATGTTTTTCGTGAGATGAACCAGCTTCTGTACAATTACGGAAAATTACATCTTACGATTCTTGACCAATATTGCAGAGGGAGACGACCTTGCTGGAAAAGCCACTAACTCATTTGGGCAGAAATATCCAAGACGGGGCCACTCACAAAAATTCTGAAACACATGAAAATTGCCTGAATCTGTCGTTTTTAATATTGATTTTAACATAGACGTCATTGCTCTTCGTTTTGTGTTGTGTTTTTCTTGCCAACATCGCAATTGCCAACTTTTTCGTCCGGGAGCCTAAGGAAACTCACTTTCTTCATTCCCCCGGAACTTAATCATTTCTCTTTTTTATCCAGTAGTCTCTAGTGTCACTAGATTCATTCCTTTAAGTCAACCGGTGTTCGATTTTGACAGTCCCATATCATCAATAGTTTGGAATTTCCGTTTTCAAAGCAGTTTTGTTTGATAATTGGGTGAATTATTTAGCATCTTGTTCAACTAGTGCACCTCAAATGGTACGAATGACTCTGCATTAAAGTTTATTGTTTTTTTTTGCAACCCGAATTTGTGAACTTCAGAAAAAAAACGTTATTCTTTTTGGTATGCAAGACTTACACCAAAGAGTGAATGACTTCTGTATGATGGTTGTCTAAGTTGGATATACTTTAATCCGAGGAGCTCCATCAGCACTTTGGTCTGGTTAAGCTGAAATATTTTCAGGTACAGCTATTAACTTTTGTCAACCCAGGTTGAGGTCCAGACCCAAATTTGCTTCTGATCAGACTTTCCAGACCAAAATTATCTCTGATCAGACTTTCCAGACCGAAATTACCTCTGATCAGACTTTCCAGACCCAAATTATCTCTGATCAGACTTTGTAGACTGAATGAGTTCTGATCAGACTTTCCAGACCGAAGGAGCTCTGATCAGACCATCTCCAGACCATGGTCCAGACTCAAATTCAGACCATTGCCCAGACCTTAATCAGACTATGATTAGACCCAATTTCAGACCCAAGTAGCCTCTGATCAGAGTCAGTCGAGACCCAGCTGACCACTCTGATCAAAAACACTCAAAATCTCCATCGTCAGCCCTCCCGTCCATTAACCACAACACTTAAATTGTCCATTCTCCTCCCCATATCGAGTTGAACTCCCCTCTCATCAGCCTTCTTCTCAACCCTAACCCCATCGCTTGACCCCCACCCACAACACACACAAACACACAAACACACACAGACACAGACAAACAGACACAGACAAACCGGTTACCCCATAAACGCACACACAAAACTTACACACACGTTGGTTGAGATTTTACTGCAAAATTAGCTATAAAATAAAAGATTTGCAATGAATTTGAATAAAAATATTCGACCTCTGATCAGACTCAAGTGCGCTCGAAGTCGCCTCTAATCAGACCCAATTGCGCTCGAAGTCGCATCTGATCAGACCCAAGTGCGCTCGAAAAGATTATGATCAGACCCAATTGAGCTCGAATCCGCCTATGATCAGACCCAATTGCGCTCGAAATTGCCTCTGATCAGACCCAAGTGCGCTCGAAATAGTCTGATCAGAGAAAGATTTTACTTATGAAAAAATCTTCTAATTTTGCTATAATATATTCATTTCAAAAAACTGATGTTTGCAGTATTTAATTATTCTAAGGAAAAATCAATTATAAAAGTTTTGCTAAAGAAAACGAAACCCAACTGTTGAGAAAAAATTTTATTCAGTGTACCTTTTAGTGTATATTTATGACTCAATGGAAGAGTTTAGACAGCTTTCCATAAGAAACATCGTGGTCTCCAGTTGATCAAAGTTTTTTCTGAAGGGGACCGGCCTCCGTTATCAGCTGGACTCCTGTTTTCTGATCAGAGCTATCGGACTTTAGATGAGTCTCCGATCAGAACGCTGCTTTATGGCTGCCTCCTGGCAGATCCAACATCTCTCATTAAAAAAAAAACAAAAAATGGAAAAAAATGCGCTCGAAGAAATGGTCCCTGATCAGACCCAATTGCGTTCAAAAGCATTTCTGATTAGACCCAAGTGCGCTCGATGAGGTTATGATCAGACCCAATTGCGCTCGAAGTCGCCTCTGATCAGACAAAAATGCGCTCGAAGAGGTTATGATCAGATCCAGTTGCGCTCGAAGTCGCCTCTGATCAGACAAAAGTGCGCTCGAAGAGGTTATGATCAGACCCAATTGCGCTCGAATTCGCCTGTGATCAGACAAAAGTGCGCTCAAAGAGGTTATGTTCAGACCCAATTGCGCTCGAAGTCGCCTCTGATCAGACCCAAGTGCGCTCGAATCCGCCTATGATCAAACTTTTCAGACCAAAATGACCTCTGATCAGACCATCTCCAGACCATGGCCCAGACCGTAGTGCGCTCGAACTTCCGAAAAGACCCTGTAATTTCGGTCTGGGAACACACGGGTATGCGCTCGACTGGGTCTGATCATAACTCAATTTGGGTCTGGACCTCAACCTGGGAAGGCAAGCATTCAAGTGTTAATTTTTATAGCATTTGAAACCACATTTTTTTTGTTATTAGTACAAAATTAGCACATTCATAGAAACTTGCCATAAAATCTCTTCCTTTACTTTTTGTGTTCAGATGAGGTCACTAAATTGAGCATCTCTGTTTCATAGATATGAATTTATCTCTGATCAGATTTTCATATCTCTGAACTCATTGGTGAAACAGACCTTCATACGCCTGAATTATGCTATGCCCAGAGTTTCATGTGAATGATTCGACAACTGTGATTTAACTTTGATGGATTTGATTACAGATTTGATTCCGTGAAATGAATCTGTCCCGTCCTGTCACTTAGTAACCTGTAAAATAGTTATCTTTGATCACTTTCAACTTGTTCTATAATATTGTTATGATGAAGCATGAAGGCAATTTTATGACTAAAATTATAGATCGATTTTTTTTGTTTTTTAATGAGCTGACCAATCAGGCAATGAATTTGGAGAAAAGTTTTTAGCGTTAAGCACTTATTTGGCTAAAAATGGCAGCTATTACCTAAAATGAAACAATTTGCCCAATGATTAGAAGGAAAGAAATAGCTAATGGTGTTGGCAGTATGCGAGATTATCTAAGTTTCAGATCTATCATTTGCACGATTGACTGTTCTATTAAAGGATGCATTTGGCTGAATTAGCCCCTGACATTGACATACCATTAGCAATCCTTTGAGCAAATTTGCCAACGTTATCTTTGAACTGGACACTTGCGTAACCTGTGTTGACCCCAGTTTCTGTCGGACGAAAGTTTAGTTGGAAGAAAACGTCGTGAACATGTTTATTGTATCAATCATGTTCGGTCATTTTAACATCAATGATAAAATGCATGCGATTAAAGGCTATATTTTTTTAAAGTTATACTAATTCTGTCTATCACATCACGTTGTTCAGCAGGACCAAGATGACTTTTAAAATATCCAATTAGAAAAATTGAATTTCGACCTTATGTCTACGCAAATTGGAGGCCTGGTTAACAATTTGAATTAAATTATGAATTGTAGGTTGTCACCAAAACTATGATTTTATTTCAAGTTTAGTTCACAGAAGGAAATTTTCTAATTACAAGCCTTTAAAAGTCACAGTATGGTGTAAAATATTGATTTTTTTAAACTTGAAAGTTCTCTTTTCATCGACCAACAGGCAATGAGCAACTGCATGACCTCTTTTATAATGATTGTTTTATTATTTCAGAAAAAAAACTATAATGCATTCTATCTTTGAGAACATCCAATTTGTCGTGTAAATTGAGTACAGCAAAGCTGTCGTTTGTGTGAACGAATTTAAGTTCAACTACGAAAGATAGCGGAGATTGAACAAACTGACTGATTGATCAGTCTCCGTCATTTACGAGCTGGTTTGCTCTTTTCGGTACCAAGAAATCCACTCATGGCCTACATACACCTACACACATATATACACATATCTATACCGAATACATAGATTTCGTTACAAGTATGAGTTCATGTTTCGCTTCAATTTGAGAGTCATTTTAATACAATTTAAATAATCAAATTTGCTAAATATAATTGTCACCGATAAATTCTGTTCACTTATTATTGGATTACATTGATGTTCAAACATTATCGAAATTGTGATTTGATCAAATTTTTGATATTTTGATATCAACCTTGAGTTCATATTGATAATTAAACCACGCTCACCTTTACTGTGTATTTAGACTTTTAATTAAACAAGACATTATATTTCAGCCGTCAAAAATCTTCAACGACCACATTAGTCGAAATAACTGAATATTAATTATATAAAGCTATCCTTAAATCAGGAGGATTATACTTATACTTTAATTACTCTAGTGAAAGATTGTCATTTTAGTTTCACAAAGAATCAAGCCATCTTAGAGTGATCTCACCAATGAAGCAATCTTAAACAACGTAGAACTTGTGTACTATAATTCTACTTACAATTCTACAGGCAAGTCTTTAGAAAGACACGAGGGCAAAAATAAATGGAGTCACCCGGAACCGAATCGAAAGCGGCGCCCTCAATTGACGCTTTGTTTCTGGAGCAGAAATTTGCGGCAAGATGGCAGTTTTTAATGGTGGCATTATGTACATTGGCTGCTTTGTATTCGGGATGCTTCGTCATTTCACCAGAATTTTACAGATTCAGTGTGCCTTATTACTGTTCAGAGAACCAAACCCTGAGCGCAGAGGTAAAAAATTGAAGGTCTTTCTGGAATTATTCCATGGTTGGTGTCAAACCAAAATGAACACTGATCAGACCGTAACAGACCAAAATAACCAATAACCGAACCATTTCCAGCCTATTTCCTAGAATTTTGAACGGCTGAACTTTTTCCTGCCTATGTAATTTCAGCAGTATAGCGTTGGACATGGCCTAATCAAGGTCACTTTGGTGTCAAAACTCACCGTGCGTTTGCAAAATGTTGTGAAACTCTTGGATTACATCAGACTGTTGCCATTACAGAATTACTGTTTTTTAAAGGTGCATTTGTCTAATTGATTTTTAAAAGTTTTTCGCTGTAATCTAGCTTGGTTAAAATTTTTGAGTCTCTCGCTATTTGTGTTATCAAATGGTTATCCTTTTCAAAGGAAATTTGTAAATTGACGTGTAATGGATGCCGACAGTGTCTGTTGTTTAAAGCCGTGATGGCATTCAAGACTATTGAGGGAATTTTCTTTTAGATCTTTACAGTTCCTGTTTTTTTCTTAGTTATACGCACTTTTTGACTAGGCACTTTCACAGAGATTTTCGTCATGTATTGGAACGAAGTCTTTTGTTACAGTCATCACTATCTAATACAGCGCTTAATTGTATATACTATTAATGTGAGGAAATAAGCTAAGCATTAGCTCTTACTGCTCGAGCTATATCGCTGAGCATTTATCAGCCGCACTCAGCTGAGCATGTTGTTATTGGCAGTTTTTCCTCTGCTGCGGGGCTTGAATCGCCAGCCAGTGGATTGCATCCTCGCAGACTTGGGAAAAAGTGCTTCTACTACAATTTTATTGCTTTTTATAGTGGTGGTTTATACTTTTTGCCAGCTGGCATAGTCTGATTGGTTGATTCACCATGACAACATAAACTACCGCAATAGCACAGTAGGATTGCATCAGATAGCACTAAAAGCGATTGAGTTTTGTATTGTATGTACCAATGCTACAACACGGTTTTAAGATAGCTGAGACTTTTCGTATTTCTTTTTTTTCTCTTTTCCATTTCTGATCAGTGCAGACCCCAAAATTTGGCATAATTAACCAATTTGTGCATAATTAATCCACTTGCAATTTTAATACTTCAAATCCGTGGAAAGTACTTATGTTCACTTAATAGGCTTGGATTGAAATCTTTTGAAGGGATTAAGTCAGTCTTGTCCATAAACGCGTATTAGTGAAAACACTGATGGTTTAGTGTAAGTGTTTTCAAAGGCAAATGTTAGGAAATTTGACTATTCGAGTAATTAGATTTCGCAATTGGAATCATTGAAGTGTGCGACTTGCATAATATGATTTCACAAACTGCGTAATTAGAATCCACAATTTGCATAATTACTTTCCACAGTATAGGGATGTCGTTACGCAAATCTACTCTGTTTCCACCTGCCTTCTCGCAACAAGCTTGGTGTTCATATAACATTGACCCCCCATCTGCACGAGCCTAGGTGCTATTTTTGTACATACTGTGGTATATAACCACAGTTTTTCATTGCGCATAATCAAATGCAGGACAATTGAGTGTTTTTTTCTTGGAAAAGTGTTTTGGAGAGAATTTACGCAATTAATTAATTGCAGAAATTTCAGAATTTTCCGAAAGTCACAGAAGTAATTGTAATTTCACAAATTTCCCCTAATTTTTAAAAAGGTTGCGGGTTTCTGAGAAAAGTATTGTCGCAGTTTTGGTTTAGAGTTGAATCCAGTTAGATTTGTCAAACAAAATTGACAGAATTGGGAGAAATTTGAGCAATTAACAAATGCAGAAATTCCCCTTTTTTTCATATAAAAGAAGAAGTAAATAATTTCACGAAGCTCCAGCATTTGAAAAGATTGGTTTCAGGTTTTGGAGAAATGTTTTTTCTCAGTTTTTACTGAGATTTTCAAATAATAGCTGAAATGATAAGATTTAAAACTAGCGAAAACATCTTAATTTTAATTTCAAAATTCCCCCACAAACAAGCTTTTAATTCGTGCATAATTGTATTTTTAATTAATAGTTTTTTAAAAAGTGCTAATTGAAGTTGATTTTATTTCCTTTCTTAAATCAAGTCTTAGGTAGCCAAATTCTGCTCCGAGTCCAAATATTGCTAAATTTAGGTTAATCGCACTCAAGTTTTTGAACTAATTTGATCGAAAATAGAAATAGTCGCCCTTGACTACATAAATTAATCTCATTTAAGGGAGAGGGATACTTGTGCTTTTTATGTAAGTGGAAGCCACCGGTCTAAAATATTTGACAATTTGTACTAAATAAGAGAGTCTGTCTTGACTATTAATGTCTCCAATTCTTCTTGTTCCTGGATTCTGTAAGTTTTATATGAAAAATTTTGAAAAGTCGTAACATGTTCCTTACTTTTCACTAAATGATAACTTGAACTAAAAACTGCAAACCTTCTACTGCAAATAGTTAATTTGTGAATTTTTGCTATTAGTTTGACAACAAGAATTCAAAATACCTCTAGAAGAGACCATAAATTAACTAAATTTTCCAGTTAGATTTATGGTAGTATGTGAATGCAACATTTATCAATTGGAGAAAATTATTTGTTATACGTAACCATATTATTATTTGAACTAAAACCATATTCAATCCATTTTTTCAGACAAAAGAATTTTTGCGCAAAGCGATACAAACACACGCCCAAAACATTACACACAAACACACACACTCACACAAACATAAACACCAGCTCCCCACACAAAAAAACGTTTTGTGCTAAAATGTATGAACGCAAGTTTCGTCACAATCCATTCAATTCTTTCGCGTTTTCTTTTAGAAAAGGAGGTGCAAATTTTTTGAGGAAAAACTTGCATCGGTTATCGTAAACTTTGACACTAAATTTTTGACAAATTTTTCATAAAATTGTCGTTTTTGATGCTTCAAGAGCTTGGTTGCCCAATACAATTTTTTCAAAATATCGCATACGGGTTACCAGCTTGCTTTGATTAATATCATTTTGTTCTTAAACCTTGTTTAAAACCGCAATCTGTAGCAAATATTAAGTAACTTTTCTAACATTGTAAGAGTTTTTGTAAACTTTTTATTGACTCTGGCTTTATTTGTCTCTAACATGTAAAGGAACGGTTGTGTTGGCCCAATGACTAGTTATTTAGTAAAGCAGGAGAAATCACTGTTCACTAAATTATTGTTTGCGCGCTTTCATTCTTTGGATTCTATTTTCAAAGAAATACCAGCTGGATTTAGTTGAAATCAACTTTGCGCTCAAAAGTTTTTAAGAACCGTAAACTGTAGGATATATTAATTATTTTTTTTTGTAATATTTCCGACATTTTTAGACTCTGCGTCTATTTGTTCCTAACATTGAAAGGAACGGTTGTATCGGACCATTGGGTAGTTTACTATTTTTTTGAATAATTTTTTTCCATTAAATTTTGTATTTCGGTCCTTTAACTCTTTGAATTCCGCTTTTAAAGAAATGGAAAACTTCAGTAACTCTAAACTGAAAAAAGAACCCCCTGATTTTTATTTTTTACAACTCTCGCTTTTACACTTGGGCAGCGATACGATCAACAAAAATTGTAAATTTTCCCTTGACAGAATCTACCGCAGACAAGATAACATCAGGTCGAAGTGCAACTTCAAATTTAAGGCGTCAAAAATTAAATTTCATATTTTCGAAAAAAGTAACTTTTGTATTTAGTTTTTGAATCTGGCGATCCGCTAACACTCTACTTCGCGAAGAAGTCTTTATGGTATTGTATTATACAGCAGTTTAATTGGAACGATCTTCTTTGACAAATTCAGGAATAAAAAAGGTGCTTCAAAATTTTCTGTTCTATAACAATTTTTTGACTTTTTTCTTCATGGAACCTATTTTTATACGTCCACGATTTTGAAACCGAATGAATGGTTAATTCTTATGAAATACGAGGAGTTATCTCGAAAACAACTCTGGATTTTGGAAAAGAAGACTTTGATACTTTGAGAGCTCTGAATTCCTGAATGTTTTCTGTTCTCCTAACAAAATTTTAAGATACGGAAAGACATTGGTTCACTTTACAAAAATTTGTCAAAAAAAACTTTTTTTCCAAGTATTTTTGTCAAACACCGTAAGCTTTTGGCTGGAAACTGCTATAAAATAATCTTGAAAATATAAACTATTTTTTTGTTTTTAGCCATGCCACCCCCAAATTTTTTTTTCCTTTTCTCTTCAAAATTTTTAAGTTCCCACTTCTTCAAAATGCTGGAAAACAATTTTTCCGTATAGATCCAAACTAGATTCTTAGAGCTAAGAAAAAGGATAGCCAGCCTCGTATCTATATTCCCTCATTTTGAAATAACCTTAGAACAATAATTGGTTGTGTAGTATTTGTTATTTCGCAAAAGTTTTATGCAAATTTTTTGTACGTTGAAACGTGATCGCCATGTTTTTCTTTTAAAGATTTTTTTCTTTTTATTAACAATTTTCCGTTAGAGTTTTATCTTTTCTTTTAACCAGATTTTTTACATGGTACGTAGCGTAATTTTTTAAATGATAGCATCATAATTTTATCTATTCTCTTTGATGTCGGTATTTAATGAAAAATGATTGCCCAAAAAATCAATGCCAGTGAGGTTGAACTGAAACAAACGTTTAAGAGATTTGCGTCAAACTCTTCGTTATCCAAGGTTTGCAAAATAGCTCTTCGTATTGTAAGATCTTAAATTCCTACATGATAGCAGTTTTAGTTGACAGATCCTATGCTGTCCGGTCCGTTCTTGTATAAGTAAAAGCAACTTGAGCAAAGCGAAAAAAGAACAGGTTGGGATACTTTTACAAAGAAGCTCTCTGATACTTTCTTTTTAATGAAAATGAAATAATTTAGGATGAAAAATTTTTTGCAACACGCTCACTCTAAATATGCTCACCTTGCATTAGTTTGGACTAAGGAAATACTCAAGTAAATTTTACTATAATCAGTGCAATCTATCCTGACTCTTCTTTGTCACGCTTGACAAACAGCCAATCAGCTGATAAGCCCGGATTTCAACTCAGAATTGTCTAAGTTCAATTCTTTTCTTTTTGGTTTTGTTCCTATCTTCATTTTCAACATCTAGCTCCAAAATGTTTTGATCTTTTTCAGTCACGTATTTCGAAAAGAATTGTAACCAAAAGCTGATACAAAGCACAGCAGTTTTTAATACCCAATCTTTCTGAAAGTAAAGCCGCAGCGGATATTTTCCAAGTTTTTGGTTGATATTTACATTATATGCAGTTATTGCTATACACATATTAGTTTGAAACCCCCCCGGTCTATTAGAATAAAGATCTCCGACGCAGCAAATTGAATTTTTAGGAAGCCTGCAATGCTGGTTGCCAAAAATGGACTTTCGACTACTCCGAACATGATCGGGAGACATCAATGCAGGAATCATTCAATCTGGTCTGCGATGACGAAATATTCCTAAAGCTGCATGGAAGCTTGTATTTCCTTGGACTGTGTTTCGGCTCAGTGATCGGCGGCTACTTGAGCGACAGGATTGGCAGAGCTAAGTGGTTCAGAATTGCGACTCTACTCGCGTCAAGTTGCGAGATGATAATGGCACTGACAACATCATTAACTGTGCATTTAGTTACCTGGTGTACTATTAGTGCCATTCTTATGAGCTCAATGGTCGGTCTATTCGCTTTGAGCGCAGAACAAGTCCCAGCCAACTATAGACATATTATTGCAGCTATTGTCAGCGTAATATTCTCAATATCGCTTCCATTATGCGCGCCGTTGGCGTACGCGTTTCCAAATTGGCGTCATTTAGTAATGGCAATTTCGGTTATGATGTTTCTATGCTTTCTGGTGTCGTTTCAAATTGATGAGAGCGTTCGCTGGTTATGGTCGCAAAAACGTTATGAAGAAGTTTTCATCCTTTTGGAAAAAGCGTACAAACTAAGTGGCCAAGCTCTTCCCGAAGAAACGAGGGAAACGTTTGATGAGTTAATACCGAAAGGTCTGCGCAAACTTTCCTTTTTAAGGAGAAATATAAAAGACGCAAAACTAGTTGTCGGAATTTCAAGCGCACGTGAAACAGTTGACCAAAAAGGGGTCAGGGAAGCAACGCAAAACGGTCACTATGAAAGTAATTTGAATAACAACAAACGCGAAATTGATCTCAAAGAGGAGAAACTAACTGAGAACGTCGAAAAGACCTACTCGATAATCGATATCTTTGGATATCATCGATTAAGTTTTCGTCTCATGATACTAGCAATGCATTGGGTATGTGCGAATACCATGTATTACGGTTTGTCTTTCGGTGCTGAAATGTTTGATCAAAATGTCTACATATTTGTGATGACTCAAGGCATAGCGGGTGTAATCGGCAGTGTTCTCGGCTTTTTCATGCTAAACTTCATTGGCCGAAAATACATCTCGGTTTCAACTCTAGTATTCGCTGGCATTTGCTATATAGCTTGTATTTTTATACCACTCTCCGAATCCACTGTTATTCTGCTAATTACGTCTTCTGCTAAAGTGAGCTTGGAGTTGTTCTTCCTAATATGTTACTTATGGACTTCGGATTTGATGCCGACTGTCATTCGAACTTCGGGAATGGGAGTAGCCTCATCATTGGCCCGAATTACCGGATTGGCTTTGCCTTTTGTAGGCAGTCTCGAAAAGTACGGACGATCGGTACCAATGCTCTTTTACTGCACTTTAGCATTCACGGTTTCCATTTTAAGTTTATTTTTGCCCGAATCGAAAGGCCAGAAGTTGCCGAACTCGTTAGAAGATGGAAACAATTTTGGAACCAAATATGCTAATAAGCAAGATCATCAATCTTGTGAAAATGACAGGAATAAAGATCAAGGAAAAACAGAAAGTGGATTGTAGTATTAATATTATACTTGTGAGACAGAAACTATATTTTCTTCATTTTGTACAGATTTTGATGTGACGTCCGTTTAAAATTCATCTTGCTTATTAAACATGTAAATTTTTATCTTAAAATGAGACTGTTTTCAGGGATTTTCTGTAGATTTTCAAAGGAGTGGCGTTGATATGAATGCTCCATTTTGAGGGCTAGAAGTTTCGCTTAGGCACATATCTTTCTCATCTATCGATCTTAACATTCCGAAAAAATATTACAATAAAGTATACACACATGAGTTTAAGTAATAGTAGATAGTTCTATTAATTTATATTTCGAGCTTAACGTTAGTGATAAAGTCACACCTCTTTTATTGGGAGTCAATAATTAAAGTATTCCGATATAAAAACTTCCCGACCTTATCATGTCTCCGGGATCTAAACTTCATAGTTTGAAAACTTGCTGTTAGATTTAATGCAATATAAAAAATAAGATTGGTGTATGTTTTTATTTGCACGTCAAAACAAGAACATTTTTTGAAAACTTAGTGCTCTGAATTGGAAATAAATTTCTAAAATATAAAGATGAGCATTTCATACCATATTAAGAGAGAATGAACAAAATAGTTTCAGGTTTTTCTGTTCATTGACTTCTCTACAGTTACCGAATGGATGCTTACTCACTATTCAATTTTCTGTATCGTAGAACATAATAATAATAGTGGACTACAATTTTATAAATAATACTGTCAATTGGTTTGAAAATCTCAGCCTCTTTCTTTTTTCTTTTGGAGACCGGAGGAGGCTTTTAGTGTCGTTCCTAGTTCAGAAAACCGTATGTCTTGCAAGATTATGCTAGAAATTGGCAGAATTTTGTAGGATATTTTTTTCCTCCAAATTATGGTATGAAAATAAAAGCGCTTGCACACGATCAGCATAAGAAGGTTGCAATAATTTTGAATGAAAAACAATACGAAAACTAAAAACTAGACCCTGAAAAAATGTGCCATAATAAACATAAATTACATTAGACACACAAAAATGAGCTGCAGCCGAGCATAGATGTATTGTGGAGCTCATAGTTTTTAAAACTTGGAGATGAGCATTGGTATTAGGCAAGTTTTAGAGACGAAGAACAGTATTGGATTGAGTTCACAGATTTTTTTCTAGAAAAAGAATGTTTTTTCATGACATGAATTTCGCCTTCGTTCATTTGAAACAATTACCTCTGCCTATGAACAATGACTTCCAATTGCGAACATTGAAGTTGAACAGTAGCATAGTTTTTAATCTATGGTAATAAAGAAATGATGGTATATTCAAGGTGAAAACTTCACCTTCTCCAACCTAACCCCTCAATACCTTCACCACAAAACCACTACACATACCTAAACCCCCAATTTACTACCCAACCCTCCCCCGCACCAACTCGTACCCCTTCTCAAACATCTATCCACTTTCTCAATAGAAATTAGTGGTTTCCATCTTTATATTGCTTTGTTCCGATTTCTTTGTTAATAAATTTGAAAAAGTCGGTTTAGATTAAAATTTTTTACTGCATGACTCTTCGTGTCGTTTCCGGTACTTTATTGAATGTTTTTGGCAGCTGAAGCAAGATTGTTCATGACTTGAATTTTGACTTTTTTCTCTTGGAACACCAGCGTCTTTGTCGATATTTACTTCGGTTTGCGAACATTGAACTTTAAGAATAGAAAGTCTGTAATGTATAGTAATTAAGAGCTGCTGGTAATATACAACTTGAATAAATAAATTTCAGAATTTTTGATCACATATGAGTTTCTCATAACTATCTAAGCCATAGACCAACCACCTACCTATCAAACCCCCAGCCCGCTTCCCACCGCTTATC
The DNA here is from genome assembly GCF_964194025.1 of Convolutriloba macropyga. Classification (NCBI taxonomy): domain Eukaryota; kingdom Metazoa; phylum Xenacoelomorpha; order Acoela; family Convolutidae; genus Convolutriloba; species Convolutriloba macropyga. Next base: position 47,536,230 of record NC_134470.1, on the reverse strand, counting down.
GATCCACTGCCCCTAAAACCCTACTATACTTATCCGTTCATAACTACTTCCTACCTACATTCTCCCTGGGGCACCTATTCACCTACCACGCGTCTACACCTCTTACCTACTTTACAAAGCCCCACCAACTTAGCCCCTCTATATACATACTCTCCAGCTACCCCTACACCTACCTGGCTCCTTCAGTCCAACCTACTCCGCCCTGCTAATCCAAACTACGCCATTCCCCATCCAACAAATTCCCAGATAAAATTTGGTTTTATGCAACTATAGACAGCTTATTTTGATATTTTTGAAATAGTAAGAGTAAGTTAAAATTTTTATTGCACGAATCTTTTATATGTTTCTGTTTATTGTCCTTAACCCCAAAATTCTACCAATGAAGCCCTCGCCCAACTTCTTAACCCACCTCCAGACACTTATCAACAATCCTAATTAAACATTTTTGGTTTCCAAAGATACTGCTTTTGTTGTTTTTCTCTTTTTCGAAGAATAAGAAATAGGAAGCGTAAGTTATTGCATGACTCATTGTATCGTTTCCAGTATTGTACCCGCTACGATGTTTTAATTGGATAAATTTTATTTATGACTTGAATTTCGACCTTTTTTCGAACACTTATCTCTGTTTTTGAAAATTTAGATCTGTTATTGATTATTGGACATTAACAGTTGCTTTTATCTGCATGTATAGCAATCAATGAAATGTTGATAATATTAATGGTAAAATGTGTTGAAAACTCCTGGTCCCATATGAATTCATCCTACCTATCCAAGCTATAGAGCAAACACCTAACTATCAAACCCCCTGCCTACCCACCCACCAACAATCACCTCTACCCCCACTTTAACCCCTGTACCTGTACCTCCATACATCCCGCTACCTACACAAACCCCGGTGAACGCATGTATTCCGCGCCTACACGTCATACCTACTGTAATTTTCCCACCGACTTAGCTCCCTCCAACATACACTCCACCGACCTCTACACCTACTTAAGCTTTTAAGTCCTACTTGCTTTCTTCATTTACCTGCACCAATCCCTTCCAAAGGTACCCATAATTTCAAAAAATTTGGTTGTTTCCAACTATAGATTGCTTTGTTAAAATATTTCTTTTTTTATAATTACCAAATAGGAGGGATGAGTCAAACGTTTTTTTTTGCACAACTCTTTGAGTCGTTTCCTGTATTCCACCGGCTTTGTTTTTGTTTCATCTTCTGGCGTTCTTTTTTGTTCTTGAAAATGTTTTCACTTTATTTCTTAAGCGGCTTTTTCACTCTTGATTTCTTTTCTTGCTTTTTGCGTGACGTACTTTACTCTTATTCAGAAATGATTTGGGCTGCTAAAACAATGTTGATTGCAAGATAATGCACCACAAGAGTCTGGTAGCGGAGTGAAAATTCCTTGCGCTTTTTAGGCGAGAGAACGGGGGTTCGAACCTCTCCATTGTTTTAGCTTTTTTACCCAAAAATTTTATCAATTTTGGTACAACGCCTTTAAAATAATCGTATGTTTTTAGGCGGCAGTGATAACTTATTTCAACTGATTTCTGTATCTTTCTCTATCTGTATTTTGTGGCACGCAAGTCTTTTGTAGCTATTTCGGCAATATGCCGGCTATGTGTTTTTTGTTTTGTAAATTTAAGTCAATTTACGTGTCATTCAAATTGAGGAACTGATAGAATATCCGCAAATATTCAACCAATAAGAACAGAGCGTGACCGGGATGAAATTTCTTGCAAGATAGCTTTATCTCTTGTAAGATCTTGCACGGTAGCCTTTTTTCTAGCAATTCTTGTTTTTTACTGCTGTCTTTTCTTGCCAGATTGATGAAGATAACTTTTTTACAAGAATCTTGTAGATCTTGCATTATTACCTTCCAGCCTCGACTAGGGAACAATAAGATTCTTTAGTCAAATAATTTGCCGGAGTTCTCCATGTCATCTCATAAATTTAGTGTTGAAGTCTCTCTGACAACGTTGTATTGTTTTGTCTTCTATAAAACTTATGTTTGAAAAATTTTGTCTGCTCATAAGTGAAATAAGAACACTCCACGATGGGGACCTTAAAAGAAGTTATTCAAAGAACTAGGAAAGTTTATCTACTCTATGTTTTATTCTTGTGTATTTATTCGTGTCTACTAAGAATAAGAGATAACAAAGGAGGGGGCAACATGGGGGATTGTGGAGTTATCCAGTTTGTTCTAACATTTTTATTGCAAGTTTCAGGAAATTTTATTTAGATGCCATGTTTTGAAAAGACTTTTACATCCCACAATTTTTACAATGAAAATATATGCTTGAGTTCCCACCAAGGTCGAGATATCAGAGCCGTTTCAGCGCATTTTTTTAAGAAATGCACTGAATGCGCCCAAATTATGTAAGAAATGCGCTGAATGCGCAGAAACTTTAAAAATACGCTGAAAATTCAAATTTCAGCGCATCTTCAGCGCACTTACAGTGGAGCTATGTCGCCACAGTGGCCCATTCTTGTCCAATTTCTACACTATCGGGCGATGTTATGGTTTTTGTTGATTGGGCTTCTCCTTGCGACCGAAATGGTCTGGTCAGAGTAGGCTTGGTTCTGGGACCTTAAACTGGGTGAGACATTACTGCCTGCCAAAACATACAATCCCTCCCGGGTCGAGAAAAAATTGGAAAAATTTGGTAAGATAAGCGGTGAAAAGTCATTTTTTTTACCGCAAATTTCGAACATAATTTTGCGGTGAAATGCGGTGAATGCGGTGAAATTATGTAAGTTCACCGCTAGAGTAAGCGGCGATCTTACAAAAATTCACCACAATTCACCGCTAAAATATGTAATTTCACCGCTTATCTTCTCTTGATTTGGCAAAACCCTTCAAGAAAATAACCAGTTTGAATCCTTATTTTTGATTGTCTACAGAAATCATTCTTTTCTAGAAATCACTAGAAAACGTTTTAAAATCCTCCTACAACATTCCTACGTTTAAAAGCGGTCAAAAAATATCATACATCTCGAAAGACTTTGTAGCCGTGAGAGTTTTTTTTCGAAAAGGCAGCAGAAAAACAGTTCTTCTCAGTACTTTTTTTGTTCCGACCACCCTTCAGGGAGGAACTATATACTCAACTGGGTTTTTTGTTCAGACAATTTTGGCCAATCGAAATATTCGTCGTACAGAAATACGAGTGGTATCATTAAAAAGCACGTACATCCTAAAATATGAAGTTGAAAAGATTTTTCTTTTCGAATTTTGTTTTTTTACAGGGCGTTATCGAAGTTTAAAGTTTTGTGAATATTCGACAGTTTTATTCAAATTTTCTGTAATTTTCGCTGAAATTTGGCCCACTTTTGCTAATATAAAAAAAAGCATGTTACAATTTCTAATGATAGTGTTAATCAAGATAGAAGAGCGTTGCTGAATTGTTCGATTGAAGACTTTTTTTGGCTAAAATTTTTGACAAAATTTTCAAAATTGGCACTTTTATTATCAAAAGGGCACAAAAATTCATTTTCCGGTCCTTGTTTGAGTATGTTTGTCAAAATTAGACAACTCAAAACCACCGAAACAATCTTTTGAAGCACCGAAAGAGAGCTAGTTGACTTTCGGCGCCCTATAAAGGTCTCTAGAATTAAAATTTAACTCAATAATTATTCAAAATGCATCATTGTTTTTTTTTTATTTCTGAAATAGTTAATATAACGAGTGATCTAATTCGCAAGTATTTGGAACAATTAGGTGGTGTTCTGGACGCGTGGAAAGATCAAAGATAGGTTCGATCTCATTATGATTCTTCCAATCAGAAATTATTATTTGGCCGCTGCCTTTATTTTTCAAAAAGTTCTGACTTCATAGTTTTTTAATGTTAATTACTGACAAAATTCTCAATTCGCTGCTCTAATAGTGACAGCTCTAAATTAAGTGAAAATTTGGCCGAAAGTAGATATAGTTTGTTTCAGAGAAAACCTAATGGTTATTACTGCTTTGACGAAGAGTTTTAGTATACTTAAAATGAATTCTTGTGTTTCGCCTTCATTTTTTATTCTTTTTACAGTCTGATTTCTGATTCCAACTGATTAAAATAGCTTCTTCAGGAGGTGTAAAGGAACTGATACAAAGCATGTCTTATGAAAACTGAACATAATTATTTTAAGAGAATTTCAGTGACTTTTTGAAGTTAACAATTTCTAATATCTTCTCTGTCAACTTTTAGCTTAATCTCAGTAAAAACAGGTCTAACTTTCTTTTATATAAGACACAATCTAATCGTTGTGTTGGTTATTTTAAATAACGACTTTTTGTTTCCCGTACTACAAGTTTTCATACAAAATTCTGTGTTGTTTGTGCATAATTGCCCATTGTTTGTTTCTGTGGTTAATTGCAACGTTACTGAAAATGCAAACCGAAAACGCTTAAAGAACGCAATCCAGTACATTTATTGTTTTTATAACTTATGTTTTTAATGGCTGCAGCACTGGTCTCTTGCAGAAATTGGTAGTTTCTCCTTTGTCCTGTTTTCCTTGTTACTTTTTGATGTTGTACGCCATATATTGGGTAATAAAAGTTCTCAACGACTAACAGTTAATATATAAATAAGTTCAACAGCTGATATCGATATCTAGCTGATGGTTTTAGTGATTTTAAAAACTAAAGTCTACAAAAATGAAATGCTCTTCAACTTTTCCGTTTTTATTCTGGTTTTTCGTCACTTTTTCGTGTTCCACAGTTTCGTAACAATTTTATGACTTAGCCTCATTATTGGAAGATCTCGTTATTTTTTTGAACCCAACTTTAAATTCTCTGTTCGTTAGACGTTTTGATTTAGGTCTTAAGGGCTCAATCAATATTTTTCTGAGGAATTTGTTAAGAGCTTGAGATACTTTTCGTTTCGATGCTTGTTGTTCTTTTTATTGTAATTTTGAGATAGTCCTTGTCAAAAAAGATTTACGATGGTCAATGGAGAGGCAAATTAAGATTTGGTTTTCTCGCATTTTATTATCTTATTTACTCAATGGTTTCAAGACTGTTGTTCAACATTTTATAAATATTTGTTTTTAGAAAAACACAATAGATTTTTTTAGCTTTTCCATTCTTATATCTGTTAACTTATCGGTTAGTTTCTCTGCAGAGATCAAATCACATCCACTTTCTAGTGAGCTACAATTTGCTCTTCATAAATGTTTTGCTTTCTACAAATGGTCTTGTTCTTGGTACTACGTCTTTTCATAAACTATTCGTGATTCTTGCACATTTGAATTTTTTTTTCGACTTTTGTTTTCTTTTCACGCCATTAAAATAATGGAGTTCTGTTTCCATTTTGAAAAAAAAATATGCAATTACAAATGTTATTGTTCTCAGTGAACATTAATGTTTAATTGGCTGGGACACCGTTTTCGTGCAAGTTTTGATTTTTTGCCTGTTTTTACTTGTTGTAGTCGTAAGTGGATAACGAATGGTCTCACTCACTTTCTATGGAGGTATAAATAAATCTCTCAGTGATTTCTGTTGATAGTTAATGTTTCTGATTAGTTTGACAATTTTTTTTCAAAATTATGCAACGTTTTTTTAAACTTTGCTCTTTTGTTCTTTTTTTGTTAACTTGTTATCAAGTCACATTGAGGAGAAGTCCAATATTTTTTTCTCATGAAGTACAGTTTTTGTCTTATATATATATATATATATATATATATATATATATATATACATATATGTATATATATATATATATATATATATATATATATATATATATATATATCTGATGCCATTTCGCCATTTCGATTTGGTAATTAATGTTTTTAAAAGAATGGACAACGAATATAAACTAACTAATATTTGTGTTATTTGATTTTTTCGCTGTCTTTTCTCGTAGTCACATTAATGACAGGTCTCATCAGCCCTCTCAGGTATATTGTTTTGTTCATTTAGTGGTTTTTGAACGATATTTTAATTTTTCAATCTCTCCCTCAGTTAGTAAACAATTAAGTGAAAAATGCAGTTGAGCGGGGTCGGATCTTCATGTGCGAACGCACATTACTGAGCCTGCTTGTTCGCATAAAGACTCAACAGGGGATAATATTTTTGTACTTTATTACCAAACAGTAGTGACTATGTATAAAAGCCGTATCTCATACAAAAACTAATTGGTTTCACTGCTTAAAACCCCTATTTTTGTTTAATGTGACTAATTTTTTGTATATTTGGGCTTTGAGACAAAAAGGGAAATAATAAAGAAGCCTGAAATGCTGTGTGAAGACTATTGCACTGAGTCAGAAATAAGTTTTTAAGTCGAGAATGCCGGTTTTCAGGCGGCAACTTTTGGCTAACTCTATTACCAAAAAATGAATTTTGATCGCTGTCATTTTTCATTTTTACGCTTCATCAATTGCTTAGTTTTGTTAGAGATTCTAATCAAAATGGGAGGGATCTAAATTGATTTGAGCAGAATCGTTGATTTAAAATCAAGTCGTCTTCGCCGAGAATTTCTTAATATGTCAGTATTTTCTCTGGCCTAAAAGTGCAGGTATAAATTATGAAATATGTGAATCTACAGATATCAAATACTTTATCTGTTGAATTGATGCTATGACGTCAAAGTGATATATGCGAATAAGTCTACCTGTATCAGAGCCCATCAATAAATTTGTCTCTAATTGTAGTCTAAACTTTATATTCTGCATGCTTAACCATATATTTGTGCTCCTGTTTACAATCTGTAATGGAAATAGCCAACATGCAATGCAGGAGAAATCCAAATTTTACTCCCCCTTTCCTTCGTTTTTCGCTTTTATGGAGATTCCGATGGATAATTACGTGACTAGACACTGCGGAGGTTCCTTTGTCAGCGTGAACAAATTTGTAACGTCAGCGAGTTGTTTTCTGAAGCAGAAGAGCAACCAAACAATCGACGAGACTTCGTGGAAAAGTACGTTTCGTATTTTAACTTGACCGAAGCACCTTCCGTTGTCAACAAATAGTTAGTTGTAAGGGTAAAAAAATTTGCGTATAGGTTGGGTTTTAGCAAAAAAATTCTGGGCATTTGAATTTCATCAAACGCAAGCGTCAGTCTTGAAAAAACACGAATTAAACGATTAATTTAAAATAACTTTGTCTGATTATTTCAGATGCGAGGGTGACTTATAAAATGACTGGACAGAATTATGAACTCCAAATTGCTTCGATTTCCAGCTTTCGATTGCACGAAAAGTAGGTTCACATTTATTCACAATTGATTTCATAAAAGTTGAAAAAAATCAGAAAGCACTATACATACATTTTTCCCGTGTCGATTTGTCAGTAATGTTTTAGCACATAATTTTGCAAGAAATGCGGTGGTATATATATTCCGGGTGACCTTGAGTACAGAAATCTCATAACAGACCCATGACACTAGCATATGCAAGAATTAGAACCGATAACTTGGTAAAAATCGCTTATTAAAAAATAAATACAACTTTAAAAATCTCCGTTCTTGTAATAGTGCAACAGTTCTCTTCAGTTTTCAGAGATGAATTACATAATCTTCTTTGTATCCCTATTAAGTAAAAGTTTAGACAGAAATTTTTTAGAGTATTTTTTTGATACTTTTTCAATTTTTTCCTTACAGTCTACTTGACAACATCGATCCACACGGCTCATTAAGCGCTCTACGGGGGCTGTGAAGAACACATAAAAGTGTGTGAACTACATTTTAACTATTTCATATCTGTTTCGCACATATTCATTGTGATATGGGCTTAATTTTCCTGCGGGGCCAATTTTGGTGAGTACATTTAGTCGTCTTATATTACTAACGTTCAAAATGTAACTAGAGTACACGAATATTTGCATGTACATTAAATACTGCAACTAATATGGGTGTTTTTTTCACAGCCAACGGATTAATTTAGAGTGCTTTATCTATCAATGGAGTTTCCCAATCAAATAGTCCATCATATGGATCAGTTCCTTTGAAAGAAAAACAAAACTTTTAATTGAGTTTGTAAAAATTACGCCCAAAACATTGTTAGTTATTAAACAAAGCTTTTAACTAAAAACGAAAGAGCCACTTCAAAATCCACTCGTACAACACACTACAAACACACACACACATACAATTTTTAGTTGCTCAAGTGCACAAACATCTCAGAGTTTGAATAATTTCAGACAAAGCCGGGTGATATCCCTTATTACTGACTAATAAAAAGATCAAAAAATTTCCACAAAACCAATTTGTCTTTAAATTCAAACTCTTGCTGCTTTTAGAACAATCGTTTTGAAACCCTGTAATTATCATGAACCCTTCCAATGCAAAATAAAAAATATTGCACTGGAAGGTTTTATGATAATAACAGGGTCCTTCCGAAATCTCGAAGGAAAACAGTTGGAAAGAATTTGTTGGAAGCATGATGGATAATTTTTTTACTTAACCTTTCCTCAGAAATAACATACCAAACAGCCAATTGGATCTTTTCAACAATTTCCCCCCCCTTTTGCAAAAGGGGGCCTATTCTTGAATAGAATTTAAGCGAGCGATTTATTAACCAATCAGAGACGACTAAACTTTCCGTGTATGATCATACTGTGTTAAACTGGATAGAATAAAATGCACCATGCTAGGACAATTAGCCGAAATGGAATACAAAGCGAAAAGAATTCCCGACTGGTTTCGGTGGGCGCGCTTCGTCGCGGCTTCGCCGCGATAACCAACCCACGATTTCCGGATTACATCCCACAGCGCGTGAGAGGCATGGCCGTGAACAGCGGTCCGCAATTGCACTTAAACTGATATTCGGCTATCTAAACTGTAGGCCAACTAATATTGTGGTAAAGTATAGCACAAAAGGGGTGGCGATTCTCTACTAGGTACCAAAGGGGGGCAATTGTTGAAAAGATCCCAGCCAATTTTGTTGTTCAATATTTTGGTTGTTGCCACAAAACCTAATCCGCAAATATTTTTTATCTTCAACTTATTTGGGACCGAATGTATCTATTTAAGTGCTGCGATACAAGTGCACAAAATTACCACGACCCCAATAATTTAGTGAAAATCACCGAGAGATCCAAAATGGTTGAGATATATCGGTAATGTATATTAGCGTAATTAATAAATTTGCCCTATAAACCTCAAAGTACTCAACGGATCGTTTCAACAATTGCCCCCCCTTTTTGTAAAAGGGGGGGCTATTCTTGAATAGATTTTAAACGAGCTATTTAATAACCAATCAGAGGTGTCCCATTTTTTCACCCCTATTCATTTAACCCCCTATCATTTAACCCCGATTTATTCACCCCTGTATCATTTAACCCCTCTATCTTTTAACCCCACTATCATTTCATCCCGATTTTAATCCCTATAAAATAAGGATTATTAAATTAGCAATAAAATTATTTGGCCATGCCTCTCGGGCCATGGCCATGCCTCAGCGGCCCGTGGGACTTGATATGAAACTATCACAACCGAACGTGGGATTAATCTATCCACTTAATTATGACAAAACATGCTTTTAATGTCGACTGCTAATTAGCGGGATGAAATGATAGAGGGGTGAAATGATAGAGGGGTTAAATGATAGAGGGGTGAATAAATCGGGGTTAAATGATAGGGGGTTAAATGAATAGAGGTGAAATGAAGTAGAACCCAATCAGAGACGACTAATAATTTTCCGTGTATGCTCATACTCTGTTAAACTGGATAGAATAAAATGCGCCATGCTAGGACAATTAGCCGAAATGGAATACAAAGCGAAAAGAATTTCCGACTGGTTTCGGTGGGCGCGCTTCGTCGCGGCTTCGCCGCGATAACTGACCCGCGATTGCCGGATTACATCCTGTAGCGCATGAGAGGCATGGCCGTGAACAGCGGTCCACAATTGCGCCTAAACTGATATTCGGCTATCTAAACTGTAGGCCAACTAATATTGTGGTAAAGTATAGCACAAAAGGAGTGGTGATTCTCTGCTAGGTACCAAAGGGGGGCAATAGTTGAAAAGATCCTACTCAACTACACAATGCATTAACGAAACACAAATGCTAAGCAGTTCGTATGAAGTTGAATCAACTGAAATCAAATGGACCGGAGAAGGACAGTTACGAAATTTTGAAATTAGAGTTACAGTCAGCTTTTCAAAAACTCACACGCCAGCTATTATCCTGGAGTAATTACTCTGATATTTAATAATATGTAAGTTTTGTTGTGCCCATTAACCATATGTTATATGTGATATCAACTTCTGGGTACTAGGAAAATTGGCCGACAGGGCGTTTAGCCGACAAGGAAAAAATGAGAAACTTAGCCGACAGTTTTTTCATAATTGGTAATAGAAGATCATAACTGGTCCATAAATCAGTAGTTCGGTTGTGATAGATCCATATCAAGTCCCACGGGCCGCTGAGGCATGGCCAGATGCGGTTAAATACGGTCCGACCACGGATAGACCTTCGTTACAGTAGTTGATGAAAAAACTGCGGTATATTTGTCCGCTTACGAAATAGTGTTTTAAATTGGCCAATCACAGCTTTAGAATAAGTTTTATTGCTCATTTTACTTAAATTGTCGGTTAAATTTCTCAATTTTTGGTTGTCGGCTAAACGCCCTGTCGGCCAATGCGGCGGCCACCCAACTTCTGTTCTCCTCGCAACCATTTCACATGTTTTTTAAAGAAAAAATGGATAGAGCAAACGTTGTAGCTTTACTGACACGTTATACGAACCTGAGCTCTCTATAGGCGTGAAATTTCGATATAAAAAAATTTTAAACGAGAAAATAGAAACTGTAATAGCCTCTTCAACGATGTTAAGTGGCCACGTAGATCAAAGGTTCTAGATATGAAGATAACCAAGACAGAATACCATCAGATGTTAAGAGATGCCAAGTCGTACAGATTAAATAACAACCAACAAGTTTTTAAGTTATATGAATAACAAAGATCACAATACACATAGGGTCAAAACGCCAGTTGAGAATTCGACTTATGAAAAGACTGTGGTCGACCGATATCGAGTATGAAAAGACAGTGGTCGACCGATATGATCAGACTTGAGATCGACCTTAATGGTCATGGTCGACCCTAGGTCGACGTTATTTGTCAAGGTTGATTTTATGGAAAGACCGTTGGTCTATTTATGAAGACTTTAGGTCGACCCTTACTAGGAGGTCGACCGTGTATTTAAGGTAGGGAAATAACCCCGGTCAACTTTATAAGTCTTGTCACAAAGTCGACCTCTCAACTGGGGAAGTTATGTAAGAGCATAAAAGGCATTGCCGGAACTAAAGATCTTAAGGGGCCGCGGATAAATTTTCAGCATGGCAATTGTGTCCCGGCAATTTTTATGTTTCAGTTTTATACAAAACCCTGACAAATATCATATCGCAATGGTAACTATAAAACCCTGCATGAGAACAGTAAATGGCAAATGCGATGATCAATCTGTACACAGAGAACTCTCGGATTCCATCTCATACCAATGTTCTCGTTTGAAAGACCTCGACACCTTTGGACTCAAAGTTAACCCTCCAAGTTATAACTCAGTTAACAAGTCACTATTATCACAGCTCAAATGTCTACCAAAATCATCGTCTGACTTCACAAAAGAAACTTGTATTTTAATTGATAGAAGGGAACGCTTTTGTGCAGGCGACATTGGAAATCCTATCTTTGCAAGCGAACTTGTGAACAACAGCGTGACGCCTTGTTTGATTGGATATATAACATCACTCACAGATAAATCTAAAGATGTCGAAATTGGTTTGGTGAAGAAGTTTGAATCATGGATAGGAGAAAAAATGGACGAAAATGACCCCGGCTTTCTGACCAGCAACAGCTCAATCGCCGATGCGTATAAATGGCTTGTATTTATCCTCTGCTCTTTAACAATACTCAACGAATTTCAGCAATAACAGCAGTGTCTGCATGAATACCCATTGTGCCAAAAGTACCCAAAATGTACCAACTATCTTACCCTGTTGTTACGTTTATCAGAAAGACTGCTAGGTTAATTGTAAATAAGCAAGATGATTTATTGCATAAAATTTGTAATTACCCCATTGGCCATACCTCAGTGGCACGTGGGAATAGCAATGAAATAAAAACTACAGCGTCAATTGGTTATTTGCATTGGTTTTTTTGGCAAATTCGGCAATTCGCGATAAATTCTCTGATAATTTAAAATAAAGCTACATTCTCTCCGCATGAGGACTCCAACCAGTGAACTTCTATAATCTAACTTGATTGGACTAATAATGTCTCTTGTCCCATGCGGTCTATTTCTAGACATCTTATAAAATGAAGCTGAAGACTATAGACGAAAAACAGCTGTAAAGGAACCAAGTTCCTTTATATTTTATCTCCCCCCACACCCTCATTTTCCTCCCCCACCTACACTTTCGTCCTCCAAAACCCTTTCATTTCATGATTTTCATTCCCCAACCTATTTTCGTTGAAGCTTTTTATATGTTGATTTGAAGAAGTCAGAAGTGGTTGACGTTCACTTTCAATATTATTTATAGTAAGGGATTTCCCGTTTTTGACCATAACTTGTGTGCCAATGGCGCGAATTATGATGTATTTATAGAGCTTGATTTGATACCATAGTTGCGACTTTCAGAAATACAAATATTAATGAAAAGTTGTCTTGGTATGCAAGACTTAGGCCGAAGAGCATAAACATTTCTGGCGTATCCTAGGGTCAAAAAAGGACCTTTGAAACTTGCTCGACGCAGACTGGGGAATTTTTGATTTTATAGGGGGGAACTTAGACATTTGACACTTAGCACATTTTAAACTCTGGTTTTGATAACTTCACACTTTTTAATCAAAAACATCACAATCACAAATGATCCAACTGATTTTTAATCTGGCCCTAGAAGTGAAGACTGAGATGAGAGTTCTCCTGAAAAGGATGCTTGCGTGGGATGCCTATTCACGACAGATGGGCTGGTCTTGCTTGCGGATTTGAATGTCTTCATTTCAAAGGCTGGATTTTAATAGGCGACTAGTTATCGTTGGATCAATATAGTGTCTTTCCGCATTAGTTTTGAAAGGAGTAGGTCCTCCTCTAGGTAAAATTTAAAGCACCACCAACACACACATTAACTTAGGATTAGTTGCAAGGCCTGGTATGCCCTTGCTACCTTAAGGTTTATAGGAACGTGAAGTTATCCCCCCACCAGTGTCAGTAGACACACACAATAGTCGAAAGTTAACCACCACAGGTTAGGGTTCCTTCTGTCGCGCTCGAGAATCAAATAGGCAACCAGACAAACATCTAATTTATCTAAGTTTGTAAGAATTTCACTGATTAGTGGAAAAGTTTAACTCTATGCAACTTCTGATTAGCATCATATCTGTATCAAACATCACTTAGTTATAGCGACAAGCATAAACATAGCAATCAAACATTAAACAAAAGCATTAGCTAAGCACAGTAAGCAACAGCCTCATTTAAATAGTAGGTTTAACATAACAAAAACTAGAATAGGGCTGTTACAAGGAAACATAGTGCAGTAACAGTGCAGTATAAACTTTGTAAAATAAGAAAAGTCTTCTAACACAATCAACATGCCAAACAAGTCCAAAGCATCATCAACAGCAAAGAACAGCCTCAAGCAACAACTTCAGCTGAAAGTGATAGAGTGGAACGCAGTAAAAGACCTCTTCGAAGAACAAAGCAATAGTAACGAAGGTCTAAGCATACTACGTGAAACTTTGGAACTTTTGAGGTCTCAAAAAGAGCAGTTGGACAGAAGTTGCAATGAACTCATGAAGCTACAGCTAACAAGTGAAGAGTTGACAACACTTGCTAATGAATCTGCTGAAAGAAACATAACCATGCTGAAATGCAAACAGAGAGCAAAAGCACACAGAACGGATGCAAGTGACACTGAATCTGCTTTCAACACATCAGCAGCGCCTTCCCCTAATCTACTGAAAAAACAGTACCCTTTACGCAATAGAGCAATGAAACAAATGAAACATCAGTTGGCAAGCCGCAACAATCAGGAAACAAACAAAGCTGACTCGTCCGACTCAGAAGACCCTGATAATTTTCAACCCGTTTTTAACATTGAAGAGAGAGGAAGGAACAGAGAATTTCTCACAGGGGCCTTGAGAATAGATGAGGGCTGGCAAAATTCAATTCGATCGAGAGAAGAGAAGCATGTTCGAGGACAGAACCAACATGAGAGTGAGGATAGAGCTGGGCATTTGCAACAACCACTTTCTTTTCACATCAATAGCCAAGCTGGTCCTACCATGAGCCATAGGTACACACCACAAAATCAACAACCACTGAACAGTTGTACCGGGCATGAAATACACTATAACAACGGCTCTAACAACAACCTATACAATGGCTTCCCGAGTTTCCCGAGTTCTCCACCAGACTGGATGCAACACCAGGCACTGATGATACAGAACACAATGAGTTTGCCCAAGATATCAATTGATAATTTCACAGGTGATCCTTTGAAATGGCACCAGTGGTTCAGCTTCTTCAAAGCGACCATTCACAACAACAGTGGCCTCTCAGACGCTCAAAAAATGACATACCTCCAAAACTCTGTAACACATAAGGCAAGAGATTCCATAAGTGGATACTCATACAATGGGGACTACTACCATGAAGCTATCGCTGAACTGACCAGAAAGTTTGGCAAACCACAGCATATTGTCGCTGCATACCTAGATCAATTGGAGAAGTGGCCGAAACCCAGACTGGACGAACCAAACACTTTTGTGAGCTTTTCATCCTTCTTGAGGAGACTGGTACAAACATTCAGGCTTCACAAATTTGAAGCTGACCTCAAGTCTTCAGCCGTCCTGAGAATGGCCAGAGACAAACTGAACGCTACCATGATAATCAGATGGAATCAACACACAAGAAGCCAAGCCTTGCTGCAACCTAACCTTACCCACTTTGCTGATTGGATTGACTCCTACGCAGAGGCGTGTGAGGACATCTCCCCACAACGGAACCAGAGAACCAGAGTGAACAGTTCTTCTAGAAGGGGGCCACCAGATGTGTCATGTCAACTCTGCTCACAAAACCACAACCTTGGTCGATGTCCCGAATACTTGGAAAAAAACAGTGTATGACCGACAGTGTTGTGTGAGAAGGTTCAATCTCTGCCCTAACTGTCTAAGAGGTCATGAAAAGGGTCTCTGTCAATCAAAAACAAGGTGCCTTGTGGACAGATGCAATGGCTTCCATCACTCAACACTCCATAGGACAGATGCAAGGCAGATGCAACAATATGCACAACCAAATGGGAACTGGAACCAAAACTCACAAAATAACTTCAGACCCCAAACCAACCAAAACCAGTCAAACTATGGACGTAACTTTAACAATGAAAACCAAAGGCAGCAGACGAGTTCAAACTACAACCAACAGAGTGGAACTCAAAACAGACATGGTGGATCTAACAGCAGTACTTCACACAGGGGCAACTGGAACAAAAATGGTTTTCACCCTCAGCCGATGAACACGCAGAACGACAACAACAACAGACAGCAGAGTAGCAATCAACGCACTGTGGCTCAGCAGCAGGCAACTACTCCGCAACAAAACTACACCTGCAGCAACCAGCAGGAGACTTCTTGGATCAGACCGCAGATTCAGTTGCAGGCAATACCAGTAACACTTTTCAACAGAGATCTTTGCCTTTGCATTGAAACCTACGCATTGCTGGACAGTGGCAGTGACAATACTCAAATAACACAGAAGGTTGCTGATGCACTTCAAGTTCAACAACCAAAAGACATAACCCTACCACTAGCTTCACTTCATGGTGAACACTCAGTCAAAACAGCAGATGTCATGATCGGCATAGGAGCTTTGTACAGCAGTTGTCCTGTGATCAGAATCCCTGTGTACGCAACAGCAATGGACGAGTTTCGCATGCCAAGAGTTCAAATTGAAATGTTGAATGAGATCTGCAGAGACCATTCTCACCTCCAGAGCATAAGATTTCCAACAATCAGGGACAACCGGATCGGAATATTGATTGGAGCAGACGCATTCACAGCAACAGTTCCCAGACAGTTCACAACGGGACCCACTGGTACACCATACGGAGTCAACACTCTGCTTGGCTGGACACTGACAGGGCCCATTCCTCAGAGGTACACACAGAAGAGGGTCGGACAGTCAAACAGCACAAACATAACACTTTTCAATCATATCAAGAGACGGCAAGACGATCCAGATGAAGATCTTCTCCAGCTCTTCTGGACAATTGAAGGAGTGAACTTCAATCAGTGTTCTTCAAAGGGACAGTCTTCAGATGACAAGGAGGCGGTTTCCATCCTCAATGATACCATAAGACACATTGGTGACAGATACCAGATTGGACTTCCATGGGAGAAAGACATCACACTACCTAACAACTACTTCATGGCCAAAGTTCAGTGGCACGCTCTGCAGCAGAGGTTGGAGAGGGACACAAACTTGAGAGACCGCTATGAGGAAACAATCAAAAAAGATTTGGATAAAAACTACATCACAACTGCAGACCCCAGTTGCAGACACTCTGTCTGGTACCTTCCCCATCACCCAGTGATCAACAAACAGAAACCAGACAAAATCCGCAGAGTCACAAACGCTGCTTCCAAATATAAGGGACTCTCACTCAATGATGCATTGCTGACAGGGCCGGATCTACTCTGCAAACTGCATGGCCTTCTTCTCCGCTTCAGACAGTACTCAGTGGCAATCACAGCGGACATCGAGGCAATGTTCATGCAGATTGGCATCCAACCAAAAGACCAAGACTATCTCCGTTTTCTCTGGACAGAGGATGGCAATGAAAAAATCTTCAAATACAATCGACTCATTTTTGGAGCCACATGCTCACCTTCTTGTGCAATATTTGTTCTGCAGAAGTGTGCAAATGACCACAAACAAGAACATCCAGAGGCCTACGCATCAATCATGCAGCAGTTCTACATGGATGATTTCATGCAGACCTACCCTTCTGAAGAGGAGGCCCGCAGAAGTGCAGAGGAGATCAAAACTGTTTTACATACAGGAGGATTCAATCTGACGAAGTTCTTGAGCAACAGACCAGCCGCATTAGAAAACCTACTGGAAGAAGACAAGGTGGAAATGAAAGCCCAAAGAATCCTTGGTCAGACGTGCGACCCCAAAACTGACAAGTTGATGTTTGCAAAACCGAAGTTTCTCTACACAGGACAACAGATGACCCAAAGAAAGGTTCTTTCAATGGCAGCTTCTCTGTTCGATCCAATCGGACTGATATCACCCTTTGCCATTAGAATTAGATGCAGCCTCCAAAGAATCATTAAAGAGGGAAGAAACTGGGATCAACCTGTGTCAGAATGCTACCAACAGGAACTACAGGAGTGGATGGATGAGTTCGACAACATGACTCCAATTGAAATTCCCAGATGCTTGATTCCCAGCACCAATGGAACCCATCAACTTCACACGTTCACTGATGCCTCAATGAGTGCAATTGCTGCCATAGTTTATGTGAGGACAACGAACGCCGATGGATCTTCCACATCCCGATATGTGATCAGTAAAACAAAAGTGGCACCGATCAAGCAGTTGAGCATTCCAAAACTGGAGTTGGAAGCTGCAACACTTGGAGCAGAGCTAGCTGGGTTCTGTGAGAGCGAGATGACAACTACAATAAGTTCAAAACACTTTTGGACAGACAGCACCGCTACACTTGGTTGGATCCAATCCAAGCAAAGACAGAAAATGTACATTGCCAACAGATTAACCAAAATTCACGAGAATTCCAACCAAGAGAATTGGAGACACATCCCTGGAAAGATGAATCCCGCTGACCATGGAACACGAGGCCTCACCCCATCAGACATACCAAAGCTGTGGCTCCAACCACCGGACTTTCTGAGCAAACCTCAAGACTCTTGGAATTTTGCCGAGGACAGTGATCCCCACATATGCGCCACACAAGCGACACAACTTCAGACGCCGGTCATTGAGGTTGACAAATTTTCAACATGGAGTCGACTGCTCAACTCTACTAGAATGGTGTTCCAGGCAATAAGACGCTTCAGGGCAAAAGTTCGAACTAGAAGACAAAACGAATCACCTGAGACATCCAACACTAACACTTTTGCATCAGATGAGAACAGTGCAAGGAACTACCTCATCAAAATGTCCCAAAACGAGTTGTTCTCAGGAACAATTTCTGCACTGTTGAAGGGAGGCAATCTTGAGAAAGGAGACAAGCTGATGCCCTTCACACCCTTTCTAGATGAAGACGGACTCTTGAGGGTAGGAGGAAGACTCAACAAGGCACCTCTAACCTACAATGCAAAACATCCGCTTCTTCTCCATAGCAGGAGCAAAATTGCAAGACTGTTGATTGAAAAGGCGCACCATGACTGTGGCCATCAGGGTGTGGAACATGTGAAGGCTCACCTGCAACAGACTTTCTTGATGATTGGATGAGAAAAGTGCTGCGAAGTCTGGGGAAATACTGTTTCATTTGCAGACGATGGAGAGCAGACAATGTGAGACCTAAGATGGCCGATCTTCCTGAATTCAGATTTCCAGATGCAAACAAGCAGTACCCTTTCGTCAACACAGCAATGGACATGTTTGGACCTTTCTACATTGAGGACAAGAGAGAGGGCACCCAGATGCACTACGTCTGCTTGTTCACATGCCTGGTCACCAGAGCTGTCCACCTAGAAGTATGCCATGACCTCTCAACTGATTGTCTTCTCATGACAATCCGCAGATTTGTCTCACGACGTGGATACCCTGGCCTCATTGTGAGTGACAATGGCAAAAACTTCATTGGAGCCAACCAAGCAATTAAGTTAAAGTTCCAGAGAAGCTACAAGCCAGACAATGAGTACATCAGACTGCAATTGGCTCAACAGAACATTCAGTGGACTTTCAACCCTCCATTGGCACCACACTTCGGAGGAGTCTGGGAGAGGCTGATACAGACCGCAAAGAGGAGTCTACTAATAGTGCTGGGCAGTCGGAAACTAACATTCTCAGTTTTCCAGACAGTTGTGGCAGAGGCCGAGGCAATTTTGAACTCCAGGCCATTAACTCATGTGGGCTGCAGCATCTCAAATGAGGGACCACTTACTCCGAATCACTTCCTCCTTCGCCGACCTCACATGTGTTTGAAACCTCTTGTGAACAGCAACCAGCGGTTCTCCACTAAGGACTTCAAGTTGACTCAGACACTACTTGATCACTACTGGAGCAGGTTGCTGAAGGAATATGTTCCTGAGCTCAACAAGAGAACGAAGTGGCAAAGATCACATGATGAGCTGGATGAAGGTGACATTGTGTGGGTGCTCAAGGAGTTCACACCCAGAGGCATCTGGCCTCTTGGGAAGATTGTGAAAGCACACAGAGGTTCAGACGGGATAGCCAGGAGTTTCGACATCCAGACGGCTACAGGAATGGTACAAAGACCAGCAGTAACCCTAAGCCGTGTGTTCCCACAATCGTCAGGTGCGCGGGAGGGTCACTGAAACAAGTTCATCGAAACACACACACACTCTCACACACACACACACAAAACTCAATGTCGGAATGAAAACTTTTTGCTTTATTGTGTTTACATTTTCATATCAAATGCTTGCTTTTGTTGCCGGGAGTGTAAAGGAACCAAGTTCCTTTATATTTTATCTCCCCCCACACCCTCATTTTCCTCCCCCCACCTACACTTTCGTCCTCCAAAACCCTTTC
The DNA here is from genome assembly GCF_964194025.1 of Convolutriloba macropyga. Lineage (NCBI taxonomy): Eukaryota > Metazoa > Xenacoelomorpha > Acoela > Convolutidae > Convolutriloba > Convolutriloba macropyga. The sequence continues at coordinate 47,516,560 of NC_134470.1, read as the reverse complement.
ATTTCATGATTTTCATTCCCCCAACCTATTTTCGTTGAAGCTTTTTATATGTTGATTTGAAGAAGTCAGAAGTGGTTGACGTTCACTTTCAATATTATTTATAGTAAGGGATTTCCCGTTTTTGACCATAACTTGTGTGCCAATGGCGCGAATTATGATGTATTTATAGAGCTTGATTTGATACCATAGTTGCGACTTTCAGAAATACAAATTTTAATGAAAAGTTGTCTTGGTATGCAAGACTTAGGCCGAAGAGCATAAACAACAGCTGAAATCAGCAGTCTTGAAATAGGTATTACGAGTCAGTGTAAATCTAAAATAATACTTTTTAGACAAATAGATTGTATGTCTGTTTTTCATCCAATATCTCAGCTGTCGGCGCATAAAATCTTTCTTCCGTAGCGCCGATTATATAAATAATAGTGAAAATGAAAAACGAATTTTTCAAATGGCTGAAAAAACAACAAAATTTGCAAACTTTTGAGAGTGCACCATGGAGACATTTAGTCCTTAGAGTGGTGTCTTCTGAGCAAACAATTGATCAAACTCTTTCCATTAATAATTATGCAAAATTGAAAATTATAACCCATTAATTTTGGCCCAATCAACATAAAACAAAGCCCTGGAATTTTCTAAGATAAAAAACTGCTACCAGAATAAACTTAGGAGATGTTCATTATCACATATATGCAAAGCCCGAAAATATTGCAAAAATTTATCCAGCCCCTCTTTTCTGGACTTTATGAACGCTTATGACCAATATGTTTAAGTCCAACTGAAGACATTTTTTTGAAAAGGGATTGTTCCCGGTTCTGCTTTTGTTTTTTATTATTTGATGTTATTGTTTCTCTGTTTCTCAGAGATTTATAGTCTACTGGTAATGTCTAGCAACTTTGATTCTCATTCTTCTTCTTCTGTTATGAAGTTTTTAACATCAGGGCATTTCGATTTTAGTCCCATATTTTTTTGTCAAGGACTCAAACACTTGCTAAGTATCTATTTCCTTGAAATAGCATATTTTGATATTTTTCTAAATGTAAGCAAGGCGTTTATATTTTCTGAGCTTGAGAGAACTCCCAATTAATTTATTTATTGCTTTTTAATTTTGATTAGAACTGATTCGTTTGCTGAGCAACCAATTATTACACGATATTGATAAAATGGTTAAGTGTATGTTTTATAAACCAGGTATAACTGGCTGCTGATGGAAAGGTCAAGCATATACTTCTTCAAAATTCATTTCATTATCAAATTTCGAGATGTCTGCAACTTTTCTCAATTGTATCAGACAGCGAACTTCTGTCATTTGCAATTTTATGGTTTGAAAAATTATTTATAACAGTTTTACGGCTATTTAGTGTTAGTTTGTTATTTTTGAACCAACATTTACTTTACAGATTACCATCTTCATTACGTTTGTTTAAATTCCCATCGTCATTGACGAGAATTGAATTTGAGCCTATCTTATCTACTCCTATGTCGATAAAACAGATGAGAAATAAGAGAAGAACCATTACACTACCCTGTCAAACCCCCGTGCTTCTAATTCTATTGAAGGTTTTTGACCATTCAATACAGCCATTTGCTTTCCGATTCCAACAAAGAGCTAAAAAGTTCCCAACTAAATGCTCGAGCAGTAAATATCACACTTAGCAAACAAAATATTGCAATGTACAGCGTCAAAGCCTTTGATTAGATCAATTAATGTACATTGTGGTCTGTTTCTTTCTGATACAAATGTTCACTTTCACTCTGTTACTAATTAAATAATATCAATTCTACTTCATTAGCCTTTGAAGCCAAAATGATTAGGGTTTAAAAAATTGTATTTAGTTAGAAATTGCGCACTGATTCTTGAAAAACAAAACTTTTAAAAACCACTCCAACAGTTGTTAGCAAAGAAATTGGACGATAGTATTTAAGTCAACGGTGTTTTTTTTTGTTTTGTGCATAGGAATTTATTTGCTTGTTTTTTAGAATTTCAGGAATTTTAACAGACAGAAAAAATCTGACTTTTTAGCGTTGCAATTCATTCTAGAATGGCAAAATTTAGTTTCCTCAGATGATTAAAGTTACTGTGTTCAAAAATTTTTTGAGGCTGCCAATTTTTGGCAGCCTTTTTTTTCAGGCTGCCAATAGCATTGAAAACTTTTACTGACTGCTTTTCATTCCATATGTGATGTCAATGCATGGAGTTCAATTGCAATAAACTTTTCGAATATTTCTGAAAATGTATTCCAATTGTGGTAAAGTATTTATTGAAAACAACCGCTGTATTACAATCCATTTTTGATCTCAACAACTTAGCAATTGAACTTGTCGATCACACTATAACATTTTTTTACAGTTATTAATGCTTGAGTGGTTCAACTTCACTTTAGCATTGGCCTTTTTGCTTCACTGCACAAAGTTTTACAAACATTTTTTACTTCTTAGATTTTTCTCATTGATTTCATTTGTATTTATCCAGTACTATTTGAGAAGTTTACTTTATTCAAAACTGCAACATTAAAGCTATTTATCCAATGGTTTTCACTTTTTATGAGGCTGAAAATCGGCAAAAAAATTTCAAATCGAAATAAATTTTTCTCAACTTGGTGTCAATTTTCACCAATTGTATTGAATTTATGGCCAGCGCAATTTCCACATTTTTTTTCTACAGCCAGTGATTATAGCATCTAGCGAAACTTCTTGTTTGTTTTGTTTGCTCCAATCTCGGAATTCGCAACAAGAAGTTTTCTGGTTGTAATTCTGAATGTTGCCTCTTCATTTTTTTTAAGATCAAAACGTTGTATTAAGGGAGTAAACCGTTTACTGTCAACTTCGTTTTTAGTCAATATGCAATGTTAAGCTTCCTATATACAAAATAGTTGGGTGTCTGCTTTGTTTTAAATTGAGCCAACTACCGCTTTAAATGGTCCAAAAATGTACTGACGCAGCTTTCTGGGTCCTGTAAGAAAAAATGACAAAAGATGTTTTCTCCTCGCAAATTATTTTTTTTGAGATTGCAGATGATCCTCCGTTTCTCAGAAAACAACTCATATTTATCTCATTACTGCATAAATTTGTAACATCCGGGATCACACAGGCAGCCAAATCGAATTAATCCAATTAACCAACCAAATTAGGTTTCAGAAACTGCTCTCAAGGCTTTAAAAATTTATTTTGCTGCCCAGATTTCTTCCTCATTGATTTCATTCGTATTTTTCCTGTAGTATTTGAGAACTTTACTTTTCTCAAAACTTAAACTTTAATCTTGCTAAGTATTTAACGATTTTCGTTTTCTTTGAGGATGAAAATAGGCAAGAACTTTCAAATCAATTCATTAAAATTCGTTAGATATTTTAATAATTTTTCAGGTTTTTGTCAAATTTCACCAATTTTATTGAATTTGTGGCACTTCCATTTTTTTCCATAGCTAGCGATTAGCATCAATAAAGACTTCTTGTTTGTTCTGTTTGCTCCAACTTCTCTTTTCGCCTTCACTGTTGAAAAATTTTTCACCACTAACATTTTGCTTTAATTTTCGAGTGTTCTCCAATACTAGCTGCTTTTAATATCAGAAGGCCCTCTAAGCTGTTACAAAAATTTGTTTGGGAGTAATTCTCGTAGCTTCCTCTTCATTTATTTTATAGGTCGGAACGTCGTTGTAAAGGGGTCAATCGTTTACTTACTTCTTTATTTGTCATTATGTAGTATTAAATTTTCTATTTAAAAGATATTTGGATGGCTGCTTTGTGTTAAATTGAGCCAACTACTGCTCCAAAAAGGTCTAAAAAAGAGCTGAAGCAGCTTTATTGTGTCCTGTAAGAAACGGTAACAAAAAATATATTTTTATCCTCACAGGTATTTTTTCTTGTTTGATGTTGTAGAAGATCCTCCGTTTCTCAGAAATCAATTCATGTTTGTCACATTACTGCATAAATTTGCAACGCATTCAATTCTACTTGTTGTTTTGTTATTGCGCAACGACTTGAAACCAAAGAGTTTGCAAGATCCGGGATCGCACAGGCAGCCAAATCTAACTCATCCAATTAACCAACCAATCTAGGTTTCAAAACTATTCTCAAGGCTTTTACAATTTGATTTTGCTGCTCAAGTTTTTTTTACTCAGGTTATTTTGCTGCTCAGGTTTCAGAAAAAATTCTCAAGGCTTTTACAAAAATATTTTGCTGCTCAGATTTTTACTCATTGATTTCATTCGTATTTCTCCTGTAGTATTTGAGAACTTTACTTTTTCAAAACTTCAACTCTAATATTGCTAATTATTTAACGGTTTTTGTTTTCTATGAGGCTGAAAAGTGGCGAAAACTTTCCAATCAAATCGTTAGATATGTCTAAAAGTTGTTGACATATTTCACCAATTTATTTGAATTTATGGCCCAGCGCAACTTCCTATTTTTTCCATAGCCAGTGATTAGCAACTATCAAGATTTCTTCTTTGCTCTGTTTGTTACATGCTCTCATTTCGCCTTTGCTGAAGACAGATTTTTTACCCCCAATGTTTTGCTTTAGCAAGCGAATGTTCTGCCGTACTAGCTGCTTTGTGTTAAATTGTGCCAACTACGGCAGAAGCAGCTTTTTTGTTCCTGTAGGAAACGGTAACAAATAGTAAATTTTTATCCTAACAGGAAAATTTTCTTGTTTGATGTTGTAGAAGATCCTCCGTTTCTCAGAAAACAATTCATGTTTGTCACATTACTGCATAAATTTGCAACGCATCCCATTCTCCTTGTTCGTTTGTTATTGCGCAACGACTTGAAACTTAAAAGTTTGCAAGATCCGGGATCGCACAGGCAGCCAAATCTAACTCATCCAATTAACCAACCAATCTAGGTTTCAAAACTATTCTCAAGGCTTTTACAATTTGATTTTGCTGCTCAAGTTTTTTTTTACTCAGGTTATTTTGCTGCTCAGGTTTCAGAAAAAATTCTCAAGGCTTTTACAAAAATATTTTGCTGCTCAGATTTTTTCCTCATTGAGTTAATTCGTATTTCTCTCGCAGTATTTGAGAACTTTACGTTCGCTGCTCCTTTGATGTTTGATGTTGTAGAAGATCCTCTGTTTCTCAGAAAACAATTCATATTTATCACCTTACTGCTTAAACTTGCAACGCATCCCATTCTCCTTGTTCGTTTGTTATTGCGCAACGAATTGAAACCTAAAATTTTGTAAAATCCAGGATCAGACAGGCAGCCAAATCTAACTCATCCAATTAACCAACCAATCTAAGTTTCAGAAACACTTCTCAAGGCTTTTACAAACATACTTCGCTGCTCAGATTTTTCTGCTCAAGTTTTTTTGCTGCTCAGGTTTCAGAAACTATTATCAAGGCTTTTACAAAAATATTTTGCTGCTCAGATTTTTACTCATTGATTTCATTCGTATTTTTCCTGTAGTATTTGAGAACTTTACTTTTTCAAAACTTCAACTCTAACATTGCTAATTATTTAACGGTTTTTGTTTTCTATGAGGCTGAAAAGTGGCGAAAATTTTCCAATCAAATCGTTAGATATGTCTAAAAGTTGTTGAAATATTTCACCAATTTATTTGAATTTATGGCCCAGCGCAACTTCCTATTTTTTCCATAGCCAGTGATTAGCAACTAGCAAGATTTCTTCTTTGCTCTGTTTGTTACATGCTCTCATTTCGCCTTAGCTGAAGATAGATTTTTTACCCCCAATGTTTTGCTTTAGCAAGCGATGGTTCTGCCGTACTAGCTGCTTTGTGTTAAATTGTGCCAACTACCGCAGAAGCAGCTTTTTTGTTCCTGTAGGAAACGGTAACAAATAGTAAATTTTTATCCTAACAGGAAAATTTTGTTGTTTGATGTTGTAGAAGATCCTCCGTTTCTCAGAAAACAATTCATATTTATCGCATTACTGCAGAAACTTGCAACGCATCCCATTCTCCTTGTTTGTTTGTTATTGCGCTACGAACTGAAACTTAAAAGTTTGTAAGATCCTCCCAGTTTATTTTTATCCTCTCAGATTATTTCGCTGCTCAGGCTTAAGAAACTATTCTCAAGGCTTTTACAAATTTATTTTGCTGCTCTAATTTTATCCTCATTGATTTCATTCGTATTTCTCTTGTAATATTTGAGAATTTTACTTTTGCTGCTAATGTAGTTGGTTTTTTTGAAAATCAATGTTTTGGCTTTAGCGAGTGAATGTTCTGCGTACAAGCTGCTTTGCGTCAAATTGTGCGAACTACCGCTGAAGCACCTTTTTTTCGTCCTGTAAGAAATGGTAACAAAAAATATATTTTTATCCTCACACGTAATTTTTATTGTTTGATGTTGCAGAAAATCCTCCATTTCTCAGAAAACAACTCAAATTTATCACATTACTGCGTAAATTTGCAACGCATCCCATTCTCCTTGTTCTTTTGTTATTGCGCAACGAATTGCAACCTAAAATTTTATAAAAATCCAGGATCAGAAAGGCAGCCAAATCTAACTCATCCAATTAAACTACCAATCCAGGTTTCGGAAACAATTCTCAAGGCTTTTACAAACATATTTCGCTGCTAAGAGTTTTCTGCTCAAGTTATTTTGCTGCTCAGGTTTCAGAAACTATTCTCAAGTCTTTCACAAATAATTTTTGCTGCTCAGATTTTTTCCTCATTGATTTCATTCGTATTTCTCCTGTAGTATTTGAGAACTTTACTTTTTCAAATCTTCAACTTTATTATTGCTAATTATTTCACGGTTTTTGTTTTCTATGGGGCTGAAAAGTGGCGAAAACTTTCCAATCAAATCGTTAGATATGTCTAAAAGTTGTTGACATATTTCACCAATTTATTTGAATTTATGCCCCAGCGCAACTTCCTATTTTTTCCATAGCCAGTGATTAGCAGCTAGCAAGATTTCGTCTTTGTTCTGTTTGTTACATGCTCTCATTTCGCCTTTGCTGTAGATCGATTTTTTACCCCCAATGTTTTGCTTTAGCGAGCGAATGTTCTGCCGTACCAGCTGCTTTGTGTTAAATTGTGCCAACTACCGCTGAAGCAGCTTTTTTGTTCCGGTAGGAAACGGTAACAAATAGTATATTTTTATCCTCACAGGTATTTTTTCTTGTTTGATGTTGTAGAAGATCCTCCGTTTCTCAGAAAACAATTCATGTTTGTCACATTACTGCATAAATTTGCAACGCATCCCATTCTCCTTGTTCGTTTGTTATTGCGCAACGACTTGAAACTTAAAAGTTTGCAAGATCCGGGATCGCACAGGCAGCAAATTTAACTCATCCAATTAACCAACCAATCTAGGTTTCAAAACTATTCTCAAGGCTTTTACAATTTGATTTTGCTGCTCAAGTTTTTTTTTATCAGGTTATTTTGCTGCTCAGGTTTCAGAAAAAACTCTCAAGGCTTTTACATAAATATTTTGCTGCTCAGATTTTTTCCTCATTGATTTCATTCGTAATTCTCCTGTAATATATGAGAACTTTACTTCTCAAAACTTCAACCTCGATCTTGCTAATTATTTAAAGGTTTTTGTTTTTTATGAGGCTGAAAAGCCTCAAAAAATTTCCAATCAAGTCGTTAGATATTTCTAAAAGTTGTTGACAATTTTCACCAATTTTTTTGAATTTATGGCCCAGCGTAACTTCCATTTTTTCCATAGCCAGCTATTAGCATCAATCAAGACTTCTTGATCGTTTTGTTTGTTACAAATTCTCGTTTCGCCTGAATAGTCCATGAAGAGACGAAAAGCGAAAAAAATAAGAAATAGAAGTGAGAAGGAGATTAGTTTGAAACACCGCGAGGTGAGATAATGAAAAAATGAGCAAAAGCGACTAGTACTCTCAGCAGAACGTGTTCTTTACACGTGCGTCAGAATTAATAAATCCAGGTAAACTGAAGATCCAGGTGAGCTGAAGGCGATTGCTCTTAATCAAAAATCATGTTTTTCACGTGAGATAGATTTTTGGTTGTGACTTTTAAAATATTGTACACTTACATGGACTCACTTTACACAACGGACTGAAGGTAGACGTGACACAATGGACAAAATTCAATGGTGAATGTCAAATGGTTCCTAGTTTTTGTCCTAAGAGGGAATCAGGCTGGCTTAGATGTGGCAGGGAAACAAGTCCCAAAGTTGTTAGACCCGCAGTTGCTTGGAGTGGGTAATTTTTCGTTTAAAACACCGAAAGAACTTGTCCATTAGATGGATGCAGGCTGCATCAATGCGGAACAGTATAAAAGTCATAATTTAAAGGAATCCAAAAAATGACATAAGGTACTAGATAGATCGATATGGTGAGCTACAACAGGGCAATATGATGAATAATGATAAATTTTCTGACGTTTTTCCTTCTCTAAAAGAGAAAAGTTAGCAAGAGAAAATGTTTAACTTTTAATGGTACTTTGGACTAAGGGATTTTTATGAAGGAATTTTTATCAGATAAGTGAAAAATGCAAATATATTTACGATAGCTGATTTTTTTCTTGTTAAACCCCCAAAAAATATTGATGCTGGAAAAAATAGATGCCAGATGAGCAAACTGAGTGAGAAAAGAAGTTTGGTTTTTCGGTTGAAGCAAAATAGAATCACATAATGTCTAAACTTAGGAAAAATCCAAAAGGAAATTTAAATTTTGCGCAGAAGAGACCAAACTAACTGAACAGACCAAAAGTGCTAATGAACCAAGAATTTTTTTAGCTTAGTTTCAGGGACACAGGTTTAGATCTGCTTTTTGAACATCTACGATTCTGGAACATTTTTGCATTAATGATTTTCAATTTTATGAATACAAACGCAATTGAGTTGCAAAATGGTCAATGGTTCACATATCCTTGAATTTTTGAGGTCTTTCATAAGCCTATAGTTTTCCTAGTCAAAGAACTGACGACAGTTTTTCAACCTCTGAGACAGTTGAGGTACTGAATATCACTGATGGCCTTTAACAAAGCAAGGCTGCCCAAAACTTAGTATATTCAAAAAATATGAACGGATAGAGATGTCTTCCGGGTATTTTCTTACCAGAAAATATTTCTTGTGAGAATAAAATATTGCAATATTTCAACTTTGACTAGATATACAATCAAAATTGACACGAAATTGGATTTTATGGAAATACGCAGAGAGTCAATTAAAAACCAAACTCTTCGGAAGAAGCAATAACTTTTATTGTTATTCGGTGGATGCTAAAAAAGAAGATACAAGCCAGAATATTACTAGAAGTGATGAAAATGCGAAAGAAAAAGGAAACATAAGTGAGAAGCAGAATAATTTGAAACACTGCGAGGTGAGATAATGTCGAAAATAGTGAAGAAGACTAGTATTTGTAGCGAAACTTATTCTTAGCAGAACATCAAAGAAGAAACATACTTAACAATAAGTGCGTCTTAACTGAAAATTATTTTCTGGTACAAGAAAGCAACCCATAAAAAATCTGATGTTATTGTGTTTCTTTTAATGGCCATTCGACAAAATGCAGAAAGAAAATGCTAAACTTGGCTGAAGACTATTGCTCTTAATTAAAAATCAAGTTTTTCACAATCGGGTTAGATGTAGGGTTATGATTTATAAATTATTTCACTATCACATAGACTTAATTGACACAACGGACTGAAGGTTGACGTGACACAATGGACCAAATTCAATGATGAATGTCAAATGATTCCTAGTTTCTATCCTAAGAGGGAATCAGGCTGGCAAAGATGTGGCAGGGAATCAAGTCCCCAAGTTTATAGACACCCAGTTGACGGGAGAGTAATTTTTCATTTAGAACACCTAAGGGACTTGTCTATTAGATGGATGCAAAGCAGTTTAAAAGTCATAATTTAAAGGAAGCCGAAAAATGACACAAAGGAATAAATATATCTAAATGGTGAACTACAAAAGGGCAGCATCATAAAGAATGGTACATTTTTCTGACGTTTTTTGTTCTCAAAAAGAGAAAAACTACCGAGAGAAAACAGTTAACATCTAATAATCTTTTGGACTAAGAGCTTAGAGTATTGTATCAAGGGAATTTTATCAGATAAGGTTCAGTGCACTATTTAATTGATCCAGAAGAGAAGGTAATTATATGTAGGATAGCTGGGTTTTTTGTTAGACCCACAAAAGTGATTGATGCTGGAAAAATTAGAAGAAAAGAAGTTTGGTTAATCGATTGAAACAAAACATAATCAGATAATGTCCAAATTTTAGAAAATATCCAAAAGTTTACGCGGGAAACAAATAGCAGAACAGACCAAAAGTTCTCATGAACCGAGAAATTTGAGCCTGTATGCAAGAACACTGGTTTAGATCCCCTTTTTGTGAGGATTTTCTATGGGATGTTCAAAAGTTAACAGTAAAGCGATTTTTTGCAGTTCAATTTAGAAAAATTGTAAAGAGCAATGAACATAACTGAAAAAAAGAGTCATTAGCACTAAATTTCATTGAATCAGCGGAGCGCTCGGGGAACACATGCAATGAGAGCAGGATGTGTTTTTTTTACTAAAGGTTGCGCAGGTTTTCGTGTGTCTCGTAGAAAACTCATTTAGTTCCAAGTGGGTGCCATTTCGTGTATTTTCTGACAATAGCTCAGTTGGGATAAGACACTTGGACGCCAGAAACTCAACAGGATTCTCGAACAAATTTGCACTAACGATTTTCAATTTCACGAATACAAACCAAATTGAGTTGCAAATTGAGTCATGGTTCACATATGTATAAAGATTTGAGGTCATTGATAAGCCTATAGTTTTTCCTGATCAAAGAACCGACGACGGTTTTTAATTCCACCTCTGAGACAGTTGAGGACTGAATAACACTGATGACCTTTAACAAAGCAAGGCTGCCCAAAACTTAGGACGTACAAAAAACGAACAGATAGAGATGTCTTCTCGGAATTGGAAATTTTTTATGAGAATTAAACATAACAGTGTTTCAAAATTGACTAATCATACAATCACAAATGACACAAAATCGGATTTCATGAACACACACAGAGAGTCGAGTAAAAGCCACTAACTTGAGTCCTCACAATTAATCATAAATTTGAATGTTATTCTGTGGATCAAAAATCGTCTTCGGTATTGTTTGAATTATTCCTTCAATCGTTTTTCTACTCATTTGTAGAAATCCTGTAGTTGAACTGCAAAACATTAACCTTATGAGGGAGTTCAGTTGTTTTCATTATCTAAAGCAACGCTCCATAGAACGCACTTCGAGGAAAAAACGACTAATGTTGCAAAAGGCAACAACAGATAAATCTCCATTTCGTATAACAGATGTTGATTACGTCGTCGGACCAATCCTTCATTTCTGGTCTACATAGATATGTGAACCCGAAAACGGTTTTTGCTGTCACCATATGCGATAATTTTATGAGGTCAGGTTAGTGGTCTGTCATCAAATATATCGGAATGTTGGAGTCAATTCCTACTAACTCCACTCTAAAAAATGTCTAGGTAAATCTACCTGCAACTGTAAAACATGATACGTGCAGTTTACATAGAACACGTTAAATAGATGTGAATACCTGTGCAATTGATTAGGTGCAACAACAGATCCAAAACGCTCTTGCCAAGGCCTCTAGACTTGATAGAAATGAGTGACTACTAAATCCTATAGGATAAATGTAGACAAAATGAGAACAGCGAAATGCTGGGCTCGGTTTGAGTAGGAAATTCGGCAGTTAAAGGTGGGACTCCAACGGCTGATCAATCACAATCGATACAGGAAACAAAATGATTCCCTGTAAGAGCTGCAAGTTTTCGGAAATCCTGCAAAACGTAGGCGGAAATGTTGATAAATGGGATGAAACAACCAAAGTTTGCGGATGGAAAGGGTAAAGTGTATCACCCTAGCAGAAGTTAGGTACTAATTATATCGGAGAGGTAGAGGAAGAAATGAGAAAATAAAAGGCTAAGTCATGGCGGAATAAATACAAAATAGTGATCAAATTAGACAAGGAGACAATAAGCGCAGGAGCCCGTTCAACTACCCAATTTGTACGAGCTTTTTCTTTTACTTCTTCAAAGCCCAGGTTGAGGTCCCAGACCGAAAGTCGATATGTCCAGACCGAAATGAACGCACAAGGTGGCGTCGTGCGTTCAAAATTACACGGTCTGGAAAAGAAAATGAACGCACGATAGTCTGGACATATGCAATTTTGAACGCACGATAGTCTGGACATATGCAATTTTGAACGCACGATAGTCTGGACATATGCAATTGTGAACGCACGATAGTCTGGACATACGCAATTTTGAACGCACGAAAGTCTGGACATTGTGACTCGGAGCGCACGAAAATTTTTTGAATGGAAACAAGAATGCCAAAAACTAATGAGTCCATGTTTGACTAAACACTCTTAATAGAGTGCTCACTCAAGTGAAAGCTTTCTACCAAGAAAACCTCAACTAACTTGAGTTCAAAAGTTACAAAACATCGAACGCAGGAAAACTCGCATCCAACATTTTGCTTTGTTTAAAACAATTTCCTACCTAGAATTATAAACCCTTGCTGAAGTTGCAAAGCAAATCATACTTTAATAACTAGGTCGCTGGCAGCCCCTTCAGCCAATGCTTTCATCGAACATCTTTTATTAAACAAAATGTAGGAACTGCTTGGGCACTTCATCACAACCATCACCCTAACGTATCTATATTTGAAACGAATACATTATAAAAACGTTATCTGAACATGAACGCAAGAAAGTCTGGACATACGCATTTTTGAACGCACGAAAGTCTGGACATAGGTGTTCTTGAACGCACGATAGTCTGGACATGAACGCACAAATGAGCGCACGATTTTTCATTTAGAACGCACTAAACTCTGGTCATATAAGATTTTGAACGCGCGAAAGTCTGGACATAAGCACGTTTGAACGCACGAAAGTCTGGACATAGGTGTTTTTGAACGCACAAATGAGCGCACGAATTTTAATTTGGAACGCACTAAAGTCTGGTCATATAAGATTTTGAACGCACGAAAGTCTGGACATAGGGAGTTTTGAACGCACGATGAACGCACGAAAAATTTTGAACGCACGAAAGTCTGGACATAGGCACTTTCCGTCTGGTAGGGTCTGGACATAGACACTTTCCGTCTCGGACGGTCTGGACATATCGACTTTCAGTCTGGCACCTCAACCTGGGAGGACCCAACAGGTATAAAACATGAGCAATTCTAAACCGTATCTTTTCTACGTCATCAGAATAAAGATGATCATGAATATTTGTTTGAAGAGATCAATTATGTGACATGTAAGAGCTCTTACCTGTGGAAAAAGTTTGAAATCAAATGGAAAAAAAATTAGAGGGCAATTAACTCAAACAGGAGCCATAAGTAAACGAACCAAAAAATACGTGAGTGAAGGGAAAACCTTTAAATTTATACGACGGAGGCAGTGTAGTATTCCTCGCTTAAAATTGTATGACAGGCTCGCCTATTACAAACTAGTTTTATTTTGTGATGTTTTACTTTTATTTTTAATTTTAATGCACAATAATTTTAATTTTCGAATTTTAATTTTTATTTTATATTTCTCTTTTACGAGACTTTTAAAAGAGAAAAGATTCTCAAAAATGACGGAAAACGTCAAAAAAAACGACCTAGAATGGATACTTTAAGGAATAAATGATCTTGGGATTTGTCAATTGGTGCGGTCACCAGACCATCGTGCGTTCATGTCCAAACCATAGTGCGTTCATGTCCAAACCATAGTGCGTTCATGTCCAAACCATAGTGCGTTCATGTCCAAACCACAGTGCGTTCATGTCCAAACCATAGTGCGTTCATGTCCAAACCATAGTGCGTTCATGTCCAAACCATCGTGCGTTCATGTCCAAACCATAGTGCGTTCATGTCCAAACCATCGTGCGTTCATGTCCAAACCATAGTGCGTTCATGTCCAAACCATAGTGCGTTCATGTCCAAACCATAGTGCGTTCATGTCCAAACCATAGTGCGTTCATGTCCAAACCATAGTGCGTTCATGTCCAAACCATAGTGCGTTCATGTCCAAACCATAGTGCGTTCATGTCCAAACCATCGTGCGTTCATGTCAAAACCATAGTGCGTTCATGTCCAAACCATAGTGCGTTCATGTCCAAACCATCGTGCGTTCATACGTGTTTCCAGACCGTTTAATTTTGAACGCACGACACCCCCTTCGTGCGTTCATTTCGGTCTGGACATATCTGGTTTCGGTCTGCGACCTCAGCCTGGGAAGCAGTGAACTAGCTATCAGTTCTTTGATACGCATTTTACCAAGAGAGACGCATTCGGTAGACACAAACGAACTGTTTAATTGAATTTTTCAAACCAATAACAGATAATGGGCAAAAAACAACGATACAACTACCGTTTTTAGGAAAAAAACGAAGAGACATCAATAATTCCTTGATGGTTATAATTCAGCTTACCATCGGCCTCTCATAACCTAATCGTTTTTTCTTTTATTTCAAGTACTGATTTATTTTGGACGCTAAAGAACCTTTGTTTTTCTATAGAATATATTCATCAGGCACAAACTTTCCTTGAGAGAACTAAAGTGATGAAGTGCTTATAGAGAACCAACCGTAAGGGAAAAGGAGAACTGTGCATGGACGAAACATGAAAAAGAAATAATTGAAATCTAGAAGGTTGCCATCTGTCTACGCAGATTGGCAGCAACAGTCAGCGAGAACAACAGAATTTTCCTTCTGACGGGATCAAAACTTGTGATAAACAAATTGATCTGAGACTAACAACCTAACCGGGCTGGGGTTTCAACGCTAAAAAACGCAAAATTAAGTAACATTGGCGTTGAAACTGTTGAATTCATGTGAGATATACGCTCAAGCGTTGATCTTAAATAAATTCAACGCATTGAACGCTAATCTTACATATTTTGCGTTGAACTTAGCGTAAATCTTACATATTTTGCGTTGAATTTAGCGTAGATCTCATATAAATTCAACGCATTCAACGCCAATCTTACATATTTTGAGTTCAATTTAGCGTAGATCTTAAATATTTTGCGTTCAATTTACCGTAGATCTTATATATTTTCGTTGAATTAAGCGTAGATCTCACATATTTTCGACGCAATCAACGCCAATCTCACATATTTTGAGTTCAATTTAACGTAGATCTTAAATATTTTGCGTTCAATTTAGCGTAAATCTTACATATTTTGCGTTGAATTTAGCGTAGAACTTACATATTTTGCGTTGAATTTAGCGTAGATCTCACATATTTTCAACGCAATCAACGCCAATCTCACATATTTTGAGTTCAATTTAGCGTACATCTTAAATATTTCGAATTCAATTTAGCGTAGATCTTAAATATTTTGCGTTGAATTTAGCGTAGAACTTACATATTTTGCGTTGAATTTAGCGTAGATCTCACATAAATTCAACGCATTCAACGCCAATCTTACATATTTTGAGTTCAATTTATCGTAGATCTTAAATATTTTGCGTTCAATTTACCGTAGATCTTAGATATTTTCGTTGAATTAAGCGTAGATCTCACATATTTTCAACGCAATCAACGCCAATCTCACATATTTCGAGTTCAATTTAGCGTAGATCTTACACATTTCGAGTTCAATTTACCGTAGATCTTACATATTTTGCGTTGAATTCGAAGTAGAGTTTACATATTTAGCGTTGAATTCAACGTAGATCTTACACATTGTGCGTTGAATTTAGCATAGACCGTATATATTTCTCATTGAATTTAGCGTAGATCCTACAAAATTTGAACGCATTCAACGCCAATTCCACATATTTTGCGTTGAATTTAGACTAAATCTTGTGTATTGTGCGTTGAATTAAGCGTAGATCTCACATATTTTCACTGCAATCAACGCCAATCTCACATGTTTTGCGTTGAATTTAGAGTATATCTTACATATTTAGCGTTGAATTCAGCGTAGATCTTATATATTTTGCGTGGAATTTAGCTTAGATCTTACATATTTTTCATTGAATTTAGCGTAGACCTGACATAAATTGAACGCATTCAATGCCAGTCCTACATATTTTTCATTGAATTTAGCGTAGATCTTACAATAGTTGAACGCATTCAACGCCAAATCTAGATATTTTGCGTTGAATTTAGCGTAAATCTTATATATTTTGCGTTGAATTTGGTGTAAATCTTGTATATTTTGCGTTGAATTTAGCGTAGATCTTATATATTTTGCGTTGAATTTAGCGTGGATCTCACATATTTTTCACTGAGTTTAGCGTAGATCTTACATAAATTGAACGCATTCAACGCCAATCCTACATGTTTTGCGTTGAATTTAGCGTAGATCTTACATATATTGCCTTGAATTCAAAGTAGAGCTTTTCTATTTAGCGTTGAATTTAGCGTAGATCTTACATTTTTTATGTTGAATTTAGCGTAGATTTTATATTTTTTTGAGTTGAATTTAGCGTAGATCCTACATAGTTTGAACGCATTCAACGCCAATTCCACATATTTTGGGTTGAATTTAGCCTAAATCTTGTATATTTTGCATTGAATTAAGCGTAGATCTCACATATTTTCAACGCAATCAACGCCAATCTCACATGTTTTCCGTTGAATTTAGCGTAGATCTTACATATTTAGCGTTGAATTTAGCTTAGATCTTACATATTTTGCATTGAATTTAGCGTAGACCTGACATAAATTGAACGCATTCATTGCCAGTCCTACATATTTCGCGTTGAATTTAGCGTAAATCTTATATATTTTGCGTTGAATTTAACGTAGATCTTACATATTTTGCATTGAATTTAGCATAGATCTTACAAAAATTCAACGCAGTCAACGCCAATCTTACATATTTTGCGTTGAATTTAGCTTAGATCTTACATATTTTGCATTGAATTTAGCGTAGACCTGACATAAATTGAACGCATTCATTGCCAGTCCTACATATTTCGCGTTGAATTTAGCGTAAATCTTATATATTTTGCGTTGAATTTAACGTAGATCTTACATATTTTGCATTGAATTTAGCATAGATCTTACAAAAATTCAACGCAGTCAACGCCAATCTTACATATTTTGCGTTGAATTTAGCGTAGATCTTAAATATTTTGCGTTGAATTTAGCGCAGATCTTAAATATTTTTGTTGAGTTAAACGTAGATCTCACATTTTGTCAACGCATTCAAGGCCAATCTTAAATATTTGCGTTCAGTTTAGCGTAGAGCTTACATCTTTAGCGTTGAATTTAGCGTTGATCTCACTTATTTTGCGTTGAATTTAGCGTAGATCTTACATATTTTGCATTGAATATACCGTTGACACTACAAAATTTTTCTTTTCGATTTTTGTGTGGTGGGGGTGGCGTACGTGGAGGGAGGGGGAGAAGTGGGGCTACGTCATGAGGGGGAGTGCGCAGTCTAGAGGAGTACGTGTGGGAGGGGGTACGAGGGGGGTCAGGTGGTGGGGGGGGGGTACGAGGCGGGGGGGGGGGGGGGCTGTGTGGGGGTGTACGTGTGGTGAGGGGGGATGGAGTACGCGGGGGCACGTGAGGGGGGGTGTGAATTGGGCGGGGTATATTGAGGGGTTAGGTTAGGGTACGCGTTTGGGGGTACGTGTGGTGAGGGGGGTACTTGGGGTTGGGGGGATTTTTTTGAGATTTTTTTTCAAAAAATCAGAAACCGGTTGCGTACAATAAAAACTGGACAGTGTTGAAAAGACAGAAAATTAGAGCAAAACTTGAAAAAATATCGAATCAGTTCTAAGCTGAAGTCAGGCAAAAATATGTAAGATCTACGCATAGAAACGCCAAAATTATGTGAAAAGTGATGTTACAGTCCGATTTGAAAAGAGTGCGGATCCTAAGAAAAGTAACGATCTGTGGCATAGTGGTAAAAGAGGCGACAAGTAAGCATGAGGTCAGTGCTTCGACTCCCACACCCAGAGTTTTCGGCAATGAATGTTTTTGTGAAATCTACGCTAAATTCAACGCAAAATATGTAAGATCACCGCTAAATTAAAACAAAATATGTAAGATCTGCGCTAAATTCAACGCAAAACTTGTAAGATCTACGCTAAATTCACCGCAAAACATGTAAGATCTACGCTAAATTCAACGCATGCTACCCAAAATTTTGTAACAAAATTGCGTTGGAATTTCCGACTTGTTAACGTTAGTTACTGCTGATCTTCCATAAATTTGACAAACTCGGCCCAGTTAATAGTTAGGACAAACCTATAAAACAGCAATTTCCCTTTTTTAACTTGTGTTTTCACATTGAACGTGCCGGAGGACTGAATCAAATTCTATTTAAACTCCCACAGCTTCTAGCAATTGAGGCGGAAGCTATTCTATTCTATCCATCTTACGGTACCATTCAATGGTGCTATTGCTTTATCCCATAATCTCATTAACAGAAAGAAAATAAGAAAACATCTCGCGATGAACATTCATAGATGTGGAATAAGCAGATTGAGTCCAATCCAGCAACCAAAAGCCTCTTCAATTTTTTTCACGTACTGAATATTTATTTTGGAAGCTAAAGAACATTTGTTTTTCCATAAAATATAGTCTTCGCACCCGAACTTACCTCCAAGAAATTAAAGTGCTCAAAGAACCTAACTCTAAGAGATCTCGAGTACTGTGTAAGGATGTGTTATGAAAAAGAAATAATTGAAAGCTAGATGGCTGCCTTCTGTATACCGAGTATGGCAGCAAGAGTCAGCGATAAAAACAAAAATTTTTGACTGAAGTGAACAGTAATTGTTATGATATACTTATTAAACAGCCAAATCCTTTTCGAATTGTGTGATTCGAAATTAAATGCGCTAGAGTACAGGAACAAATCATCTTTTAAGCCCCCAACCTCTATCATTTTTGTGTGAAGCGGTTTATTCTATTCAACTTGTGGTGACACTTAACGGAGCCAGTTGTTTAACTCGTGTCTTTAAGCTAACAAGAGGAAAATTCAGAAAACAGTTCTAAAGGAACAAATATAGAGGTGGAATAGGCGGGTTTAGTATTAATATTGAAACCAAAATCGGAGCAGCAGAAGTATATATCTACTGCGGGGTCATCAGCAATTTGACATCTGCTCACAAAAGCGAGAACAACACAACATGTCCTATTGTTACGCTCCTTGGTTTGGCTTGGTGAAATTTCATCCAGAAAATTGTTTTTTTTTCAGTGGGATGAGTGGTTGAGGGGATGAGAGAAGTGGGATGAGAAGTTAACCAGACTTCCAATAGCACTAGTTGACGTTAAGTCGAGGCTGTTCTCAACTAGAAACGGCAGGAAAAAAACAGTTCAGAAATATTGAAAGCCCAACGCCACCCGTTCTGGAAATTGTGGACACGGAAGCACATTGCTGAGACAAACATGTTTATAGCAGGTTAAGTAAACCACGGCGTAGACCTGATCCGCAACCTCCACGCGGTGTTCTGATTAACTGCCACCAGTACAGTTGTCGGTAGTTAGTTTAGTCTGAAGAGTGTCCCCTGAGCAACTTACCCTGGACTCATGGACTCAGAACAAATTTTGCTTGGAACTCCTAACATTCCGATACCCATGAAAGCTGGCAAAAATCTGAGATGAAGGAGTTGAGACGGAGTTTTGAAAAGCGCCCTTGAAAGGAGGGAGAAATGGTGGTTGTCCGTAAGGCCCTACTGAAAAAAAGTGTTTTTTGAAGTCACGTTACCGGTTTTCCGCCTGTTGAAAATGTCTCCAATGAACGAAAGATAGCTTTACTGGCTTGAAAATGGAAAAGTGACGGATGTGAAATCGAGATCAGTAGATGAAATTTAGTTGGTCAGTACTGATTTGGCTATACTCCAACTAAAGTCTCTTGCAAACTCTAATTGGCCTGAAACCCATGGTAGTGGGCAACTCAAGCAGGGTTAGCGCGATGGAGATGCGAGGAAGTTTGGGATTAATGCTACACTGTGTTAACCTAAAGTTGATGATTACTTGAAGAAAACTGTGTGTGATCCCTGAGCACAATTATTATCTGTAATGAAAGTTTCTCAGTAGCACACACTGTGTAAGTTTGGGGCGAACCAGACGTATGCGAAAAGTCACAGAAATTTAATCACAGAGTACTGTTGCAACTGTGATCTCAAAGCTAATAAATAGAGTGGCTACACGGCATGTTTGGTTCATACAACACATGTTCTGATATGTCCTGAAAGATGGTTTTAAGGAGACTTGAGAATCACGAGACACTACTCCTCAAAAATCTAGACCCCAGATTGTCTTGGCACCAATGTTTTGGTCTTCGAGGCCTGGAACTCATTCATATAAATGTCTGATGACTAAATACCAAAGGCTCCGGCCAAGAAGAAGGTGATCAAGAGAAATTCAGAAAACAGCTCTAGAGGAACTTATATAGAGGTGGATAGAGCGGATTGAGTCTCAGTCCTGCAATCAAAAATCCATTCAAGAATCTCCAACAATTGTTCTCTGGGGAGAACTGAGCGGAGCAGGGGAAGTAATTATCCACCACAACGTCATCAGCATATCGATAAATGAAGAAAGAAAATCAACGACACAGACTATCCTGTTCTTAAGCTCATTGGTTGGCTTCGTGAAAACTCATCCAGTAGTATCTCGATTGTGTTACTCAAAAAGCAGGAGGAGCAGCTAGGATGAGCTGCTAGGACTTCCAAAAACAGTAGTAGATGTTGAATCAGAACTGTTCTCAACAAGAAACGCTGAAGAACAGTGCAGATTTGTTGAAAACCCACCCATCAAACGCCCTCCAACTGCTGGTCTTCTGAAGTGTACATAGAGAAAAGAGTAATCTGAAACCTTGCCACAAAGAAGGCGGTCAGAAAAACCGAAGGCCACGAAAACCCATCAAAGAAAGGAAACGAGGAAGCCAAACACCCGAAAAGACCGCAGTAGAACAAGAACCAAAAAAAAATAAAACTGATACAACTTCTTGTTAATCATCTAGTGACCATGATCTTCAAGTGTTTTGAAATGTAATCCTGAACAGCTCAACCGGAAATTTGGTTTTTCTGTTGCGGCCTACGTTGTTCGTTTTTTTTACATTTCCGTCAAGATGCACTAAAGCTGTGGAAAAGCACTAAATTCAACAAGCGGGGCACTGGAGAGTGACAATAGTACTGTGAGAAAAGTAAAAAACTTTATGGCAAGGTAACGGAATGTGGCAGATGCAATAAATACTTTGTTGCAAGTGCCTCATGTCGGCAGCAGTTTATGACATGACGAGGCCTTAAGTTTTGTGGTGTTGTGAAATTTGTGTTCCAATTGCTGAGAAGTGTCACTGATGATCCATGACTAAAACGGGATAGCAGAGATACGATGTGACCTAGATAAAACAATATTTTTCGTGAAAAATCTCATGGACAATTTCTATTGCTTTATTGGTGGAGGAAAAGCAAAAGCTCAAATAGACAATTATAATGAAAATTATGCGAAGGAAATGGGAGTCTGGAAAACGAACCCAAAAAAAATTGATTGCCAAAGGAAAAAAATTTTAAGGCAACATGAGAGCAAAAATATGAGGAAGAAGAGCTAAGAGGATCCGGGCCGATGAGGAGAAAAAGAATAATGAAGAATTAGCTGAAGCCGAGGAGGGAGACAAAGAAATTGTGCAATAATTCTTGAATGCTATGGAGTGTGAGTGTGACCATACAAACATTACAAAAAAATAATACAGAAGCAGTGGTAATGAACAACCCGAGAACGACCGACCAATGCTTTTTTCGTTTCTGTCGGACACAGATGTTGCGTCAGTGTTCAGAAACGTAAATAAAACAAAACATGCAGACAAAAATCTGCAAAAATTGCGGTTTTCTCCAGACAGATGTCTTAAATATCGTGAAGTTGCGAAAACATTGGTCTCAAAAGCGAACAAAGGCAACGGACACTACATACACATAGTAAGAGAAAACAAATGAAAGTGATAAGAAGCAAAAGAGCTCCTAATGAAGAAGTTTCTATTCTGGTTTACAAATGCAGAGACATTTGTCCTCAAGAAGTTTGATGAGATGATAACAGATAACAGAATTATGCAACAGCGGGGGGCTAACTTGACAATTTTGCAGTTACTCAAGCAAAACATAAAACTCTATCTGCGAATCGAATCTAATGTGGCACCAACTGGAAGAATGAAGCTTGATAGCGAAATAAATTAGTCCGAATTCCACCGGACGTGGACTGATGATTTACGTTTGT
Organism: Convolutriloba macropyga; assembly: GCF_964194025.1. Classification (NCBI taxonomy): domain Eukaryota; kingdom Metazoa; phylum Xenacoelomorpha; order Acoela; family Convolutidae; genus Convolutriloba; species Convolutriloba macropyga. The sequence goes on along the minus strand of NC_134470.1, from coordinate 47,494,440 downwards.
GATACCCTTTAATATGTAAACCATCACAATCACAATATATTTGATGATATGCAGCACCTTGAAATAAGACTTACTGGAAAAATTGTACATCTCACTTCGGAGTACAGAGCACCAAATCAAACGAGGAAACCGATCGAGCACTCAATAATAACTAAAAATCTATTGGAACCTCCATCACGTTCAACATTGTTTTTAATTGCCCAAAACAACGCTTTCAGGCAAAAATTTGAAAATTATTTTTTTTGGAAGGTGTCAATGAAACTTTTCTATAAAAATGCGTCTGGGAATCAAAACAAATAGACACCGGGGAAGTTCATTGCTAAATCTTTTCACTGATTGCTCAATTGAACCAATAGAAATTGAAATAGGAGAGCCTGTGGGCAAAAGTGACCCTGGATTTCAAAAACTGAGCTCCCAATCGAAACTGAATATTTACCGAAAAAATACAGCCCAAGTTTTAAAATTTATGACTTTAGAAACTTCTGCCAGTGCTTGAAACAGGAAGTCTTTATGGCAAATGTTAAAGCATCGAAACAAACTGGAAAAACCAGAAGTGCGTTGAAAACTGAGACTGTAAATGCAACCAGAAAAAAATACTGCCTGGAAACTATACTGCAAAGATAAAACTTAAAACGGATACAAGGAGTACAGAATGTACAGGAATGCAGTGCGAGAATAGACTAGAAAGAGACTTTAAGAATTTGAAAAACATTGAGTCAAAGATGTGCTAGATTGTTTCTTGCTTCAGGATTCACGAATGAGCCTCTAGGGACATATTCTATGGAAAGGTAAATAACTACCTACCTCTCAGATAACCTCTCTCTCAGATCGAGCAGAGAAGACAAGAGGTGTGCGAAGCATTTTCAGAATTGGAAGCCTCGAAGGCTACTTGAGTACAAGGAAAACCAGCAATTTTCCATAAGAAATGTAGTTTCGAAAAAAATTAATTTCTGAGGGAAAATTTTGAAGAAGCATGAAAAACTCTTGGCCTACTATCAGATTTTAAAAAAGCCAACATTTTAGTAATACATAAAGATGGGACCAAAATAGATGTCAACAACTACCGAGCAGTCAGCTTAAAATCAAATTGTTCCAAATTATTGGCGAAATTTGTGCGATGCCACTTAATAAAACACATAAACAGTAATAATAAAATCAACCACAGGCAATTTCGTTGTTTGCCCAGAAGATATACTGCTGTTTATATTCATAAAATTATTGACGAGATGATACTCGCAGCTGAGGAAGGCAGGTCAGTCAATTTTTTTCGAGTTCAGAAAATTATTCAATACAGTGTCTCACCAAAGACTTTTACAGCTACTTAACTAGATAGGAGTTGCTGGCAACACGTTGAAAGGAATTTTAAGTTTCCTACTGGATTACTGGATAGACAACAACGACTTAACATTATTGAGTCTTGTGAATCTTGTTCGAACAACACAAATGTAGTAAGCGGATTTCCGCAAGTTTTGGTGCTAGGGCCTGTTTTGTTCATCGTCTGCATCAACTCAATGTCGCGAACATTCTCCTCAGTGCTTCACCTATTCGCCGACGATGCTGTACCTATTCGCCGAAGTTTTTTCACAGATCAATAAATCAGAAGACCCAAATATTGAAAAACGATCTGGATAAGCTATTGAAGTGGTCGGAAAAGAGCTTTTTGACACTTTCCGCAAAAAAAACAATTGTGTCAATGAGATCAGTAGCGAGCCTCAAAATTCTTCTGAACAAATTGACGAATTATTTTAGGCGGAAGCTAAGGCTCAATATTTATGTGACCGTACTTTTAAGCACTCATAAAAATTTATGGTTCAAACATCAGAACTGAAATCATGTCAGAGAATAATTATGTTGTACAACGTTTTCGTTGGGACCAAATACTGTGTTTGGGAAAAAAACAGAGCAAGGTCACTGGGACCAAGTTATCTTGGTAAAAGCAAATAAAGATAACACTGGGGGCCAAACGGATAAAATTTGAACATCACAGTTCATAATAGCTGTGAGACTCAATTCGGTGGTTCCCTTTCCTACTTCTCACTTTTGTTGAATTTAAATTGTAATAAAAACTCTTCGAGCTGAATTTCTTTTTTGATTTTTGAACTCAACTAGTTGACACGAATTTTTCAAAAGAATGCGGATTTTCAGAAATCAGATTAACTACAACAGAATTTGGCCACAAAAAATGTTTTTATCTAAGGATAATACAAAGACAGGGGCATCGTTGGTGATTGGTGATCAAAAGTGCACACTGAATATGAACGAAAACGTTTTTTTTTGCGGTCAAGACAAAATTAAGTAATCTGCTTAAAACTAAAGGGCAGACAAATTTAGTTCTAAATCTTTGTTATTGATTACACTCATTATACCGGCAAAACACGAAGCCTTGATAGATATAATTGTGAAAAACGAGAACTCAGAGGCGACAAAAAAGTCAAGGCCTAGCTGAGGGGCTAAGATAGTTTGAAAATCTCACTAGTAAATTAGGGACTGGCAGTTTGATTTCCTTAAACGGCTCAAGTATCCAATTGAGAGTTGTTAATTTTTAAATATTGAAATTAAGTTCAAAATAACTACCAAAAATAGAACATTTCTTCAGCAATGATGACAGCATACAGGTAGAAAAATTTTTCACAAGTAAAGACAAGCCAAAATATCGGAAAGCTTTCCGGAGTGGGACTCATGTAACATTGGTGTAGACAAAGGTGAGTAATATTTAGTCAGACCAATTGTTTATGAGGCATCATCAGTCATTTGCAACGTACTCAAACGACTTGGTGTTCTGTGACAAATTAATGCCAAAGAAAAGAAATCCAAAAAAAATTATGGAAGACCTGAAAAAGCAACTTGGTTGAAGCAACTCGTCCTACTGAGCTCCACCGTCCAATTTAGTCAAAAGAAGGACAAAACATTTCGACTAGTATTGGACTACAAGGGTTTAAGTACGCCAACGGCAAAAACAAACTGGCCGTCGCCAAGATTGAATGATGTAATTGACCCGCTGAAGGGAAATGTTTCTTTTGCAAATGTCGACTTATGTCAACCAATTTGAAATTGGCCTTGAAAGAGATATCACAAAATTTGACAGCGTTCATCACTCCTATGAGTTTATCCAAATGGAAGAGGTTATACTTGGCTAATACTTCAGCGCCAGGATCATTCTAAATTTTGATAGAACTAATCCTGGCGTGACTTTAATAGGATGTGGCTTTGACATACATCCTATTAACAAAATACATCCTACATCTTGACGACATACTCAATTTTTGAATGTCTGTCGAACAACATTTATCAAAACTTAAACTTGCGCTTTGTTATAGAAAGAAAAGCTGGTCTGAAAATCAAAGGCTCAAAATGCCGCGTTTTAGGCCACATTGTATCAAAGGTGATGTGAAAATTGATCGGAAATAGGTAGCCGCGGAAGCAAAACTGAAACCTCCAATTAATCTTAAAAAACTCCGTGCAGTCCTTGGGCTATGCTGGTTTTATCAGCGACTCATAGCAAATTTCGGAAAAATTGTGGAGACACTGTACCTTCAGTTGAACAAATCTGAAAAGTTTATTAGGACTAGGAATGGCGGGGAAACTGTAGTCCAACTTAAATTAAAACTACAGGAAGCAACCGCCTTGCGTTTTCCAAAAGAGGCCGTCACTTACACTTTGACAACAGATACTTCCGTAACTAGAATAGGAGCAATCATTGTCCTGAAACAGAACTGGGGGGACAGAGTAATCGCCTATGCGAGCTAAGCTCTGAATAAGGGTGAAAAAACTACTCAGCGACAAAGAGAGAGTTTTATGATACTGTTTAATTCACACACTGATTTCGGAATTGCTTGATAGGAAGAAAACTTAACACTATAACAGATAATCGTGCTCTTGCGTGGCTGTACAGTTTCAAGGAACCCAAAATAATTCTGATTCGATTGATTAAGAAACTGGGAGAATTTCATCTTGAAATTTTATCATCAGGCAAGGAAAAAATTTCTCATGCGGATTGTCTATCCAAAGTGCCAGCGGTTGAGGATCTAACTCACGTTGAAGAAAAAATTCAGGTAGTAGTCGAACAACGCACACAAAACAGCTGATCCGATGTTTTCGGACACAAGAGAGAAGAGCTTCAAAAGTTTCAGCAGAACTCGGAAGAGAAAAAAAGAATTGGCTTTGTGGGCGGAACGAAAGAAGCGGCCTGAAAAGAGAAACTGAGTGGGGCTTTAAAAACAAAGGGAAACTCTGGAGAGATTCTGTACGACGCCTAAGGGCTGCTTAGACGACATAAATTGCTCGAAGATAAATAAACAATCCAGCAAATATTTGTACAACGATCAAACACGGATGTCATTCTACCTGCCTTTTATGAATCCAAGGGCACCAAGGTGAGCAAAACACTCTTGAAAAAGTTCAAGAACGGTTTTATTGGATTGCAGTGAAATGTGATATATACGATCGGATAATGAGTGTTTTTAAAGGGCTCACAAAATTTGTGGAAACCGAGCAATCTATTGTGGCAAGTGCTTATAGATTTCGTGGGAACCTTATCCGAAAGCCATGGTTTCAAACAAAAATTACTCATAGGAAATCATCTCTCAAAATGGTACGAAGATGTTCCTATGCAAAATCAGGAATCAGAAACAGTTGCAAAGTCTGTTGCGGACTGTTGGATTTCAAAATTTGGTTGCCCCGCAAAATTGCATAGTCAAAAGGGTAAAAAGTTTATGTCAAATTTTTTCAAAAATATCTGTGATGAATTGGGAATTTATCGCAGCTCTACAATTGCGAATCATCCTCAGAGAAATTACATAATTAAACAAACAAATTGAACGGTAAAGGAGAGTTTAGGAAAGTGCATACGGGACACCACGACACCCTGAGTAAATATCTCCAATTGATAATAATTTCATATCGTATTTCTGTTTAGACTGTATCAAAATAAAGTTCCAATTTTTTCTGTTTGGTGTTCCTTGTGCGCTACATTTTGATTGCATGTACGATGTACGGAACACTCCAAAATCAAATTTTCGCAACCCCTAAGTGATTTATAACGAAAGGTTGGTAGCCTAGCAAAAGAGCTGCAGCTTTGCCGCGAACTAGTACTGTCAAACTTGGAGGTAGGACGAGAGAGTCAAAAAAACCTACTACGATCGAAAACAGTTTCGACCGATTTACCAAACTGGGTACTTGGTATTGCTGTTCAATACAACAGTAAAACCCGAGCAAACCAAAAATTTCCAAATTGTTGAAAGGTGTTCCGCTTGTTATACGAATGATACCAAATGACTGAAATTTTATCATTGAAGGTTTGAAAACTATAAAACAGCAAATTGTGTAATATGACAGACTCTAGAAATTGAAAAATTGCACAAAGGAAAATCAAAACTGATATAGCTGAGAGACCTGCTAGCGATGAAACTGATGACATTTTTGCTGAAATTGCAGCCGAGCAACAAGTATGGTAGTAGGTGACGAGAACACAAAAGCAGAAGAGATCCCAACTCAAGTTGAAATTAATCTAGAGGTGGGGCAATCAGAATAAAAGTTGCTAGAGCCCAAAACTGACATTGAAACACTGATGGATACAAATACAGAGGCAGAATCTAGTGATAACGGAGCACAGCTGACCGAAATGAAAAAGAAAAAAAACAAAGTTAAACAGCACTTCGATGGAGACGTCTAGTAAATCATTACTGCCATACAAAACTGCAACACAAGGAAAACAGAACAGTGGTACAAAAACTCCAAGTGAAAGTCAATGTAGCTCATAAAAGGTTACACAAAGCACTGGTAGAAAAGAAAATTAAGAAAAGTACCCCGACTGGAAACCAGGGCCAAGCCAAGTAACAGTGGAAACATCAGAGAATCCAAATACACGTCTCGCTGCCAGCTGATCTAAACCCGGCAAACTTAATGACTTTTTTAGCATAAGAATTAAAACGAAGATCAAAAGGATGAATGTTTAAACAAAATATAACGGTTTTTAGTGAAACTTGCATTGACAAGATGAAAGCTGACACAGACTCAGTTTTTGGAAAGATAATTGTTGTACTTTTGGTATTCTCATGGGATCCATAAGAAGCAATAAGTAAAAATTACAGCTTATAACTCTGAAAATATTGTATGGACATCTAGATTTTACTGTGGGAAAAAAACAAATGTACACAAAAGGAAAAACATCTTATTGAAATATCTTCTGGACACCTATTGTATTGCGAGGGGATCAGAATCCAAATGAATTACTGTATGTTTCAAGCTGCATACAATGTCAGTTACGTCAAGAAAATTATTTGGTAGGACGGTGAAGTTTTTGTGCAGGGAAACTCTCAATTGATTCCACATTATTATCCACTTACCCGTGAATATTTTAGCAAAATGTTACAAGGGATGTCGGTAAAACTACCGGAACTCGGAAATTAAAGATTTAGGTCTGAAACCAGACTATTGAAGAAAACACAACAGTCGGAAACAGAAACTGAAATGAAAAGCAAATTAATCGTTAGATAATTGTCCTTATTATTAATGACATTATTTTTTTGGCTGAAATTCTAGTCTGATTAATACGATTAAATTTTTGCACTACTTTATTATTTGAAGGTGTTCAAACGAAAATGGCACTACAGCCGAGTAACCCGTTAGTTGAACTTAATTAGATAACTGTTGTGAAAAGTCAAAGGTTTCAACAAAATTAGGTCAAAAAAATTGTTGAAACAAAATTAGGCAAGTAGTCGGTAATCTACAAAATGACAAGCTCTTAGCCAGGAAAGAACAAATTGGAAAAATTTGCAAATTCAATGGGATGTCTCGATTGATGTTAGTCTACTTAATAAGGTCCAATACATGTTTTGTCTAGAGAGCGCCATGGAACTAGAGCTGGGAGATCATGTGTATCATCTTCCACAATTGTACGAAGTAAAAGCAGTTGTCCAATACGGAGTCTGCGGAAAGTGAGGCGTTAAAAACCGTTTCAGAACGGAACTGGCTCTGGATGAACTCTAGCCTACAACTGTAACCCAAAGGCCGCTTAATACTATTCATGAATGGAATGGGATGAAAGTCCGTCCGGTAGAAAACAGTGAAAAGCTGGGAGTTGCTTCTCTACAATTACAGGAGCAAATTAAAAATGTTCAACAAGAAGACAGTTTGCCTAAAGGGCAAGTTGTTGACCTAGAGCTACAACTGCTCGTTGCTAAAGAGCAAAGGGAACCATTTTGCGCTAGAATTGAAGCTAATAATAGATTAATTGAGTTGTTATGCCGTCTCCTGCAAATGCGACTTCACTTCGAGTCTACTCAAACTGATTCAGACTTTGTGTAAGGGGAGCTAAAGACAGCTCTGTGAGTGTCACACTTATGTAAAAAAAGGGGTGTAATAAAAATCTTGGGTTTCAAGGTCAAAGATTTAGTTTAAATTTTCATTTATTACTTGATTAATGACTGACACAATCTTGATAGGTGTCGACATATTGAAATAGACAAAGCTCGGGCTTCGAGCAATACCAACAATTGTGACACATCAGTATTTACTTGGTTAATTTACCACGGTGATAGAACCGATATTGGGTACGGGCAAAACTGAGGATAAAACTCACTCATTGAATAATAAACCTACCTTCAGAGTTAATCACTCAATTAGATCTTCATATATTTGAAACAATTCTCTTCTGCTTTTATCTACTTATTAATTAAACTTCAATCCTTGTATTTTAAACAAGTACCACGCTCAACTACAAAAGATAATACATATTGCGCACGGGCGGCTGCTATAGTGGCGACAGAGATAAAAAAAAATGAAAAAGAGTTGTCTTGAGGTCAAGACAATTAAAAATAAGGGAGAAGTCTTGAGATCAAGACTGAAAATATTGAGAAACTTTAGAAGCAAAAATGGTTTTTTATTAAACATAGCAGGCAGTGAGACCCCACAAATTGGTGAATATTTGTACTATATGCCAGAGTTGTGGAAAATTATTTCGGAGATTTCTCCGGGAGTGGACCGAGTGGAATCTTGTCTGTCACGGACTCGGAAGGTGTCTACACTAGAACTTCTGGCACCCGCCAATATTCGGTCCCGAGCTCTGCCGACTGAAGTGGAACTGCAAAGCCAGTGCGCGCAGTTAGAGAAATTGAAGAGTACAAACTCTTTACTCCAAAAAGATCTTGTCGAGCTTCGACAAAAACTAGACAGACATCGCGACAAAGCCAAAGAGGCAACAAGAGAAGCATTGGGAAAACTAAGCGCCGAGTGTGGGGCGCTAAGAGATAACCTAAAGGCGGCGGCAGCTAGAAATGCCGAACAAGAGCAGTCAATCGACTTACTTAAGCAGGAGTCGGCCGATCTAAAAGTCAATACTGATAAAAAGAGCGAAGCCCTGGAGAAAATGGACAAAGAGAATGACCAATTGAGGTCAGAGCTTCAGCAGTTGGAAAACTATAACCAGTACTTGGCGAGTGAGTGCCGAAGGAAAGACACTATAATTGATAGACAAAAGCATTCTTTGAAGAACGAGAGAGCCAAAACGAAGGCCACAGAGAAGTGTTTATTCGATATTCGAAATAAAAATGTACTGAATCGGCCTGCGACATTGTACGAGATTTTGTTGGTAAAAAGTTCTGCTTCAAAAGATCAGATCAAAAAACACTACCACAAAATGAGCTTGTTGACTCACCCTGATGCTGGTGGAGATGAGGAGTTTTTCAAGACCATTAATCGAGCATACCAAATACTGATGAACGATGGGGCGCGAGAAGCGTACAACAATTTCGGGCTGGACGAGGCAGAGAAACTCATGAATGACGAAAAATGATACCTAAACTTTTTATATGAAAAGTACAAACTTTTTGTATTTTAAAACGCTTATGTATCGAGAGCTGTAAAATTTGTTTGATTTTATGTGAGTGAGTGGCACACTCTATTTTTATTGAGAGGGGGCAGTGTGAGTGTCACACGTATGTAAAAAAAGGGGTGTACTAAAAACCTTGGGTTTCAAGGTCAAAGATTTAGTTTAAATTTTAATTTTTTTCTTGATTAATGACTGACTCAATCTTGATAGGTGTCGACATATTGAAATAGACAAAGCTCGGGCTTCGAGCAATACTAACAATTGTGACATATCAGTATTTACTTTGTTAATTTACCACGGTGATAAAACCGATATTGGGTACGGGCAAAACTGAGGATAAAACTCACTCATTGAATAATAAACCTACCTTCAGAGTTAATCACTCAATTAGATCTTCATTTATTTGAAACAATTCTCTTCTGCTTTTATGTACTTATTAATTAAACTTCAATCCTTGTATTTTAATTAAGTGTACCACGCTCAACTACAAAAGATAATACATATTGCGCACGGGCGGCTGCAATAGCTCCATGAAAACTCGTTGAAAACGAGGAGGTGCTGGGGCAGTTTGTAAAATGGTTTTGAAAACGGCTCAAAAATTCAAAAAATTGGAAACTAAGGTACAGGCCGAGATAAAAGCCAAAGAGCTGATTGGACAACAAATACAAGAGAACAGTTTGCCCTGCAAAGAACAGCTATCCATATATGACCTTCCCTGCTTGCCACCTACTGCATCTGTCGAGAAAATCAACGGCAATTTAAAAATTTGGCTCCGTGAAATTAACCTGAGAAAGGAGGCGACACAGAAAATTTCAGTTATTGAATCAAAAGAAATTTGCTCTCTTGGACGATGAAGCGCGACTTTCAAATGAAACTCATGGGTATGAATTCACGGCAGAGTTTCTCAGTAAAATATCTGTGGAACCTTATGCCTATACAGCGGAAGGGAATGTAGTGACACTGAAAATACTTATAAACTTGCTCATGGATTTTTAAAACGGAAGCTATCGAGTAATACAATTTAAAGTTTTTTCCGACGAAAAACACTTCAAAGTGACAGCTAAACGAGCTTATTTATTGCTCAATTTTTATGAGACGGTGTATTTAACCACTTGTCATAACAATTTATTGTTCAAACATCAGAACTGAGATTATAACAGAGAATAATTATGTTATACAACATTATTGTTGGGACCAAACGCTGCGTTTTTGAGAAAAAAACAGAGCAAGGTCTCTATCTGCAAATGAAGATAACACCGGGGGCCACACAGGTAAAATTTGAATGTCACTTTTCATAAGAACTTTGAAACCCATTTCAGATGCTCTCGTCCCTACATTGCACTTTTGTTAAACTTTTATTGAAATAATCAACCTTCGAGCTGAATTTTTGAATTTCTTTAAACTTTTCAAATTTGTGAAAAGAATTCGGAGGAGACTTTTGAAACCCAGTTAACTACAAGGTATTCTATAGATCGCATCAACCGTTAAAACCACTGAAACTTCGAATACACATTGGATAAGCAACAAATGAAAACCAGACAGCTATCTGAACTTTTTAGAGCACATCCTAACAAAAATAAAGAAGGCTATTGAATTCCTAACTCTCATTAAAAGATCTTTTACAAGATTTACTCCGAAATTGTTTTTAAGCCATGCAGAAGTTTGGAACCCATGGCTGAAAAAGCTTAGCAGCTCCACAGAAAAAGTGCAAAGGAGGGCAATAATACTTGTACGATGGATCGGTTAACATATAAGGAAAGACTGAGGCACCTATTATGGAATTTAGAAAAAAGAGAGGTCGAATAATACAGATATTCAAAACTCTAACAAAGAGGATATATACCGAAGCCTGCGGAGTACCGTTAGATCCATCTATGCTGTGACTGTCAGATCTGCAGAAATAATAGGACAATTTTCTAAGACGACGACTGGGACGAAAATCCCCTCAGTGAAAACTGTAAATCCCCAACAACAACAACAACAAAGGAATACGAGAGAGATCAGCTGTTAAAGCAAAAGCCCAGACTGGAAATGAGGTTAAAAAATCTACCGTAAAATCCCCGAATGAATGGAATGATGTACCGGAAGCAATAACGCCAGACAGAACAACAGAACAAATCAAATTATTATCAAAAAGAAAACGAAAACGAAGTGGAATAACAAATCTTTAATCTTGAAAAGCGTTCAAAAATGGAACAAATTGCCCTCTTCAATAAGAACTTTTAACAGTAAAACTTGCTTTAAAAATGTTTTAACCGAGTTTTTGCTCGATCAACACAGGAAGGTACCCGTTAATAGACAAATAGGAGCCTTCAAATCCTATTTTTACCTATAAAAACGAACAGCCACAATTTGAAGATTTTTATATTAATAACAATGCTGATTAATTTATTTAACATTTTAGAGCATGTAGATATCTAACCTTAGGGTTATAGTCTGAGTAATTTACATGTTTCAAAAAAAAACAATAGTGTTTAGATTAAAACGTTAGATTACGGGAAAATTTAAAACTTCATTTTGATAGGGAAATGAGCCCTTCACGATAGAGCTGATCGACAGAGGCGGTTGCCTAAAGAACAGAAACCTTACACTTAATTTTATAAAAACCGTTAAATCCCCGAATGAATGGAATGATGTACCGGAAGCAATAGTGTTTAGATTAAAACGTTAGATTACGGGAAAATTTAAAACTTCATTTTGATAGGGAAATGAGCCCTTCACGATAGAGCTGATCGACAGAGGCGTTTGCCTAAAGAACAGAAACCTTACACTTGATTTTATAAAAATTAGCTTCGCGATTCTATATAGCTCCATACTGTGCTTGTGTGGGGTTTGATAATGCGCCGGTGTCCTTTTGCCGAAGCTTCAATTTGAGCCATATTAAAAGAGGTAGCGGGAGTGTCGTCTTAAATCTCCTTGTAATTTCTATTCAAACCTGGAATCAAAATCACCATTTGGAAACCCTTACTCCATCCGGAGTTCTTTATTTTGTATAAGTTGACCTTGTCTACTGTCAAAATTTATAAATGTCTAAATAGTTGACTTGCCGCTAACGAGTTGACCGACAACTCATTTTGGGGAGACGGTTTCTTTTAATTGACGGTTTTTTGTAGATAGACTTAAGCACAAACGGGCGACTGACATTGATAGTTCTTGCAGTGCCATAGTGCAGGAGGGGAGGCTAGATTCATAACAAATTAACTTATATAGAAATTCAATTCTCAGGACGCTGCTCTAAAAGAGTTATACTGATGCAGTGATGTCTAGGTTTATATAGAAATTTTAATTCTCATGACGCAAAAGAAAAAAGATAAGACTTAAGCAGCTTATGCACAGCTCAAGTCTTCCGAAATGCGGATTTCAATGACTACTTCGAAATACTAGCCCGCACTTAGTGGTTGTTTCAGATATGGACTGATGTGCTTTGTCAATGCTTGGGGATGTTTAAATTTCTTAGACAAAGTTTCGCCGCGAAGCGTCACAAACAGACTACCAGTGAAGGCTCTCGAAATGGTAAAATTTTGGTCTATCTATACAGTTGCTAACTTTCAATTACGTGGTTTGAATATTTGTTCGGGCAAAATTTATTTCAAGAGTTTATTCAGTTAAGATTTATTTTTTTACAGGTAATCGAGCTACGCCATCTCCAGCTAAACATGACCCTTCTCTTTTGAACGTGCATATACTTCTGCTTGACGGGGAAAACCAAAGTTTCATGTTACCTAAAAAGGCACTTGGTGATGAACTATTGGATAAAGTATGTTTTAATTTGGAGCTGAGCGAAAAAGACTTCTTTGGACTGCAATACTGCGATAGTGATAACGTTTGTCATTGGCTGGAACCAAGCAAACGAATAAAGAAGCAGGTCAGCATTGGCGTCAATAACGTCTACACACTGCAATTCCGAGTCAAATTCTTCCCGTCTCAGCCTCAGTTGGTTAAAGAGGAACTGACCAAATATTATTTTTACTGGCAGCTGAAACAGGTAACTAATTTTATGAATACAAGAAAAGCCTGATGTGACGATAAGGTGTCTGGTATCCCAATTTCTCTTCTTCGGAGCTCTTTAAAATTTTTTGAAACGATATTCTCAAAACACGCTGCCTTCTAATCTGTAATATTTGTTGGCGACGTGAACAATAATGCTATTCGAAATACTTCATCTCAGACAAATTAATGATTGTTACGCACTGATTTTAAGAGTGTTCCTCATGGTGTTCTCTGAGGTTAATATTGGAGGTAATTAACTTGAATGATCAGCATTTTACGAGGACTTACTTAGATGTTTCACAGTGCGATTTTTAGCCGATATATTTTGAATAAATTTAGCTAGTGATAGCCTTTTATTGAGCGGTTCGGATGTGCGATATATCCAGTAGTTTGTCTTGTATTCCAGAGTTTTAATCGTTTGTAATTATGCTCCTAGGAAGCCTGATTTAACTTAGTAATTTATAAAGATTTATCCGGTTCAATCTTTAATTATTACAGTAAAAATAAGTTAACAATTATTAACAAGAAGTTTTCCAGTTCTATCAAGGTTTTCAAAGATGTTAATCAACTGATTGTCAGGCTGGTTCTCCGGTGATCGTGGGTTCCGCAGGACTGTACCTTGAGTTGTATTGGTCCTTCGCAAATATTTACTGATCTACAAGTTGGGCGATTTCCGGCTTTTGTACGTCTCTTGATGTTTGTTAAGTACATATACAAGTTCCGTATTAGCACCTACTTTATCAGAATAATTACTTCACCAAGTACATAATCTCTCATGAAGTTATTTACTAATTATGCGAATTTATCTTCAAGAATTTCAAAAAAGTAAATAGTGAGGCTTTTAGGCACTTGATATGTTTATCAATAAACTGTCAATCTGCGGTTGTTTCTCATAAACATAAACAAATTAGGGGTTACAGGCCTAGATGAAAATACTAGCTATATATGGCCTGAAATCTATCTGAATATGAACTAGATTAAAGCACTTATTTATGTATATTTAAAGGAAAATAATCACGTAACTATGAGGGACGAAATAGGGGCGTGACAATGATTTTAAATCATTGCTTCTCAGATTTGTTACCAAGCCTCTTCCTCTTCCAGGCATTGGGGCTACTGATAGTCCCCACTTATCAAATGGTTGCGGCATATTTATGCATATCAAATGCAGTGGCATGTCAGCTAAAATGATCATCTAAACTCCATTGGCAAACATCGCACTGAACATACGAAGGACCACCATATATTAAAATTCCGGAACATTTACAACGAAATAGTTCTGGAAGCCAATCCCCTTTACCATTAGCAAAAGTAAAATTGACTTAGAATGGATGATCAAGAAAATTATGCAAATTTTTTATTCATTTTTCGATCATCATTTTCATCAGTGACGCCTAAGCAAATTATTGATGTAATTTGTTTTGCTTTTGCTGATGATATTAAACTAATAAGTGAGAAGCAATGTAATTCAGAAACCGTGACTTCAAATTTGTCAACCCGGGGTAATTAAATTTAAGTGAGACTTAATTATAGCAAAACATACCTCTAAAACGTCAAGGGAAGCATATCGGCGTCTATTGGTCACTATCTGCCTGATCGGGAAAACGCGACCGTGGGTTCCAACTTTCATCTTGGGCAGCAAATCTTTCTTGGGTTGAAAGCTGCTCATTCTCAAAACAAAAAAAAATTATGGGCAGTTTACGAACTCAACAGAAACATATCACTAAGATGTCAGCAGAAATCAAAGCTAAACGCCTATTTATGTAACGTTTTACCGATAATTACTTGCTGCTCTCAGACATGGTTTTCAATTAAGTGGCAAATGAGAGAAATTGGAAAGCTGCAGAAATTGCGACAACATGTTTTTTAAATGAACAGCAGAACTATCAACAGCGACTTTAAGCTTAATTACTCCCTCGGTCTTTATAGTCAAATGCATAACTTATTTTTCCCATTGCTTTAAAAGAAGATAAATGGCGTCTTTCCCATTATAGCCCTCCCCCCAGCGTAGTGGTCAGATAACCTATAGCCCTCCCCCAATCATGGTAATTTCACCATAATGGGGGGCTATAATTTCATGGGGTGGGCTATAATGGGAAAGACCCAATAAATGTAACGTCGAACGCAGAATGTGTTCTAGTACTTCCCGTCAGCATAGCCGTGGAGAACTGCACATAACCAAACATCGAGTAGTAAGGACTGAAGATTTTTTAAATGCAACCTAGGGCGTGTCAAGTTTGTCGGCCTGGTGTAATTAAAATCAAATGAGACTTAATCCTTGAAAAACTTTTTTTACAACCTTGTGCTTAAAATGTATTCAAAATATGGGAAGTGTTTATGTAAAATTACAATGTCCAAAATGTTTTTGCATTTCTGTAATCGCTTCACGGAGGAAAGCAGATGTACCTAGCTCATTATCTGCCAATGAGGAAACTGCAACAGAGGTCAGAAACTAAAATTTTTGGACAACTGAATGGGTCCAACTTTGCTACTAATACTACTATTTGTGAAGTACTTAGTATCTTTCTCCTTAAGACTCTTGACGATGCCCACTGACTGAAAGCGCTATAATTTGCAGCAGCATGATATTCCCTCAATTACTTCTTGCAAGATCAAGAAATGACAGTTTCAGTAACAAACACCTTGTCTAGAGGGCCCAATTTTTGGATCAGGTGCAAAGTAGATTATTTTATCAATGAGGCAAAAGCTCTGCAGGAGCGCTTAAAAAACTTATTTAAAAAACGAGCAGTAGATGAATTTAAACTTCGACCAAGAAATGGAGACGATTGAGGTTTCGAATGTTTTCAGATGATTCAAAGGGCAGTTTTCTATTAACATCCGATGAAGAGGGAATCCTGGTTGTCATGGGAGAAGATCGAAGGGTTCCTAATCTTGTACATGGAAAGCAAACATTTGTTCAGAATGCCTGCCCTTAATATGTAACCAATCTGAAATTATAGGATTTACCGTTCCATCCCTCTAATTTCGATTAGCAGCTCAAATAAAACGTGCTGCTATGAAAACAAATGGAAGACATAATCCAGCTAGTCCTGATGCAGGGGAATGGAGACAATTTTTGACACCATAAATTCTTCTCAAGCGAGCTCTGCAAAACTTTGTCCGAACTTGTAATCAGATTTCCGAACTTGTAATCAGAATTCCGAACTTGTAATCAGAATCGCCAACGAACAAGATTTCTGATTTCTTGCAACAGTTGCTGTTTAATTGCACTCGATAAATGAACGGGGTTTGAACGATTGCCATTGACAAGGGCTTAGGAAGAGTATGGGCGAATTGCCTTTAACTTGATCTCCAATTGGCGGGGATACGTACAGCTGTGCCTTGGGAAAAAAATGGTTTTCCTCGGAAACTATCCTTCTGGCTGATGCCAAGAACGCATCTAACAGCCTCAATAGAGATCTTGCTCTGAAGAATTAGAAAGCTTTGTCCGTCAATTTATACGACAGACAGAAACTCAAGTCCCAAGGGGATACAACAGAAGGTTATCCAATAGCTAAGACAATATATGGGGGATGCTGGACATTATTTTCTTCCGCGCATCGGTTGCTTTTTGTGTGAAGATTTTCCAGTGGAATATCTCACATTGTCCCCGCTGCGCCTTAGAGTACGTACTAGTACGGTGAAAGTTTCTCTTAAGCTTTAGCGGTCAACGTAAACTAATTGAAGGTCATGTAGTCCCTTTTGCCTTTCATGTAGTCCCTTTTGGTTCAGGTACTTGGTTTTTGAAATAGCTATTGTTGAGCTTCTAATTGATTAACGAATTTTGCTTGCGTAAACATGCGCGTTATGAGCTTATACAGTCGACTCCGTGCCATTTGAAGTTATATCGGCTATCATGCTAGACGTGGTATTTGGTATACTAACATGCTCTCATCTTTATTGTCCATAATTACCTTCTACATTTGTTCACAATTGTGGATCATCAAACTCCAGCACGCAAAAGTCAGTCTAACTCTGCGCCACAATTTAGTAGGAATTATTTTGAGGGAATAGCCTATTCTTGCTGGACCTTGCGCTCTAAAACTACCTGTTATACAAAAGTATTCAAAATAAAAACTACTCTGACAATTTGATAAGTGTAGTCTGGAACACACATCAGAAGCACGCACTGGAACACACGCAAATGCCAGTGGCCGCCGATTTAGAAGCGAACATCAATGGCCGCCGAATTAAAAAAGAATGGCTGTAGAATTGAAGTCAAGAACTGCCGACGCGTCCGAAGTCCGATGTTCAACGCGGTTCATGAGCATCCCAAATTCAATTTGGATATCTTCCAAGAATATTGGACATTATGCAACTGATATACAACTTGTCACGCGTATATGAAAACCTAGGTGTGGCTAACGATTTCAATATCCTTGTTCTGATCGATTTATTTCAAAGCTGTCGATAAAATAAAGCATTCTATTTTGTTGAAAAACTATGATTTGGATTTACAAAATAACTGTTGAAGCCGTTTTCTAATTTCTTGGAGGGAAGAAGCCAACGCGGGAGCAATGGTATGCAATCTTAGAAGAATGTTGTATTTCAAATGACGCAATTTTCAAGGTTTTAATAAAAGATTCAAAATAATAACAACAGATAAAAACTTAACTGAAGAATCTGACCGGCAATTCACCAGAAAATATTTTTGACCTGTCTTGATTGCGAAAAATTAACAAGTAGACAAAACTAAAAGGTTGAAGTAAAAAAATACTACATTTAGACCAAAACTAATTTTGTTATCGCTGCTGGGAGAATAAAATCAAATAATTGTTCCTGGTATCACCGAAATAGCCAATGGATAATTTTGCAACTGATATACGACTCGTCACGCATATATGAAAGCCTAGGTGTGGCTAACAATTTCAATTTCCTTGTTCTCGTCGATTTTTTCAAAGATTTTGATAAAATAAAGCATTCTATCTTGCTGAAAAACTACGATTGGGATTTACAAAATAGCCGTTGAATCTGTTTTCTAACTACTTGGAGGGAAGAAGCCAACGCGCACGCTATGGTATGAAATCATAGAAGAACTCTGTATCTTCAGGGGTACCACAATGCTGCTTTTTGGGTCCTTTGCTGTTTCAGATGACCTTCACATCGTTCTTTTCTCGGTATTGCTACTGTTGGCAGACCATTTGAAATTTGTGCTTAGATCTAACGATACCCACTAGGTACAACGTCAAGAGGATCTGCACAGGCTCCTTGCTTGAAATGTGTCTTCTTTTTTATAACAAACAAGGAAGCTCGGTAATGTGCGTTCGCACATAATGTTCGGACCCCGCTCAATCACGTTTTTGACTTATTTGTCAACCAAATGAGGAAGAGAAACTTTTAAAAAATCATTTGTTCAAAAATAATTCGTTTACCCATTTGAAAAATCGATTTAGCTCTAATCACTGTGCAAATGAAAAAACAACTCATAAGAGGGCCGATGATAGCTGCCATTATGAAGCGTTAGAGACAACACAAACAACAAAATCAAATAATAAGCATTACTTATGACCAAAACCATAGTTTATTCATTTTTTTTGGAAAACTTAGCATCAGATAAATTAGCCAAATTCGCATCAGATAAAAATTGAACTAAACCAAATGACTTTTATTTCACCGAAAGAGCAAACTGAACTACAGAAAGAACAATTACAGGCAGAAATCAAAAAGTTATTTCATTTTTGCGAGGAAACGGTGTCGAAGCCTATACGATCAAAATCTACACCAAAAAAATTGAATATAATCACTCGCGCCTTGTTTCGGCGCCATTAATGTGATAGGCAATTTTTCATTAATGTGCCATTGAAGTGATGATCGGACAAGACAGCAAAAGACAGCCTAAAATTTTGGAAGTTGTAAAAAGTATTTGTTTTTGAAAACGTGTGTCAACGCGATTAATTAAAAAAACGTCAATTAAGACTGCATTGTTACTCAATTAAAAAAGACTGCGATCTCGCTCTTTAACGAGACCACGCTAAGAGGTTGCAGAAATAACATTGAAAATGGCAAATTTTAAAAAAACCATTATTTTTAAAAACAAATTTTAAACCATAAAACATTACAATCGTAATCAAGACTACACATTAACACTGAATACAGACAATTAAACATTTCACAAAAAATTTTCTGCAAATGGCGTTAAAGCTGAAAAACCATTTGCTCTTTTCGCTGAAATTGTTTTATTTTCTCTGGCCTCACATTGCGCGTCGATTTGACCTTTCAATGAGGTTTAATTAGAAATTATTCTGGTTTGTAAACAAAATAAAGAAAAAAGGCAAAAGTATTTCAAAATAAATTTTACCGCGCACCAGTACAATCTGAATAATTTTTAATCGATAAAGTTCACCACCTAGGCCAAAACCGGTCGTGCTCTTGCTGATTCTCTATTAAAAAAATATACCAAATGTTACCGAAATAGCTAATTTGACCTAAAAGTCTATCAAAAATAAATGATGAATTGATGAATCCAATGAATACTTATCGAATTAGATTGTCAAAAAAGCATCAACTGAAAGCATTAAATAGTTTCTCTATTAGCTCCCTAGATCCTAAATACCGAGATAAACATATAAATTATACAGATTAATTAGACTTATGCATGAGACTACAAAAAGAACATCAAATGCTGGCAAACATCAAAAATTGAAAATGATTTGTCGGAGCAATGAAAACCATGAGCTTTACTCATAAAACGCAATATTTTTTTATTGGATCTTATTTGAACATAAAGGAATCTCTTAATAATTGGACCTTTAAATGAAAAAAGATTTTCTTGCAATTGGGATGAAAGAAAAAATGCAAAAAGTATTTGAAAACGACAGATCCAAAATACAATCCGGACCTTTTTCCATTGCAAACATCAGCGATGCGGCTGTTAAAAAACGTCATTGTTTTAAAATATTGCGTAATAGTTTTTTGTGGCTAGCGAAATCTTTTAATTTGTCAAAAAACTTAGTTTTTTTGTAAATATCGGTTTAAATTAGCGAAAGACCGCTAAAAGGGTATTTTCTGAAAACTTTCTTAAGAACCGGATGTACAATTAGCTTGGATCTGAAAAGAGAAAGATTGTATCGGCAGTTTTTATGTCTGTTATTTCCGAAAATGACCATCAAAAATCTCGGTTTTACGATAACAAAAAATCTAATGATGACAGAAAATTGAAGTTGGATACAAAGTCAGAACAAGAATCTCCAAGTCTCTGAAGGTTTGGGTCTTTATCAAGAGTAATATATCGAAGCGTCTAGCGTTTGCATACCAATTATCATCTCGCTCGAGCTCCAATATGTCCGCACTTTATGTTTGCTTCCGAATGCTTGGAATAAAGGAAAAGTGAATACATAGTTATCGAGGTCTTCAATGAGAGAATGAGGTGGGTACGAATTGCTCAGATTATAAAGAGCATTTCTAAAGTCCAACCTCTTGGCGCTTCTGTATTTAAAAGTTCATGAAGACTTAACCTTTTGGAGAATAACGTAGTTGGAGGAAGCTAAATACTGTGTAATGGGGTAAGAACTTGGGTGAAGCTCTCAGAAATTATATTTGAAGCTCAGATTATGGTGCCGAACCGGATACCGTCTTATTTCTCGGCAACAGATCAGTATTTTCTTCGTTACCAAACTTGAAATCAGAACTAATAAACTAACGTGAAATTCTTCGATAGACTGAAAACAAAAATATTCCATGTAGTTGAATGACTTTTTGCCTATGTGAGAACTGTTTTTGAAACTCAATGATTTAATCTCTTGGAGGAACACTCCTATGGTTAATTTTATCCTCGAAAAATAAATAATAACTTTCGAATGCGCGGTGTTGCTCAAGATGTGGTTAATTAAATCCAATTTGGTTTATTGGTAATTTGGCTTCTTATTGGCAAATTTTGTAATCAGCGCTGTCTTCACTTGAAATTATTTTGGTTTGTAACCAAGATAAAGAAAAAAAGGCAAAGTATTTCAAAATAATTTTTACAGCGCACCAGTACAATCTGAATAATTTTTAATCTATAAAGTTCACCACCTAGGCCAAAACCGGTCGTGCTCTTGCTGATTCTCTATTAAAACAAAATATACCAAATGTTACGGAAATAGCTAATTTGACAAAAAATCTATCAAAAATAAATGATGAATTGATGAATCCAATGGATACTTATCGAGTTATATTATCAAAAAAAGCATCAGCTGAAAGCATTAAATAGTTTCTTTATCTCCCTAGATCCTAAATACCGAATTAGACATATTAATTATACAGATTAGTTAGACTTATGCACGAGACTACAAAAAGAACATCAAATGCTGGGAAACATCACGAATTCATTAAAAACGAAAACGATTTGTCGGAGCAATGAAAACCATGGGCTTTACTCATAAAACACAATATTTTTTGGACCTTATTGGAACATAACGGAATCTCTTAATAATTGGACCTTTAAATGAAAAAAAGATTTTCTTGCAATTGTGATGTAAAAATGCAAAAAATATTTCGAAATGAGAGATCCAAGATACAATCCGGACCTTTTTTCAATGCAAACCTCAACGATGCGGCTGTTAAAAAACGCAATTGTTGTAAATAAAATATTGCGTAGTTTTTTGTGGCTATCGAAATCTTAATGTGTCAAAAAAACTATGCGTTTTAATAAATATCGGTTTAAACTAGCGAAATACCGCTAAAAGGTTATTTCCAGAAAACTTTCTTGGGAACCCGATGTACAATTAGCGTGGATCTGAAAAGAGAAAGATTGTATCAGCAGTTGTTATGTCTGTTATTTCCAAAAATGACCATCAAAGATCTCGGTTTGAGGATAACAGAAAATCTATTGTCGACCAAATATTGAGGTTGGATACAAAGTCAGAACAAGAATCGCCAAGTCTCTGAATGTTTGGATCTTTATCAGGAGTAATACATCGAAGCGTCTAGCGTTACATACCAA
Organism: Convolutriloba macropyga; assembly: GCF_964194025.1. NCBI lineage: Eukaryota > Metazoa > Xenacoelomorpha > Acoela > Convolutidae > Convolutriloba > Convolutriloba macropyga. The sequence goes on along the minus strand of NC_134470.1, from coordinate 47,472,703 downwards.
CGGTCATCGCGCTCGAGCTCCAATATGTCCCCACTTTATGTTCGCTTCCGAATGCTTGGAATAAAGGAAAAGTTAATACATAGTTATCGAAGTCTTCAATAAGAGAATGAGGTGGGTACGAATTGCTCAGATTATAAAGAGCAACTCTGAAGTCCAACCTCTTGCCGCCTCTGTATTTAAAAGTTCATGAAGACTTAACCTTTTTAATAACGTATTTGGAGGAAGCTGAATACTGGAATGGGATAAGAACTTGGGTGAAGCTCTCAGAAATTAGATTTGAAGCTCAGATTATTGTGCCGAACCGGATACCTTATTTTTCGGCAACAGATCAGTTTCTTCTTCGTTGCCAAACTTGAAATCAGAACTAATAAAATAACGTGGAATTTCTTTGATAGACTGAAACAAAAATATGCCATGTAGTTGAATAACTTTTTGCCTTGCCTATGTGAGAACTTTTTTGAAACTCAATGATTTAATCTCTTGAGGAACACTCCTGTGGTTAATTTTATCCACGAAATATAAATAATAACTTTCGAATGCGCGGTGCTGCTCAAGATGCGGTTAATTAAATCCAGTTGGGCTTATTAATAGCCGCGCAGCGATAGCTGGGGCTATTATTGGCCTTCTCTTGGTTTTTTACAGTTCAAAGAATTTGATTGTATCTGGGCGCTGTCTTTTTTTTTAAGATCTGTTCACACGTTTTCATGATTTTTGAAGTCAAATTGGAGTAGTGATTTTGGTCACGCCGAAACAGGAAGTGGAGCGAAAAAGCGAGTGGTTTTGCGGCGTGAAATTTTTTCGCTCTAATTTTAAAGTAGAATGAGAACACAGTGTTTGAACAAAAATTCGCTTTCTGGCTTGTGGTTTTTTTTCATATGCGGCAATTTCACTTTGATTTTTACTGTTTTTTCGATTTTTTGGATCGGATTTTTTTTTCTAAATGGTTTTCCCAATCCATTAATAGTCCATTCTAGGTTTAGTTTTCTGTTTAGTCAATGAAAATTCTTTGAATTGTACGTCAGGACTTGTCCTGCTATGTCTTTTATTTCGTCGTCGCGATTTTTGTTACGACCATATGACGTCACAATCACTTCAAATCTGCTTTTTGTTCATTGGTTCGTGCATTTTCAACTGAAGTGCGTGTGTGACGTCATTTTTCGCTCTTAATAGAGCGAGTTTTTCTATATATCGGCCTTCAATGAAAAGACGATTTTTTTGGTCTGTCTTACTGTTTTTTGAGACTGCAGATCTACAAAGCTATTGCGGCTATTTTCTGGCAATCTACCAGCTATGTTGGTAATTTGGCTTATTGGCAAATTTTGTAATCAACTCTATCTTCATTTTTTGCGCGCAAGGTATCCCGCTGTAATTGTGAAACTTCCTGTATGCTCCGATTGTTTTCGATATTGTCATTTAATTTGTTCTCTACAGATTCTGTAAGTTTTTCGCAACTTAGACTTTCTTCGTTTTAGACTTTCTTCGATTTTTTCGGTTCTAATGGGGTGCCCTCCTCCTTTTTAATAAGTTTGGTAATTATTGCGAGTGTTATTTCTCTGATTTGGATCGTTTTTTTTCCTGTTGGTTGTTGATGACTTTTGTATTGTCTTGGCATGTTTCTTTAATAGTTTGGCCGGGAAAAGTTTTTGAGGCTTTACTTTTTTTAACTTTCTATCCCTCCTTATTGTCGTTTCTGATTATTATGGCAATTTCGATGACTGTTGGGGGGATTGGGGTGCTCGGTGGGCGTATTCTTTTGTTGTTTGTTCTCAAAAAACCTTGGTCGATTACCCTTATGGTTGATTTATTGTGTTATGAATCAATGTTTTTGTTTACACTGATTGACATTTTTCCGGTAAATATGATAAGTGACTCTGTGTGAAGAATTATGGAGGCCGATAACATTACCTGTTTAGATAATCAATGATATCTATTCGAAGATTCACTTAGGTTGAGGATTTTTCTGTTGTTGTAGTGTTTTAAATCTTCTTATAACATGGTGTAAAATGGGTACGTTAAAACTTTCTCTGTTTGATTTTTGATGTTAATTCTAATCTGAATTGATAATAATGCTCTTCTTTTTAAAACCTTGTTTCATAATATGAAAGTAACGGGCCTCTAAAGGAAAATGAAAATTAAGTCTGTTATATTTGATTATTTCTAAGTTCTGAAGGCTCAACGTTCTCGAATAATCTATCGTAGCTCTCCAGTTTTTTTAGTCAAATCTGTAAAAACCTGTGGTTGTTTCTAGTTTTTGGGTTAACATGTGAAAAATAAGGTTCGATTCACCGCTGAGCCTGTAAGGATATCAATTAAAGAGCCTCTGTCTTGTAGTAAATGTACTGTGATTCTATATTGTAAAGCAGGTTTTATGCACTTTTGATTGGCGTCCTTGCAACTTTTTTTCATTTTTGCTCGTTCTTAAATTTCTGCTTTTCAATATACTCCTGGGAGTTAAAATTTTGGGAGTGTCGTATGTTATGTGAGGTCCTGTAATATGTTCCCGTGTTCATAAAATGTGAAAAATGAAAAATCAGTTTTACTTGAGACTCAAATGACTAATGTGTCGAACCGATTAATTGCGTCAGATTCAAAGACATCCGGGTTGCCGAAAAGTTTTTTAATCCTCTTTGCAATGATCCTTATGACTATAAGTTTTTTTATTTACGTTGAGTTTGAAATGTCAAAAGAATTGATTGAATTATTGTTTAATGTTTGGTGAAAAACAGTCCTATAATTTAACAGAATCAAAGTTCAGGAGGAATCGAAGAAAAAAATAATATTGGCCTTAAGTCAAACATGAATCAAACTTTATTGCGATGAGTGAATTGGTGATGCGTTTTACGGAACAGTGACTGTTTGCAGGATGTCGCCAATGGAGACCTACCAGTGCCCATTGATTTAGCAGTGCAGCTGGCAGCTCTCAATGTCCAGTCAGAACTGGGCGACTTTGAGTCACATGAGCATGATATCATAACTGTTTCTGAATTCAGATTTGCCCCAGAGGCAATTCAGACTGCAGAATTCGAGAGGCAGGTGATGCTAGAGTGGGCATCTCTTGGAGACACGAGTCCAGCGCAGTGCGAGGACAGGTATCTAAACATTTTCGATAAACAAGTTTCAGTAGAAGTCAGATTAAAATGAGGTTGAAACAGCCAAATTGTTGCAAGGTGAATTGGATCTTGGTACATTCAATAATGATAAGCGTCAAAACCTAAATAATATCAACCGTTTAGTTTTGCTGTTTGATTGTTCTGTAAACAGTGGAACATGAATATTTTAGGTACATCAACAAGCTGAAGGACGTTGAAATGTATGGGGTATCGATGCACGAAGTTCTGGGAAAGGACTTGAATATCTACAAGTTGGGGCTGACGCCTTTCGGTATGCTGATTTACGATGGTGAAGAAAGGATTGGTCTTTTTCTGTGGCAGAAAATGACTCGTCTCTACTTCAACAAGAAACAGCTGTTCATACACGTGGCAGATTCAGACCCAAATGGCGACGAGAAACTGCATGTATTCCAGTTTACTCTCAAAAGCAGCAAAGTTTGTAAGCATTTATGGAAATGTGCAATTGAATTCCACATGTTTTACCGCCTTCAAAGCTCAAATGTGCCTGAACTGCGCGACAGACAAAGTTTTGTAAGGATGCAGTCAAAGTTCAGATACAGTGGTCGAACAGAGGCTCAACTTAGAGCATCTGCGAAAGCTCCTCAACCAAGAAGGCAAATCCAGTTTCAAAGACGACCAAGCAAGCGATACTCCAGACGTGAATCTCATCGAGTTCGGGAAAGGATTTTATCGCAATCGCAAAATAACGTCGATTCTCTTAATTCCAGCCACAATACAAATGCTAATTTCCCAATGGGACCACGAAAAGGCCGTTCCGGATCTCAAGTCTCTTTAAATTCCCGACCAAGTAACATCAATCATCAGTACAATGTATCATCAAATGCAATAAATTATTCAGGAAAGTTGGACCAAAAACGTTCCATGACAGATCTGGAGCTATCGGGTCACAGAGGTGCTGCAGGGTATGATAGAAGTGATAACTTGATTGAATTTAGTCCTTCATCTAACGAATCCAAATCATTGGGTTATGCCTCGTACATTGGAAGCTCAATAGCAATGAATAAACAGAGCTCACATGGCTCACGAATAGAAGTTGACGAAGAGCGTGGCTGCGTTGAGTTCGTGAGAACACAACCAAAAGTTCCGGAAAGGCCGATGAAAGGTCATTATCTGCTATCAAACAATGAATCAATGGTCTCTAGTTCCAATTCTTCTGGTACGCCTCAAAAGAGTTCCTCGGACGGTGAAAAAAGTGTTCACAATCCACGTATGGCGTCACGCAACAACAATTATTACGATCAGCATTTTGACTCCCATAATCAACCTGTTGTACCGCCTCCAAGGGGCAAGTCATCAATGAAGTATCGTGACTCTAGTCGTGACAGATCTTCTACCAAAGTTGCACGAGATGAATATGTTAGTTCGAATGACCACAGAGATCAGCGGAGTCAAGACTTCAGACCCACAGTTCTTCCAATGGACCAAAACGAATCCAATGCTTCTACGAGCTTCGGTGGAAATTCAGACGCGTCGGCTCGATATAATCACCATAAAAACTTGTTATTTGACAATTGGGACCGCGAGGGTCCCAGTTTTCTATCGTCGACCTTGATCTCGCCCGAAGATGAGCCACACAGTGGTACTAAGGATAACCAATTCAGACAGCTACCATCTTATACCTCGAGTAAAGTGTCACGCAGAGTTATGATGACAGAAATTTAGTTTAAAAGTTTTTTGTTGATTGCCTCAAGTTTATTCAACAATCATAATGCCGCTTATCAAAATTATCTCACGGTGCTTCACATTTTTATTTCATTAAATTTTTTTTTTGAATTGCACTGAAAATCGTTTAGATTTTTCCAAAAAAAAACATTTAAAATAGCAGTTAACTTTATTCTATACTGTATGGACATATTTGAAATCGTCCTCACTCTGGACCCATTGTGAATGCTTCAATGATAAAATTGAATTCAACCAAACATGGTTACAACCAGCTTGGTAGTCCCCAGATTAGGGGAGAAATCAGGTTTCAATAATTAAATTTTCTCGAAAACTTTCCATCCTGAAGGGTAACTTTTATATTTGAATCTTTTCAATGCCTCCCCTTCCAAAAAGTTCTTGACTTCTCTTCGAAACTGACATGGATTTTTGTGTGGTGAATAGTTAGCAAAACTGTTAAGTTGAGACAAAGAATTATTGAATCGGGCTACTCTATTAAAGTAATTATCTTCAGAACGTTTCCGAAATGTTTTTCTCGCTTCAATAAAAAACTTTTCACTTGATCTGGTCTTTGGACAACCAAAAGTTATTGACCAGTGGTCTGACGCATTCATCGAAGTTAAGCCCATTAAAATCTTGTTAAGCAGAATTAGATCGTTAAAAACTAGAAAATAACTGACTGGCAATAGGCGATTTCGAATTAGGCTCTCAACGTATTCTTTGTCACCCAGAACAGAACGGCAAGTTATCCATTTTAAACATGATCTCTGCAGTCTTTCCAAGCGTTGAAGATACTCTGGTCCTGGGTTCCAGACATTTGACGCATAAAAGACCGCAGAGAATATATACGTTTTCACCAACGTGCATTTGACAGTTTCTTTTGTGGTGCGGGGTATAACTCTTCTTAAATGATTCAGTTTTTGAAAACCTTTCTTTACCGCCATTTCGAGGTGACAATTCCAAGTCATGCTGGCCGTAAAAATTAATCCGAGATCTTTAATTTGTTTTTATTTTTGATGGCAATTCCTTTTGCAAATAACTCTGTAGACGAATTATATGTATTTTTGTATGAGAACTCGAGAATGCTGAATTTGTCAAAATTGAAATTTAGTTTGTTTGAACCAGACCATTTGATAGCTGTATTTATATCAAACTGAAGTTCTTAACGTTCTGAAATCTGTACTATTATTTTCGTATCATCGGCATAAAGGAATGTTTTATTATGAAGTTGATCAGGTAGGTCATTTATGTACACGGAGAACAAAAACACAGCAAAGATTGATCCCTGGGGACCCCCGCTTGAGATTTTAGAGAAAGTCGAGTAACTGTCTGCAATTTTTACTCTGCAATAGTAGATCCGTTCTCAAAATAACAAAAATAGAAAACTTCCTGCAATCTTATAGTCCCCCCTAAGCCGCAGCTAGTCAAAGAAACCGACCGCTCGCTAGTCGTTTGAGAATTTGTGAGCAATTCGCCAGAAGTTAGTCGGTTATGTTTTATTTTGCTCGACGTACTTAAACCAGTTCAACTTAACCCAGGTTGAGGTGCCATCCGGAAGTGACCTCTGATCAGACCAAGTCCAACGCACACGGTGTGTTCCCAGACCAAAATTACAGGGTCTGGGATTTGGTTCGAGCGCACAATAGTCTGATCAGAAGTGATTTTAAGCGCACAATCGTCTGGAGAGAGGTCATTTCCGTCTGGAAAGGTCTGATCAGAGACAGTTTCGAGCGCACACGGTGTTTCGAGCGCACTTTAGTCTGATGAGAGGATACTTTGGTCTGGCACGCTCTGATCAGAGGTCACTTCCGGATGGCACCTCAACCTGGGAATAGACTACGTTGTCGCAAAAGTTTAGCCAGTGCGACTCAAAATAGTTCTAAAACTTCATAGATACTCTGAGTTCGAATTGTTATCGGTTGGTGCTTTGTAATCTTTCCATAATTTTGCAATTCTATTTCGCAAATGCATTCAGCCAAATATTTCATTCTTCATCCGAAATATCTATTTTAGTATTCCTCATTATGTTCCATTTCACAAAAATATCACAATTTCATCTACGATCAACAATTTTAACAACTCTTCTGTAATTGATTGATCTCTTCGGTTAAATTCCGCCTTCTCTGCTGAGAAATTCTCTGTTGTTTAGTATCGTTATCTTCTAAAAATAGAAGCAAAATCTTAAGCAATATAGCGTACCCTTTCTATATCATCATATCATATGCAACCTGTGCAAACTATCATTTTAATCATAATCCAATTTAATGGCAATTCGGCGCTAATATTTTTGGTTTCAATTTACTACTTAATCAGGTGGTGAGTTCTTGGCAATGCTACCCTCTAATGGTCATTTTAGTTAGTGAAGCACTTTCAAATGTGGTTGCAAGGTGCAAAAATATTAGAATTCAATGAGAATAGAATTAATTTTTAAACATTCTTTTAGTATTTAAAGCTAGAGCTTCGACATGCCGACCCGGACCGTCTCGAAACAATAATTGTGAATTATTGTACGTGTTTTTGGAAAATCATGTATTGCATATTATCTGTGATAACAGAGTGGAGCTATTATTGGCTTTTTTTAGTTTTTACAAATTAAATTGTATTTTGGCGCTGTCTTTTATTACTAGAGAGTTCTCTTGGGCTATTTCATTTAATCGGAGGAGTGATTCTGAAACAGGATTTAATAGTCAGTTCTCCACGTGAAAAATAATTGATTTCATTTTTTAGTTTTACAAAATTGAAGAGCTGAGGGAAAAGAGGTTTGTATATTAGATAGCGTGCGTGTTTTGAGAAGCACTTAAAATTTTTTAACTAGCTTTTTCGAGCAAAGTGGTTTTTCTGAATCCTATTTGACTCTCATCGGCACGTTTTTCAAATTTATTTGTGTCATTCTGCCGTTGAAAATATTAGACTTTTAGATGCAACTTTAAGCTTTTATTGTCATTCAGTCATTTCAGACGCTATTTAGCAGTTTTGGTATTCTTCTGTTTTTATAGTATTCGGGTTTTTTTTCTGACTTTGGCGGATTTTTAATTTTAGTAGTGGCGATTTAGAGTGTCAGAGAAAGTTGAGTCAAATTTCGTCCAGTTTCCGTCTTTTTGATTGTTCCGACCCCACTTGTGGGGGGAGGAACTATATACTGAAACGGGTTTTTTTTTGTTCAGTCAATTTTGGCCGATCGATATATTCATCGTAGAGAAATGTGAGTGGTATTATCAAAAAGCTCGTCCAGCGTAGAGTTAGGAATTAAACAGATTTTTTTGAAATTCGCTTTTTCCGAGGAGTTATCGTGGTTTAAAGTTTTGTGTGAACACCCGACATTTGGACAATTTTGTTCACTTTTTAGCTTAATTTTCGTTCAAAATAATATTTTTTCTACAGAAATATCAATTCAAGATTACATTTCACGCTACTAAATTGAACATTTTTTTATTCCTAAAAGAGGAAAGGCGACCAAAATGCTAGTTTGGGTCTCATGGTTAAGTTTACTATAAAACATAAAACTCGAAATCTCGTTGTTTTTTTTTAGAATATTTTTGATTTATTTTTTTTTGTTTTTTAAAATCACTTATAGACTAGTCAATTTCCATAACAAGATTCTGTTATTGACGAACGTCACTTACCGTCAAATGAAGCCCAATGAACAAAATATTCGTTTTCGAGTACTCACAATTGTTTTCTTTTGGCTTCTACTCCGACTTTTCGTAATTTTTAATGAAACTTGGGTTTTTTGCTAAGATTTTACTAAATTTTTGAAGTCCTATAGCTTAAAATTGTTTACAAAAATTGCAAGAGGCTCCCTAATGATCATAACTGAACCTATCTAGTGCTTTAAGGGACAGCTATTGGCTGTTAAGACATTAAAAATAGTTTTTTGAATTTTCTTTGAACATTAACTCCATTGATGTTAAACCTGTTTTTTTTTTAAATTTATGTCATTTTCAGTTAAAAGAGGACCTCCATCTCTTCTACTGCAAACAAAAAAATCTGGATACCAATTTTGACTACTAATTTTTGGTTTTATGACTTAAATGCCACGAGTTTTCATTTTTTTTTTTAAAGTTTAGATATTTTTTTCTTATTATTTTGGTTCCCTTTGAAATCTTCTAAGATTATTATAACAGTGATAGTTCTCAATTGCTTAGAAAAAACGTTGAAAGGATCATAGAGAACTTTTTTAGAGAAAGGCTTCTGGTGTAAATGACTTAGACAATTTCTTCTCGCACTTTTCTATTGAGTTTTTGGTTTTTGCCTGTATTTGTTGTTGTTTTCATAACCATAAGACTTAATATGATATCTTATTATTGACTTATGGATGACAAACATCCTAGTCTTCCCATCGAGGCTTAACTTAGCGTATTTTTTGATTTCCTTTGAAATCTATTGAATTTAATGGCGTTGAAATTACGTGTCTTTCATGAAAATTGCATGGTTTTGATAAACTTGTTCATATTTGTTGATTTTCTGAAGTCCTTTTTAACGAAGAAGTATCCCATTGTTGTTTGGAAATATTTGAAGATAGAAAGTTTTTAACATTAAAATTTTACTTTTTAATGGCTTCGTCAATTTTCTCTCTTTTTACTTTGCTGTTTTTGACTGTTTTTTTTTTTATTTTTTCTGTAGTCGTAAAACGCAGAGAGGTCTCATAGGCTTCTAATTGAAGATTGACTAAATAATGCTACGCATTGCGGTCAGTTTAAAGCGAATAGCTTTAAAATTTATGATTTATTCGTTTTCAATAAAAATTTTTACATTTTGCAGTTTTTGTTGTTTTCTAGAATGATGTTTTTTTAGCATATTCGCGTAGTAACCAATCCGAATGATTCTCAAATCAAGACAGAGTGAACTAATTTAATCAATCAGTATAGTTTTAGCTAAATTAGTATAGATAATAATTGAATTAAGAGAAACAACATTTCGATAAAGCTAATGATTTTAATGGCTTCAAAGATTGGTGTTTTCGCAATTTGTTTGTCTTTTTTTGTTAGTTTTTCTACAACTTTAGTTCGTTTGTATGGCTTAGTCAAAAGAAATACAAATCCTATCGGTTTCTTACTGACTTTTTGATACGTTATCACGAATTATTTTGTTAAAGGCTAAGGGTTTTTGAGACGTACGAAGTTATGAAACGTTTTTTGAAAATGTTGACTGATTTTTGATTTTGCCCCATTATTCCTTTTTGTCGACTTTTTTACTGGTTCCATTAGTCACATCTTCCGTGTATTTAAGAAAAAGTAAGTTTGTGTAGCTAAGGTTTCATCTGATTGCATTTTGACGTTATTACAACTTAGATATTGAGTTTTTGCCGTGAAATTTTTGTTTTTGCTGATTTTGTTGTTTTATTTTTCTCTCGTAGTCTTTTTAGTGGCAGATCTCGTGAGCGCTTTAATGAAGCACGGCATTATGTAATTCAATTATTAGCTTGGGTGTGTAAATATTTTTTTAACTCAAACATTTAATTTTGATTATCTCTTGATTTGGTTGACAATTAAGTCAAAAATGTATATGAGCTCAGGTCGGAACATCATGTGCGAACGCACATTAACGAGCCGCCTTGTTGGCTTTTAGTGTTCGTGTCTGCCTGGTGTCGGCTTGAGCTCTTAACAGAAACCTGATTAAAATTTTCTCAGAACAAATGTTCGGAAGTAGCATCTAGTAGTGAAATTTGTGAAAGTCTTTTTCTTTGAGCAAGTAAAGCAAAAAGTCGACTGGTTGTGCGGGGAGTGAAATATGTTCACTGCAGTTTTGAAGCAAATTGAGGAAACGGTATTTAAACAGATTTGCTGCTTTCAGTGTTTTGTTTTTCAGCGGCAATTTGACTTCAATTTTTGCTCTTTTTTCAGTTTTTGTTCTTTTTTGGGGATATTGAAAATCCACTTGTACTCATTTTAAGGTCTATTTCATTGGTTTTCTCAATAACATTTCTTTGAATAGTAATTCAAAGAGTTGTGCTGCAGTTGGTTTTTCAGATGGGTTCATATATCTTTTGATGATATTTGAAGCCAATTTGAGTGATGATTTAGTCACGCCAGAAGGAAAAATTGAGGGGTTTTGCGACGTGAATTTTACGCTTATTTTTATGTGGAGCTGGAAAACTGTTTGAACAAAAAAAGCGGTTTTTTTACTGGCTTTTTGTTCACGTGCCTTAATTTGTTTTCCGTTCCTGCTGTTTTTTTTTCACTGTTATGGATTTACAGTCCTAGTCCGTTCCAGGTCTAATTTTTGATTTGGTAAATGAAAATTCTTTGAATTGTTGTTCAAGACTTCTTCAGCTTTTTGTACATTCAATTGTTTGACTGAATTGCATGCGTGACGTCTTTTTTTCGCACTTATTTATATTCCTTCACGCGATAAATTTTTGCGCGCTCTTGGAGTACGTCTTGCTCAAAACGGCTCTCTTAAATTGAATTTCCGTATTGTTAAGTGATCATTTCAAGTCATAGAAGTTTCTCACTCTAAGTCATCTCACTCTAAATGAATGTCATTTAAAGGCAGCGTTGCGCATACCAGTCTAAATCAATTAAAGAAATAATAATAATGAGTAGAAAAGCAATTTTTCTTCTATTTTTTTGGTCTGTGTTCTCATTGGTATTTTTTGTCTACATGTGTCCGAAGCGATCGTAGCTGTTTTCTACCAATCCGCCAGCTTTGATTTTAATATTTGTCAGAATTTAAGCACAAAATTTTCGAAGAACGCTTTTCAGATCCATCTTTAAACAGTCGTACATGAAAAACCTTTACTACTCTATAACCGGGATTCATTTGTATGACGCATCCGTAGCTCTCTCTGATAAGTTGCTATATTGGAGTCCTATGAATAAAACGCTATGATGTTTGAATTTAAAATATAGCTGTTACGTTTGTGAAGTGAACTAGATAATAACAAATAGTTCTAAGTTAGGCAAGCGCGTAATTCATGACATCGGGAAAATAAGATCAAATCTTGTGAAATTCATTTGAGAAGAGTAAAAACAACGTCTTGAAGGTTAAGTGCAGATATTACTATTTCCTGGCTAAATATAATTGCATGTTCCGCGGAATTACCATAGTTGCCTCTAACTGAACTAAAATATGGCCATTGCGAGACTTCGGTGTGTGCATTGCTCTTCGTATTCATCTCTAATGCAGTGAAAGTAACAGAGTTGTATTTTAGTTAGAATGGATTCAATACCACCGCAGCCTCCGGACGTATTGCTGGAGACCTCTGATCCCGACCAGAGTCTGGACTTTGATTTTGATGACACTGATGACCTACTTGCAGATTCCAGTTCTACTTTCATCAACAGCAAACCTCCTTCCTCCATCGATGATAACTCCCCTCAAAACACACCTCCTATCAATGATTCTATCAATGGCAATTTCCAATGTGAATTATGTGGACAGTTGTTTCCGTCCATTCAGAACTTACAAAACCATATAGCTCTTAGTCATAGTGCGTTTTCTCAGGCCCAATTTGTAAATCACGTTATCACAACTGCCGCGGAGTCTGCGGGTGGTGGTTTGTCTGCTGTCCCATTTGACCTTCTGACAGCTGTTGTGGCGTCGTCTTCTGCGAATGTTGCGAACTTTTCAAACCAAAGTTTAAACTTAGTCTCAGGGCAAATTCCTCTCAATGATTTTGTTGAAAATCAGCAAGGAGGTCCATTACCAGTGGGCAATGAGGATTCATTAACAATTACAACTGATGCCTTTAAATGTGGAGTCTGTTCTCAACATTTTGGTGACATTCGTGTGTTCGAAAAGCATATGTTATCGCACGGTGAAGAAAGGAGTTACACGTGTCCTCAATGTCCGAAAACGTACAAGTACAAATGGGACCTGAACAGGCACTTTGAAAGAAAACATATGAATGTAAATAATACCTCAAACGATACAAATCAAGTCGATTTTGACGCGTCTCAGTTTATTAACAATTTCCAATGCAATGTCTGCTCTAAGAATTTTCTAGAAAAGGCCCAATTTGAGCTGCACTGTCAGGAAACGAAGTGTGGTAGACTGTTGAACGAAGTGTCAGACATTGACCAAAGCAGTGACGAAGATGAAAACGGACATCCTGCAATATTCAAGTGCTATAATTGTCCCCAGTCGTTCGATAGCCGTCTGCTGTTCAAACAACACAAGCTACTTCATCTTCGATTGTACTCCTGCTCTAAATGCGATGAAAAATTTGTAAAATTTGATTCGTTTCATGCACATGGATGTAATGCTACGGCAAATTCGGTGTCGAGTAATATGTCCAATGTCAATGTTCAAGGCACCGTAGTCTCTCAAAATGGAAATCAGGTTCTCAATTTCAACTCGCTGGCAAATTCAGTTACTAGTAGCCATGCGATTCGTGACGTCGTTTCACCATCGTCGTTTACGGGGGTTCCGGTTAATGAGTTGAACAATGTGTCTGATGTCAGAGCATCGCCATTGACCGTGGGACCCACGCAGTTCCTGACTGGCAATGTCAGCATACAGCAGCAGCTTTCGCAAATTCCCTCATCCATTAGCGACAACTCTTTAGCAAATAATAATTTAGCAGGTAATATGTTAATTCCATTGATATCTGGTATTTTTTGGCTTTCAGAAAATTGCAGCGGTGCTTTCGTTTGAGAATTTTATGTTTAAACACGCTTCGAGATTTAGTTTGTTTTCTAAAAACTCAGATTCAACGAAGATAAATCTGACTTCCACCGAATGAGAGAATGGCCCTAAATGAGGTGATAATTTTGAGGCGGTTCATATGACATTAATAGCCCCAATTTTTTTATTGTTGATTGTTTCAGGTACACTAGGATCTCCGCATCAACAGCAGCAGTTTATTTGCCAAATTTGCGACTCGGTTTTTACTCACAAGGCAATTTATGATAGGCACTGTGCCATTGATTGCAGATTGGATCTGGGACAAAGTAGAGCTCAAACGTCCAACGGAGCAGCAAACGATGATCAACAAATCAACAATCAAACGCCTCAGAACAGCGTCAATACAGAGGAATCCACCAGGTTCTCAGCATCACCGGCCCTCTCGGTTACAGGATCATCAAACAGTCGAGAAACGTCTGAGATCAACTACACTGCAGGAAACATTGAAATCATCCCGAATACTACTATTGGTTCTGGCGCTTCCAATGTCCAACCCACGCCGGATCCCTGCGAAATATGTGGCAAAAGGTTTGCAACGTTGTCGAACTTGAAACGACATATGATGTCGCACTCGAAAATCAGGAATTTCAAGTGCCCGTATTGCCATAAGAGCTACATCTACAAATGGGATTTGACAAACCATATCAAGAAAGCGCACAAAGGCATGTCAATTGATGAAGTTAAACCTCTTTATTCCACTCGCGACTTCTACAATGAGAACGCAGAGCACAAACGAAGACGGAACCCCGCAAGGAGTAGCAATAATAACGCATCAGCCAATCAGAACTCACCCGCCACTCAGCAAAGTCAAAAGAGTAATAAAAATGCAGGAAATATGCAATGCAAGCATTGCGGAGGTATTTTTGTGGGGCAGAATTCTCTGCACGCCCACATGATATTACGTCACTCAGGTGTTATTGACGACGCTAATGACATCACTAACGAGCTAATGCATTTTGTGGATCATTACACTTGCAGCTTTTGTGGTAAGAGCTTTTCAGACAAAAGAATCTACAGGAGCCATTTGGCAACTCACTCAGAAGGAAACTCGGACGCTGCTGTCACGAATTTGCCCTGTACCCCGACTAGTAACGTGGCTAATGGTCTCAACATGTCAAATCTGAGCTCCTCACCTGAGATTTATTGCAATGGATGCAAAGCAGAGCTGATGACCGAAGGAATTGACCTTCCCTCGGATGAGGATGTTGAGTATCTGTGTGATGTTTGTGACAATGAAAGGCGGCGTCAAGAAGAAGCAGCTGGTCTGTCGTTTTGACATGATCAAAATCAAACTATTAATTATACCGAGCAGTTTTTGAGACTAGTATTCGGGAACAGTTTCCTTATCCACCGTCAACAATCCACCGTCAACCACGTATAAACAAAATAACGCTTGTTAGTGCACTAATAATGATTTGAATAGCCTAACAAGAGGTTGATACTGCCCATTACAGTTAATGTATACCATTATAAAGGTCTAAAAATAACAATTAAGTGTTCGTTATTTACGACGGCGGGGAGGGGGACTGCTCCAGTATTTGTTATGTCGGTGGAACTATCTGATATATCTTTATTTTTTTTAAAGAATTTGAGATTCGAACGAATTGGTGAATCTGTATCCTGTTTTATAACTTTTTGTCTTCTGCTCCAGAAGGTGAGGCGTCAGATAGTTTTACTGTTCTCCCAAGTTAATAATCATGCTATTGCTTGTTCTGCACTATACCTATGGCCCATTTGAATGAATTGATAGCAGCCTACATAAACTTTATACACGTTTTATCAATCCGTTAGTTAGCCTGAATATAGATTGAGGCACAATTTGTAATACTGTTAACTATCTATATATTGTATATGTCTTCAATCACAGCTTGAAGCAGCCATTTTTAATAGTTTCAATATTTTTGCATGGTCTTTATTCCATATAATTTACTGCATAGTTTTGTTAATGTTTTTCAATTCACGTTGAATATATATATTTTTTGAAAACGTGAGAAGCTTGAGGCAGGTAATCCCGGGTTGATTATCTCTGCGGTACCATATTAAAGACAATAATGTGGTTTCTTTCAAGATCATCGTGCAGTCTTGCCATGGCGTAAGAGCCATTCATGATTGTTATAAGAAGCCATCGGTATGCTTTTTGAAAATTTTGCGCAAAATTATGAGAGTTAAATGAAAGCAAGCCAATCGCAAAAAAGAGGTCTGGTTTTGAGTTACTAATAAGACAATTTTTGTACTTGCAATATGAAAGGCTTTTGGAGTTTGTTTGAATTTGAGCCTTCTTTCATGATCATTTTGGATGCCGTTTATCTCTGACTTTTTTGGGAGGTTTTATAATAGTTATGACTAGTCTTGGCAACTACCAGTGATTGGATTCTTTTAAACAAAATATGAGACTGAGAGCTATGATTTTCTGTTCATTTCTATCTTTGATCACAACAAGCTGTTTATGTTGCTTCACGTGTAGAAATTTGAGATTTTAATTAGCTTCTTTCGGTGACCTTCTTGGGTGTTTTTCTATGATTACAAAGAATGTAAATAGAATACAGCTATGTACTCCTTTGTACACGGTTGTGTTGTTATCGCCTATGACCTAAATTTACAAAATTGATGTGATCAACATCAATTTTGTACATTTAGGTCATAGACGATAACAACCCAACCGCGTAAAAAGGAGTACATAGCTGTATTCTATTTAAATTCTTTGTAATCATGGAGCTCTTTCTAGATTTATCAAGCTCTTTCAAGATGTAGCAACTGATTTAAATTGAGCCTTCGATTGGCGCTCGAAGCCAATTCTTCGACGAAGTTCATTTATGTTTAAATTAGGTCATTCGACGATGCACAGGCTATTGAACCAAATTCTATGCATTAGATAATTCCCATTGGAGGGGAAATTTATGATTGAAAGAAATTTGATTTGGCCACGAGCGATAGCACAGACAACTATGGATGATTTTTTTTTCAAACCAAAAGATGGTAGTGCGAGCGGTGATTTTGTTGATTTTTGTCACGCAGATGATATCTTTGATCATTAACAAGCGGTTTATGTTAATTCTCATGTCGAAATTTGACTTCTGATTTTACATATTTTCTTTGGGTCTCCTTTTTGTGTATTTAATATCTTTTATAATAATAATAATAATAATAATAATGATAATAATAATAATAATAATAATAATAATAATAATGAATTTCACTAAACTTGGTTTCACCAAAGCTTAGTTGGTCCCTAACGGGGCTTGAATCTGATTTCCCTCAAACACTGTCCATCCATATGGGTATGATTTGTAATTAAAATTTCTCTTAGCTAAATCAAATAGATATTCTTTGACTTCTCTTTTGAATTTGGGAGGAATTGAATATGGGTTATAGTTGGGAAAATCACGCGCCCGTGGCACCGAATTGTTGAAGTTTGTAACTCGGTAGCAAAAATTAGATCGGCAACGCTGGCGATTACATTCGTTTGAGTATAAAAATATTTTCTCGTTTGATCGAGTTTTCGGATGTCCATGCCTTATTTGCCAAAATTGCTCTGCCTCAAGTGGAAGTTTTCTTGTCAAAATTCTGTTTTAAACTAAGATATCCAAAAAGACAAATTGATATGTGATCAGAAGTAAATTTACTGATCGAAGACAATCATTGTATTCTTTATCAGTAAATTGAATGTTTGATTGTTTCCATTTTAAACTTTTTATCTGAAGCCTTTCCGTTTGCCTGACGATAGTTTTACTGGCATACCAAACATTTGATCCATAAAACAAGATCGATATTATGTAAGTTTTGACTAGGTTGCGTTTGACTGACAATTTTGTTTCACTTGGAATTGTTCTCTTTAGATAAGCAAGCTTCTGATTTGCTTTTTGTAGAAAAAAACTTAAGTGATGATCCCATGATAAATTTTCTGAAAAATATATGCCCAAGTCTTTGATATGTGTTTCCTGTGAGATGATTCCATTGCTGGGAAGACGCAAAATTTGCTTGTTTTTGATTTTTACGTAATGAAAATTGCACGTTTTTAAACTTATCGAAATTGAAGTTCAACCGATTCTCCTTGCTGCAAACAATAGCATTTTCAATATCTTTTTCCAGCTGTATTTTATTGTCTACAGTGCTGACGATTTTTGTGTCATCCGCGTATAAATAGCACTCACTGATAATTATTTCTTTTAGGTCATTTATATAAACGGAAAAAAGAAACACTAAAAATTGACCCGCGGGGCCCACCGCTGGTGATTGGTCGAAAGTCCGATTTTCCGCAAGATATTACAACTCTCTGCTGTCGATCAGTTAAATATGACGTGAAAAACCTCCAGAAAGCTCTGTCAAATCCCATTCGACATAATTTAAAAAGTATGATATTATAATTGATGGTATCAAAGGCCTTTGCTATGTCTAGATACACTGAATTTCCATGAGTCTATGTACATGAATTTCCAATTGAATCCAGCTGTTTACTCTGATTTTGCTTACGAGGTTGGTTTGATGCCGCCTATGACTTACGAAATGCAAAAATGATGTGGATCGCATATGAATTGGTTCATTAGAGAATAAGATTTCGCGCTCGCTAACTCGTTTTTTTAAACGATGTAAGTTTAAAACGTAAGCAGCCTGTATCTAAAATGGTTTTTTGTTTCAGATACATTTACGATGTTATAAGAAGTCAACGGTATGCTTTTAAAAATATTGCGCTTAAAATGTTATTTTTCTTTACGCATCGTTTTTTTTATCGTTTTAATCCATAGTTCATTTTATGACATTGAACGTGATATCTGACAAAATCTGGATGAGACTTTGTTATGGTATCATAGATGAAATTGTTTGATGTTCTTTTTTGCTGCCCCCATGTTATTTGCGTGGATATCTGAAAAAATGTGGATGAGACGTTGATATGGTATTATAGAATAATGATTGATATTCTCTTTCGCTGCGCAATATTAATGGAGTTAAATGAAAGCAAGCCAATTGCATAAAAGAGCTCTGGTTTTGAGATACTGAGAAACTAAGTTTTATACTTGCAATCTTAAAGGCTTCTGGAGTTTGTTTGAATTTCAGCCTTCTTTTGTGATCATTTTGGATATCATTTATCTGTGCTTTTTTCGGGCTGTTTTATTATGGTGATGACTGTTTTGGCTGTGATACCATATAGATCATATTTTTTGAGAGATTTAAAACGAGGTTCATTTGATTTGCGTTAAATTTGTTTCGATTCCGTTAACGAAGTTTTACGTATGAGCAGTTATCGAACTTTGTCAGTTGTAATACAGTAAGAGGTAATTTCGATCCTGCTTTTTAAATTGGCCTATTAATTCTTTCATTAAAATTTTTATGCATATGTTTTAGTCCGTACAAGTCTGTGCATGTTGTTCAGATTTCTTGTTTCTTTCAGTCATCTTTTAGAAACCTTTTGATGACGATTTGAAAGCTCAAAACAGCAGTTTGTTGAGCTTCTCGGCGACTTTTCTCAGATTTACTCGAATTGTCAGAGCTCTGTCATTACGTTGCGCTCATCCGTTCAAATTTGATGGTCAAGGTGTGGATACGGTTTTTCAAAGGAAGTATTTCTGAGAAAATCTGAACAAAGCTAAGAAGTTTTTGTGAAATTTGTCCTGTCTCAAATATTTGATATAAGCGATTTCTTCATTGTTTTCATCAGTCTCTTAAATAAATGTCTGAGCATTCTATCTTTTTATAGCAGTTCAATGCTGAAAATTGTTTACTTGTGCAATCTACCTCCAATATTTCTGCCCTTTAAAAACTAATTTTTAGCAGTCTGTTCTGTTTTTGCTTCTGCAATATACTAAATTATGATGCTGCTTTTTCTGAGTCTGAATGCAGGCTTTCTTTTTAATGGGGGATGTAACATTAGGCGAAAAGTTGATTAGGTTAACACAATTTTTTTAGCCATTAGCCGGAAATTTTGGAAGTAAATTTTTGTGGACCTCAGGCGAATGCCAATTGAAGCACTTAAAGACGTTATCCGAAATACACTTGACGCTATAAAGTACCCGTGTCCCTAAAAATTGTCTTTACATAAAAATGATTTGAAAAAGCACATGAAAAATGCAATACTTTTAAAACTATGCAACACTTTTCAAAGAACTTTTAAACTATACTTTACATCATTTTTACAGCCCTCGGTAATATTCGGGCAAAAAAATGTGGAGAAAGAGTAGAGAACATATCAAAAAAGTTTACATGATTTTATTCTAAATAGTTTAGAGCTATCGAATAATTTGAGAAAAATGTTGCTATAATTGCAGGATTCGTCTTAACTGAAATGCTGAAATATTGAAAAAATTAATGGTGTTCTTGAAAGCTATTTTCATCTAGAGTGTCCTGCATATTAACTGACGTGCAAATTAGCCGAAAAAGCCAAAAGTAGGAAAATTAGCTGAATTAATTGCTGAGATATTTGCTGTAAGCAGAGATAAGTGAGACGCACTATTATCTCACTCGCTTAACATAAAATTAACCAATTTGGCCATGTCTCCCGGGCCACGGCCATATCTCCCGGGGCACGGCCATGCCTCAGCCTATGGGACCTGTTATGAAAATATCACAACCGAACAAAATATCACGACCGATGATGTTATTCTTGCAATAACATTTGTGCGTTCAAAGCTGATTGGTTAATATATCGTTTTCCGCTAATATTCCGTTCGGCTAATTCTTCTTTTGGCTAATATGCACAGCACCATCATCTAGAGGCAATTGTTTGGGACACTTGAGTACTTTATATCGTCATGTGAATTTTGGAAGTGCCGTCCTTAAGTGTTTATTGGTTTTCGCCTAATTTCCACAAAACTTAAGTTCAAAATTTTCGCCTAATAGCTACACAAATTTTGTTCGCCTAATCAAGTTTTCGCCTATTATCCCATCCTCCTTTAATTGGCTAAAAAACAAAATGAGTGCTGAAATGAACCATGCAAATTAATTTTGCTTGTTCTTATTGAAAATATGTTTACATTTATAAGGGCTTATTTCTTGAAAGATTGGAATATCAGTTTTCGTGGTCATGATGTAGGGGAGGCATTATGAAACATAAACATAACATGTGTAAAAGTCAATATTTAAAATGACAGTGATGCAAACCCAATATATGGAGCAAAAACAACAGGTCATCGTACTCGTCTAGTGAAAACAACAAAAACAAAGTTATTGCTGTTTTAAACCTCACAAATTAGTTGAATTCATTTTTTGAAAGGGTGTAGCTGATCACAGTATTAAGAAAGAAGTAAATTTAGACTTCTTGAAAACAGCAATCTTAAAGCCAGCCATGTTGACGAAATCTTTGGTCAAGCCGTAGAATAGAAACAACAAAAAATCTTTTCCCGGACTTTTACAGCTCCGCATCAAAACATGTGCACTTTCGTCAAATATCAGTAAAACCAGGGTTCACGGGTCCGATTTTCTCTTGCATAAAATGTATTGCAGGAAACTAAGAGGTTTCAAGCGTGAATTTTCCACGAGACAAACTACGCTATTTTGTGTCCCATACAACGTTTGATGGAAGTATAATAGCATTGACAGAAACTTGTAAAAAAAATCAGGTAATTCAATGCTTTTGAGGACTGAAAACAAGTTTGAACATTGAAACCGTAAGGCAATGTAAGAAAAAGCCCTAAAAAAGACACATAAGATCAAATATATTTAAACTCTCTCAGAATAGCAACTTACGCACTAACGCGTATTGCGAATTGCATTTAAAATAAGTGAGCATCATCTGATCTTTTAAAGTTTGCTTGGTCTAATTTGGTCTCAAATTAATTGGGCCTGTTTTTTCTAGCGGCCTTATCTCCGCTCGGCTTTCTACTAAATTTCAATGGCTCCATTTGTTTCGGTGACGCCGTCCCATCTTTGCCTTGATAAAATACGCGTTCTTCTTCTCCAGAGTCCGCGCTACAATTGGTGCTGGTTGCTCGTACAAATTGTTGAACTTTTGACCTTCGTATCGGCTTTCTCTCTCGAGGTCAGACTCTGTGAGCTCTTTGTTGATGTCAAAGTGACCCTGGGAGTTCTCGACTGTATAACTGGGGTTGAACATTTCCCATGGGTTCCATTTGTCCTGTTTAGTGTCTAAATGACTGCTCGGTTCCAAGAATCGTTTATAGTTGCCGTAGATATTGTCGGGTGACGATTGAGAGAAGTAACGTTTGGTAGCTTCAAAAGAGTTTGAGTTGATTCCTAAAATCATCAATTAAAAAAAAAACAAAGAACATTGTTAATTTCCTCTGGTACACATAAGAATAAAATGCAAATGGTAAAAGAAGCAATGTAAAGTTAAGAATATAACATTATGTAAAATTATGAAATCAATAAATTACTTAACTAAAAATTTGACCTTACATTAGTAAAAATGGCCTAAAATGCGAGCATAAAATGTTCCCACAATTTTATATGTACATCATGAAGATTAAAAATAAAAATTAAAATCTAATGCTCTCAATGTCATCTTTCATATCAGTTACTTTTGAGTCCTTCAAAATTCTTTCCAAATAAATTCTGTCAGTTCTTTTTTTAAGGAAGCTTTCGATGTTGTTTTCAGTCTAATATTAAAGGGCAGACTATTATAAATTGGAATGGCTTGTGCAATAAAAGAAGCAGTTAAAAACATATTGTTCTTTCTTATGTCGAACGTTTTTTTGACCTGTCATATTGTTTTATTCTCATGGTAGAGATAGGATCAATTTTATGTGCTGGAAGATCGTTGCTGAGTTAGCGAAAAAAATATTTTGAGCAATGATATTTCAAGAGAAAAGAGACCGGTAATATTTTGTTGCGAAGCTTGAGATCTGTGGACCAATCGTATTTTCTATTAAAAATGGTTTTTATTCCCCCATTGTTTTTCTAAAGTTGTGAGTAATGACATTTGCAACCCGATAAAGCAAAAAATTGATTATTTTTGAGATGTTATGTTCAAGTTTTGTTTTTGACGATGTTTCATCAATGTCAGATTCAAAAAGAAAAAAGTCGTCTGCATACTGGACGACCGTGCAATCCTTTCCTACAATCTTTGTTAAATTGTTGAAAAAATGTTAAATAATAGAGGTTCTAAAATAATACCTTGTGGAACTCCTCTTTTCAAAATTATCCAATCTGATTCAATTCCATTAAGGACAACTCTGCGTTCTTTCACTCAAATAACTCTCTATTAAATTGCTAGCATGTTCATCAAAACCTATATTTTCAAGTCTCCGTAACAGTATTTTGTGGTTTATAATCAAAAGTCTTTGAACGATCTAAAAACGCACCTGTAACATTTTTTTTTCTCGTTGAGTTCTTATCTTATTTGTTCTGTCGATCTCAGGATAGCATCAATTGTTGAAATTTGTTTTCTATAACCAAATTGACTAATAGACAATAATTGCTTCCTTTCTAGGAAACTTGTGATTTGTGAACTGAGCGCCTTTTCAAAAAATTTTGACAAAGCAGAAGTGACAGAGATAGGACTATAATTGAGTGGATTTCCTTTTTTGAAAATTTGGGTTAATAGCTTTTTTAAGATCTTCTGGAAATTTTCTTTCTCTATTGAACTTATTAATGAGATAACATAGTGGTTCCGATAGCGCTGCTTTAGCATCTTTTATTGCCCAAGCTGGTATTTTTGAAGGACCGAGTGATTTACTTGTATTCAATGAATCCATGAGCACATTTGGTTCCCTGTTTGTTATAAATCGGAACGTGAAGCACTTTCTCGGAGCAGTTTTAGGAGGAATGTTGTTTGTTTGTTGCAAGCCAATGAACTCTCCTAGTGTAGAAAATCTGTAAATTAGAAGATTTGCATTTTCCATGAGTCTTTTCTTTATTCCGAAGATCTTGAATGAAGTTCCATCTGGCTTTTTCACTGTTTAACTCAGAGGCATAAGAGTAGTTGTTTTTCTTTTTGACGAATTAAATCGTTTTTAGTTTCATTATCGCTATTTCTTGAAAACTGTTTTTTGTTTTCTCTTAAAGCTTTTTTCTTGAAGCAAAAATTTTGGTTTGTCTTTTCTTATATAACAGACTTTAATTGGAGCATGTAGTGCTAATGCGCTTTCAATAATTTTTTGAAATTCTAATAACATATTCGTCTGTTATGATGTAATCGATAAGAGTTGAAGAAGAGTTAATCATTCTTGTAGCTGTATCAATATTCGATGGTTTAAAATCATATGGAGAATTTACAGATTGCAGCAGACTTCTGTCGCGCTTTGCAAAATAGTTTAAGTTGCAGTCTCCAGCAAGTATTAAATAGGGGCTTGATGCCTAAATGCATTTTTGATTAATCTAGAGACACTCATATGCAACTTTCAAATGCAAAATTATAGCCTGTTTTTGAAGAACTTTTTCAGTAACATCAGGATTTCTGTTTTTCTTTTATTTTATATGCGTCAACTGAAAATCGATTGGAATTTAATTGCTCTTAATTGGAGAAAAAGAACTTAAACAAACACTTAATAAGAAAATACAGATGGAAGTCTGTCAGTTATCTGTAAAAAGCAGTACCTTGAGTTCCTCGTAAAATCTTTAAATTGACGAAGCCTTATTTGTTTTAAGATCAAGAACAGGTTTCACGTGGAACTCAACTTCCCGCTATCAATGAGAAACTGGCGACTTCCATCTAGATCTCCTCCGTTAGTATTTTTTATTTCTCTAGAACAATTAAAATTCAACCGATTTACAGTTTGTTCAAATGAAATTGAAAGGAAACGGAGTTCAGAATGCTACTGAAAATGCTCTTCAGAAACCGGCAGATTACTATTTAATTTTGATATTTGAACGTTTACTGTTGTTAGTGACTGTATATCATTATAAAAGAGTGAGAACTGTTTCTAATGTTTCGTTAAAGTGCATGAACACAAGGGCCTCTCATAAGGGCCTATAATAGTAGAGCAGTTCTAAAAGTTACAAATATAGGAAAGTTACTTACAATATTATTGAAAAAAATGAATTGAATACGATTAGATATGGTAGTCGTTTGAAGGAACTCAATTGCAATGGTGTACGTGCAAAATGGTTTAATTTACTTTGCTCAACGTATTAATAAACTGCGTATTAATAAACTGCGTTGCCGTAAGACTCTAGCCAGTGCAGTGCGGCTCAAAACAGTTCATAGATACTTTTGAGCTCTATTTGTTATTGGTTGCTGCTAGTAGTTTTTCCATAGTTTTGCTGTTTTTTTTGCAAATGCAATCAATCAGTAATTTCTTTCTTTTTCCAAAGATCTAATATTCCTCATTGCATTTCATTTCACAAAATAACACGATCTCATCTGCGATCAACAATATTAATGAAGTGTTTTATAGAAAATGCTGTTGATTGATTGCTTGGGTTTAATACTGACTTGTCTGCTGTTTAGAATCTTTCAAAAAATAAATGAAAAATTTTTATGCATTATATCGTAGCGGTCTTTATCAATATATCATATGATACCTGTGCAAATTATCATTTTTATCTATCCAATTTAGCGCAATGTGATAAATTACCACATATCCCTTGGTAAATTTGATGAACGATATGCTAGCTTCGCAGTAAAAACAATATTGCCGCCTTATGTGAAGATTAAGGTTTGTTCAACTTTATTGAATTTGCATTTGCATTAAGCATAAAAGAGACAGAGAGAGAAGACGAAAAAATTGTAACTGGTTCAAATTTCACTTTATGTGCAACATTCATGGAGTTCATCAAATTTTGGTTAAGTTGTTCGATAAGTTACTACACTTGTTGGCAAAACTTCACGCTCAAAATGCTATTTAAATAGTAAACGACCTGTTTAGACGTCATTTTTAGTCAGGTTTATTTGGTCGTCTCTTCGGGTATTTATATCAATTGACGCATAATCATGAGAAATTTAATATATCCAAATTCGTGATATCTCTTTAACTTGTTTCAGAAACTCTTTTCTTAATGAAAAATTTTTCTCTAAATGATGGAGACATAAGCAAGTTGAACACATTTCTCGTGGACTGTTAAACAGATTACTGCTGCTTTTCTCTAAATTATGGAGACATCAGTAAATTGAAAAGATATTTCGTGGATTGTTGAACAGTTGACTGCTGCTAAAACTGGTCATTTTTAATCTAGATTTTCTCGATAATTAAGCCTGTCAGCTTAACTGTCTTCTCTCTCATTCTCAACGCATTAGTGTCACTCTCAACGCATTAGTTCATTCTCAACGCATTAGTGTTGAGTCACATACATTATTCAGCAACTATCATTCAGTCTATCAACCAAAATCGTGTTCTAACACTGGACAGACAACTTAATTGGGCAGTTAAAGCTAGCTTCTTTAGGAAAAAGTTTGATTCATCTAGAGATCTGAAATTAAAGCATAAAATTCTACCTATGCATTATTTTTTGAAATTAAAGCGAATTAATTATATCTGGAAGAATAAAACCAACCAACTACCAGCATTTGATAAAAGCAGGGGCCGTGAACTTAAAACCTGGAAAATTAACAAAAATGAAAGAACTGGACTCGAGTACAGGGGCTATAAGTTCAAGAGCTCAAATCTAGAAAATTCATTCGTTAGAAAAGCTTTACAGGACTGGAATTCTTTACCTTGTCTCTTAAGAAAAAACGAAAATGAAAAAAATTTCAAAAACAAATCTTTAATCATATTTTTGGAATTTAAAGGAATTTAAAGGAGACCCTTGCATGCAGTTATCGGATTGTTTTTCTTGGAAACATGTAAGGTTTAAAAACTAACTTTTCTTGGGTTCCCATTCGAATAATAATTTTTTTTTCAGTAATGACATTGCTATTATTATTGATACTTTGCACTGCCATTTTGTTTTGCGCAATCTACTTATTTGTTTTTGCACAGCAATAATGGATTGAAATCAGTGTTCTTTTTTCAACTGAATTTAGATATAATAAGGTTCTGATGATTATGCGTCGATTGATTAAAAAAAATCAAAAGAGACGACCAAATTAATCTGACAGAAATTGACGTTTGCTTGCTTTCGAACGAAGTTTGAAGCAACTATTGTTCATGCCTTTTCAATTGACTTTTACGCCCTTGACTTTTTCGTTTTGCGTGATCAAAATTTCATTCAAAAGTTTCAGCAGCTGTCACTACTGGCTGTTCACTACTAAAATGCAAATCAAATATGCTCCGAAATTTTAGTGAATTTAGTTACTCCCACCGAACTGTAGCAGGCTGTAAAGTTACTGCATGAAAAGCAGCAGATCCCCCTCTTGTCAAACCCTACCCCTCACTCGCTCGACCCCCATCCGCACTCTACGCCCCCATGCTAGCATATGAGTCCCAGCGCAGTACTACCGAAGCCAACCGGTCACCTGTAGTTTGAGAGCAATTCGCCCTACATTAGTCGGTTATGTTATCTTTTTTATTAAGGACTGAATTACATTGTTTTCAAACATTTACAGAGCAAAAAATTTGCTTCTAGAGTTTACCATCCTACTGGGCGACAAATGATCAAGACTATTTATCTGCCCTGTTAAAGCTGCAGAAGTTGTCAACAGTAATTATCTTAACGAAATAACTGTTTCGTCTCTCATTGAGTCTCTCAATTTATTTTCAGAAATGAAAGATCACTCTTCAATATGGAAAGATGATGTGAAATCAATGCTCCACGGATTAATTCGGATACGTGTCGCTTTGATAAAGTCGGCATTAGGGGAAACTTCACTTTCAATTGACTTCATTCAAAATACGTCTTTGAGAAGTATTTCTTTCAAAATACTTTTTAATTAAACAGTAAGCGTCAAGTTTTTTTTAATTGACTATATTTTAAATACAAAAAAAATGTCATTTTTGCGGCAACAATGTTTTTTCCATAAAAAAATTTCTATTAATAGCAGCCCTCATCTTCTCAGCCGGCTATTATAGTGCTCCTATTTTTACAATTCAAAGAATTTGAATTGTATTGGGGCGCTGTCTTTTTTACGACTCGAAGAGGAGTATTGGAGAAGTCCTTTTTTTTAATCACTTTAGTTGGAGTGAATTTTGAGGCAGGAAATGAAACGTGTGAAAAATTTTAGAGTGTTTTGGGTGCTGAACAAAAGTGAAGAGGGGAGCGAAAAGAGAGTGGTTTTTTGTTCATACCGCTGTTTTTGAGAGAGTGAGAAATTGATGTGTGAAAAAATTTTCTCTGAGCGAGCGAAATTTTTTTTGTTCACATGCGGCTTTTAAAAGCAGTTTTTTGCGATTTTTCTTGTTTATGAGGCTTGATTATGATATTGTATTGGATTTGGGCTCGTTCTGATAGGAATTGAAGGTTTCAAGTAGTTAATTTGAGTTTTATGCAAATTTGGAGGTTTTTGATCAGTTTTGCTGATTTTTCGACGAAATTTTAAGTATTTTGGCCTTCTGTTTTGTTTTACTGCTTTAAGTGCAATTTGCATAGAAGCTCGTTACTCAAAGATCATCAGGGATACAAATTGATTACAATTTTGTTGTTATAAATCATTTTTTCTGAAGAAAAATGACAGAAAAATTAGGAATTTTTTAACCACTTTTTTAAACACATCAGAGCAAATTTTGGCGACTTTTTGTTGCCTATTTCATCCAATTTAATGTTTTTTGTTGGTAACTTTTTCCCAAAAAAGGAGCATTTTAGTAGGAGTCGATACTATGAATTTGCACTTGAAGGCTTAGCAGGGCAGTTTTCATTTAAACAAATTATACAAATCTCTAATTCGTTAAAGAGTTTTTCTTAGTCTTTTTTTTAGTTTTTTGTTTAACGTTTCTCTGCAAGTACTAGGTGGGCGATTGATCTAGCCAAATCTATAACTAATTGATTTCTATGGGTTATGGATGGGAAGCTGCATGTTATCTGTTGTAGAGAATTTTGTTTGGATTTTTGGAGAATATTATTTTTTGATTTGGTCCTTTGTCAAGTTTCCAGTTCCCCAGTCTTTTCTTTGTGAATTGGTTACACTGTCTGTCGATTGATAATATGCTGGTGATGCATCTGATTAGTGTGAATAGTCAGATTTCTACTTCGAGTCGTTTCCGGAATTTTTCCGGCTATGTTTTTTTTAAGATCTGTTCACACATTTTCATGATTTTTGAAGTCAAATTGGAGTAGTGATTTTGGTCACGCCGAAACAGGAAATGGAGCGAAAAAGCGAGTGGTTTTGCGGCGTGAAATTTTTTTGCTCTAATTTTAAAGTAGAGTGAGAAAACGGTGTTTGAACAAAAATTCGGTTTCTCGGTAGTGGTTTTTTGTTCACATGCGGCACTTTCACTCTGATTTTTACTGTTTTTTCGATTTTTTGGATCGGATTTTTCTAAATGGTTTTCCCAATCCATTCACAGCTCATTCTAGGCCTAGTTTTTGTTTGAATTAAATTTTCATTTCTCGCTAGGTGTTTTTTTGTTCACATGCGGCATTTTGACATTGATTTTGTTTTTTTCTTATTTTTTTGTTCTGATTTTTTAAAAATGGTTTTCTGAATTCACTCATAGTCCTTTCTAGGTCTAGTTTTCGTGTTTAGTCAATGAAAATTCTTTGAATTGTACGTCAGGACTTGTCCTGCTATGTTTTTGATTTTTGTGTTTTACAGGGAGTTATCGAGGTTTAAATTTTTGTGAACATTCGACTGTTTTTGTTAATATTTTCAGTAATTTTTGCTAAAATTTGGCATATTTTCGCTAATATAAATCAAAATAAGTTAATAAGTCATAATAAATTTTTAACGGCAGAGTGTTGTCGTTAAAAATAGAAGAGCCTTGTTGAATTGTTTGATTGAAGATTGAAGTTTTTTTGGCTAAAATTTTGGATAAAATTTTCAAAATTCAAACTTTTTTCATCAAAAATGGCACAAAATATGCTTTTTTGGTCAACTTTAATAAAGTTTGCCAGACATAGTGACCTAGAAATCTTAACACAGACTCCCTAATCTCAAAAAGAGCGCTAGTTGCGATGCAAAACGTCGAATAAAAAAATGATTCGCTTTACCTCATTTTGCCGCTTTTTCAATATTTTGCGTGAAATCTTTTTGACTTCTCTAGGCTAGTTTCTCTTTTTTCATTCTGCTAAAAGTGATTTTGAACATCAGTTGCTCAGCAAAGCAATTCAAAATGAACAGAGTCAGTATAAAAATTGAAGTCAGAAATAGAAACGGGATAAACCCATAAAGCCCAATTTTAGATGCCCGCTATTTGAACGTCGTTCCTATAAGTCTTAGTTACCTCTTTCTAATGCTTATTGGTATTGATGGTAGCCCCTGTAGCCTCTCTCTAAGAAACAGAAGTATGTTCAGTTAAGAAATGCCATCAAAATAAATCGGACTTAAAAATGTTTTTGTACAAAAATCTTTTTTTTTCAATATCTATTCTTTCAATCCCAATCATGCTTATTGGAATCAACGGCGGCTGTTTTCCGGCAATCTGCCGGATATGTTTGTATGTTGTGATTAAAAACGGTGTGTGTAATCAACTTTAGAAATCCAGCAATACCATTTACAATTCTCGTTACGAATTTTAACTGATACTAAAAAGTATTAATCTACATAACGCTAACCAATTGACTTTTAAAAAATTTTAGTCAAAGACAGACTTAGCATATAATGATTTAATCATAACAACATTAATTATAGAAAATAGTTAATATGCTCAATTGTTTGTCAATTTTGTAAATAATGGAAAAAATGGTAAACATTTCATTTTGAGGTTTTTTAAAGGCCGACAATTGCAAGTAGCCAAGATGGCAATTATATTGGAGATATTTTTTGGCGATATTGCCGTTTTTCCTCATCAATATTTTTCCAATTTGCTACTTCTTTAAAATTAGGTGGTTGAATTTTCCACTAATGTGGAAAATTGTCGACAAATATTATCATTTGAAAAAAAAAACCAATCTCCCAACTTTAGAGTTCTATAATCAATTGAGCAGATTTCACGCGGAACTGAAGTTACTGCATGAAAAGCAATAGATCCCCCTCTTGTCAAGCCCTACCCCTCACTCGCTCGACCCCCACCCACACTCCGCGCCCCCATGCTAGCATATGAGTCCCAGCGCAGTACTACGGAAGCCAACCGCTCACCGGTAGTTTGAGAGCAATTCGCCCTACATTAATCGGTTATGTTATCCTTTTTTATTAAGGACTGAATTACTTTTTTTTCAAACATTTACAGAACAAAAAATTTGCTTCTAGAGTTTACCATCCTACTGGGCGACAAATGATCAAGACTATTTATCTGCCCTGTTAAAGCTGCAGAAGTTGTCAACAGTAATTATCTTAACGAAATAACTGTTTCGTCTCTCATTGAGTCTCTCAATTTATTTTCAGAAATGAAAGATCACTCTTCAATATGGAAAGATGATGTGAAATCAATGCTCCACGGATTAATTCGGATACGTGTCGCTTTGATAAAGTCGGCATTTGGGGAAACTTCACTTTCAATTGACTTCATTCAAAATACGTCTTTGAGAAGTATTTCTTTCAAAATACTTTTTAATTAAACAGTAAGCGTCAAGTTTTTTTTAATTGACTATATTTTAAATACAAAAAAAATCCATTTTTGCGGCAACAATGTTTTTTCCATGAAAACATTTTTTTTTTGTATGTTGTGATTAAAAATGGTGTGTGTAATCAACTTTAGAAATCCAGCAATACCATTTACAATTCTCGTTACGAATTTTAACTGATACTAAAAATTATTAATCTACATAACGCTAATCAATTGACTTTTAAAAAATTTTAATCAAAGACAGACTTAGCATATAATGATTTAATCTTAACAACATTAATTATAGAAAATAGTTAATATGCTCAATTGTTTGTCAATTTTGTAAATATTGGAAAAAAAATGGTAAACATTTCATTTTGAGGTTTTTAAAGGCCGACAATTGCAAGTAGCCAAGATGGCAATTATACTGGGGATATTTTTGGCGATATTGGCGTTTTTTCCTCATCAATGTTTTTCCAATTTGCTCCTTCTTTAAAATTAGGGTGGTTAAATTTTCTGCTGTGGGTAGTTGTCGACAAATATTATCAGTTGAAAAAAAACCAATCTCCCACTTTTGGAATTTCCAGATATGTTTATTTTACAGACATATCATGGCCCATCTTAAATTGATTTTTTTTCTAAGGTAAGATTTTATCATTTGAGTATGTCTGCTTTACTCTGTGACTTGTTGCGCCACTGTTCTAAACTGTCTTTGACAATTTCCGTTCAGAAAAATATGATCTTTGCTGAATTTTTTTTTATAAGTGATCTTCATTTTCTCAAACCAAATAAGCATTTTGTTTTGATAACTTCGTAACTCTCGAAATTATTATTATCTCACTTAAGAAATAAGAATTTTTCAGAATATTTTTCGTAAATTTTCGTTCTGCCATCATTTTCATTTCCTCTATTATTAGCTCACTTTGCAACACAACAGGGCGTCATATTTACTGGTTATGGGTCCTTGTAATTATTAAATCTTCTGTCATTGTAGAAGTTTGTCGTCTTTGAGGTTACTGACGTTCCCTTTTACTAAACTTCTCTCTAAAATAAGCTGGGTGGGCATCGTTTCTGTTTTGAGGGAGTTTTCTGAACTGATGCTAACGTTAAAATGGCTTAACCGATCATTTTGAGGCTTCTAGAAGTGATGCAAATTATTCTTTTTCTTGCAAAATTATTTTTGGCAGAAATTTGTTTTTCAAGGTCAGAAACAATGTGTTTGTTCTAAAAAGAATTAGGTTCTCTCCGTTTACAGTTTCGGCTAAGTTTATAATGTTTGACATGAATTCTTCGTTTTTCTAATTTAATGCTGCTTTTAACTGCTTCAATTTGTATCTCAATTTTTTCAAAGTTTTTGGCGAAACTCGGTTTTAAGCAAAGATCTTAAAAAGGTAGTTTTTGAACTGAAATTTATTCCAACAGAATAATGTTTGAACATGCTTTTTTCTTGAATAAAACAAATGTTTTTGCAAATTTAGCTCAAAATCTTTAATTTGTTTCAAAAGCAATACACCACTACACCACAGTAGTAGTTCATAGGAATGAATTCACATTTCTAGACAAACCCTTGTTTTTTTACAAACCGTGTTAAGTTCGAAAATAGTTTTAGCTCGCACATTTTTACAATTTTCGAACATTTTGTTTGGCGAAAATTGAAGGTCAAAATACAGCTAACAGAAAAATTTATGCCAATAATTCCGATGATCTCTCTAAATAAAGAGCAAAATTGCACTTGTGAGAACGCATCATTTTCTACTGAAACTGAGTTATGCTGAAACTGGTGATTTTGTAAAAAGTTTCAGAAGCATTTTGAGCTCTAAAATAGGGGTCACCGTACTCCTGAAAAACAGTAAAAACTGCAATGGTTTTTATATAGTTTCACCAGAAGACACGTGCTTTCAGAGATGGAAATTGCTGATTTTTTCCTTCATCAGCAGAAAGTATTTTTTTGCCCCTTCCGCATTTTATCTAGCAATATATTTGTTTGGTTTAGGTTTGTTGAGCAGTTGATATTCCAACTGTTTCACAGTACTTTACAGAATCCCGTTTTTGACAAGTCATCTCTAGCTAAACTATAGGAAAACTGATTTTTTGTAAATTTCGATTCTAATTTTGAAAACTAAGCATCAAGAATTTTAGAATATTCTTATAAAATGACAAATTTAGGACTTTTTGAACATAATTTATAAAAAAATGTATAGTCAGGAAAACAAAATTCAGCAATTTTCAACAATTGATTATAATAACCGGGTTGCATAATAAAATCTCAATTCATTAAGTTTGGAATGTGGACTTATGGGGAAAAGGAAAAGAGTTTTTTTGTAGGCAAGCAGTTCAAGTTGCATGTTTTTTTTGTATTTTCAAAGAGTTATATGAACATTTCTTGAGCCTTAAAATTTACAGACATTTGTCAGTTATCAAAAATGTTTTTGAAAAAATTTTTAATGCTCCATGGCAGTGGAAAGAACAGCAACTAAGAAAATGTCAATAATATTTTTTGGCTTTTCTTTTAATTGTTCCAACCCCTCTTGAGCGGGAAGGAACTATATACTCAAATGGGTTTTTTGTTCAGTCAATTTTGACGATCGACATATTCATCGCAGAGTTAAGACTGGTATCATTAGAAACTTGTCCAGTGTATAATATGGAATTAAAAAGATTTTTTTAATTTTCGTTTTTTACAGAGTTATCGAGGTTTAAAATTTGAGAAAATAGTGTTAATTCCGGTGAGATTTTATTCATATTTTCGGGAATTTTTGACAAAAGTTTGGCAATTTTGCTAAAATTTAATATTTTTTTAGAAAGTGTTGTTGATTTTTGTTTGTAAAGACAAAAAAAACTTTTTTGTAGGCTATTTTTATTAATTTTTTTGTCAAAAATTCTGGCTAAATTTTTTTGTCAAAATTTCTGGCAAAAATTTTGGCACGAAATAAGTTTCTTTAGTCCAGTTTAATTAAATTTTCAGGAAGTACAGACCCAAACACCACTAACACAATCTTTTTAAACTCAAAACGGGGCTTTATCTACTTCAAATTCCGTGGAAATTGCTCTGTAATTAAAACTTTGCCGTTTTTTGCTAAATTTATTCGTTGATTATCAAAAACGCAGCATCTATTTTTGAGTTTTTAACTAACAAAATATTAATATCTAGAACCTTGAAATGATTAAGTGTTCCAAATGGACAAACAACATTTTTGAATCAATCTTGGATTGGTGTAATCCAAAAATATTCGGATTGTAATCAGTCGGTCTTTTAAATAAAAAAATCGATCTTTTCTACATTAATTAAATAACAGAAAATTTCACAGCAAAGCTAACTCGTGATGGGTCCAATTGGATTCCTACATATCTCCACTTTTTTGTATCTAGTTGATTATTTGAAAGCTTATGGTTCTTTTGACTTTTAAAAGAATTTGATTTTTAGGCAAATAATGACTTTTTGAAATTTGCCTCTATGTTTCTCTTAATTTAGTTAACTCGGAGCTTATTGTCAGCAATGAAAGAATGCTTCTTCTTTCTTTTGAAATCGAATTCAATCTTTATTTTTTTGCCTTAAGTTTTGGTTTTCTGGCTTTGTTATTACTAGATTTCACATTTTTTAATTTTTTTTAGGTATTTGCCGATTTTTCACGTTTTCTAGTTTTGTCACATTATCACTTTATTGACAGTTCTTATATCACATTATTGGCTTTCAAAATAAGGCACAATTGATAATCTTAAAATCCTTGAAGATGTAAAATATGATTTTAACGGCCTTGACACTACTTTCTCGAAGAATTTATTTCAACTTGTTATATTTTGTTATTAACTGTCCTTTTTCCTTTGTCTTTTTAGTCATATGAAAATTCCAGTACAATGACCCGGTTTCATTGGCCTTTAATGGAAGAATAGAAGACCCGATTTTCTGATATTAGTAGATAGCTGATGGCTTTCATGACTCTGAAAACAATCGTTTTATAAACTAAAAAAACACTTTGTAACTTCGCAATTTTGCTCCTTTTATTGTCTGTTTGTTATCTATTCTCGTGTATTACAATCCAAATATGAAATCATTGTTGTGATAGGAAGGTTTCAAGAGGGATTGGTGTCACACAATCTAATGTTTTTAAAGATATTGTTGACTTTAGTGGCTTCGACACGGAAAAAAAGTAAATTAATTTTTGATTTTTGTCGTGTTTGACGTTCTTTTTGTAGACGTAAGACATATTCTGGATAATTTCAGTTCTCAAGGGCATGCTTTGGGAGAACAATTGAACCTTTTTAATTATTTTATTCTGTAATTAATGGCGTTCATGTCTTTGGAAATAGTTTTTTCGAAAAAAAATTAAAGTGTTACTTAATTTTGATTTTTTCAAATATATCTACCTACCTTCATTGTTGAGAGGTTACATAATAATTTATCGGTGCTCAAAGAATGTGCAATCTAACTTATATTGATGGCCATAGTGTGGCTTTACGATTTCGGAAGCATTTTCTGCCAAGTTTTATTGATTTTTTGTTTGTTGTCTATTTGTTGTTCTTTTTGTAACAATATAAAAAATTGAATACCGGCATTTTTTCAATTCTTTCTATAGAAGCATTGGTTTTTGTACACCTAGGGGAAATTTTAGTTGATTTCTAACGATTTTTATTACTTTTTAATTAATTGTTTTTTAAAAAAGCGAAATTTTCAACTTTACTGTTTTTGTTCTTTTTTGTCTAATTGTTACCAAGCCTTTTAATTGACTGCTCCCATATCTTTTCTGGTGAATTACAAGTTAATTTGTTTAATATCAGTTTTATCTTACGCTTTTTTGACTTTGTTATTAAATTTTGTTTTTTAAAACGGACATGAAGTTTTTTGATGTAATTAATTTTTGTTGTTTTTGTTTGATGTCGCTGTTCGTCTTGACTCGCTTTCTTAATATTTGCACATATCATCAATCTAATGCACTATTTTTACTATCAATATCTATAGCATTCGAATAATTAAGTGTTCCGTATGAACAAACAGCATTAGCAGGGCTTTTTTTTACCAATCTTGAACTGGTATAATCCAAAAATAATTCGGATTGTAATAAGTCGATCTTTTTATTAAAAAAAAATGGAACTTTTCTTCATTAATTAAACAGAACTTTTCAAACAAAGCTAACTAATGATAGGTCCAATTGGTTTCAGAATTAGCTCCACATTTTTGTATCTAATTGATTACTTGAAAGCTTATGGTCCTTTTGACTTTTAAAAGTATTTGATTTTTAAGCAAATAATGACTTATTGAAATTTGCCTCTATTTTTCTCTTAATTTGGTCAACTTGTAGCTTATTGTCAGCAATGAGAGAATGCTTCTTCTTTCTATTGAAATCTAATTCAATCTTTTTTGCGGTTTTACGCCTTAGGATATGGTTATTTTTGCTTTGATACTACTAGAATTCAATTTTTCTTTGATTTTTAGGTATTTGCCCATTTTTCACGTTTTCTAGGTTTGTCACATTATCACGTTATTGACGGTTCAAATATCACATTATTGGCTTTCAAAATAAGGCACAATTGATAATCTTAAAATCCTTGAAGATATAGATTAAGATTTCAAAGGCTTCGACACTACTTTCTCGAAGAACTTATTTGAATTTTTAAAAATTTTTTGGTTAATTGTCGTTTTCAATTGTCTTTTCAGTCGTATGAATTTTCCTAAAATAATTGTTTTAAAAAATAGCGATTTTTACAAGTTTACTGTTTTCGTGATTTATTGTCGAATTGTTACCAAGCCTTTTTATTGAGTAGTCCCATATCTTTTCTGGTGGATTAAAACTTTTTTTGTTTAATATCAGTTTTATCTGACGCTATTTTGACTTTGTTATTAAGTTTTGTTTTTTAAATTGGACATGAAGTTTTTATTGTATTTAGTTTTTGTTGTTGATGTTTGATTTTGATGTTCGTCTTGACTTGCTTGCTTAATATTTGCACATCTCGTCAATCTAATGCACCATTATTCACTCCACAACTGAAGCTTTGGAGGCTATCTTTTCGTTCATATACCAATTTAAAAAATACTTGAATTTTTGGGTCTTTCTATGTTCCTCATTTGGTAGACAATCATGCCAAAATTGTGGATGAGCGTGGTCGGAACCTTATGTGCAATTGCACATTACCGAGTCGCCTTGTTGATAATTAATTTCTCAACTAACAGTAGTTCCCTGTTTGAAGTACAAGTTGCTAGAAATGTCTACTACGTTCTGATTTTGTGAAAGCTCAGATTGTCCCTAAATTTTGTTCATTCAGACTGAACTTATAATCAGTTTTACAATCGGAAAACTTTTTAAATGTTATATATTTTTTGAAAACATTGTGCTCGTTTGATAAGTATTTTTTGCAGAGAGAATAAAATTGATGTTTTTGCACTAGTATTTGCTCAATTTCTTCTACTGTTTTAAGCTGTGGAGTACTGAATCTAATGTTTTTTTTACAGAAATGATTGTTAGAGTTTGATATTTAATTCCATAATGCATAAAACTTCTTCGAGAATTAAAAACAAATGAGAGAAATAAAAAAAATTAAAGGGCTGTTTAAGGATCGACTCTGTTTTTAAGATCTTTTGAATGATAATACCACTTTTCTCTTTGACAAAGATGTCGATCGGACAGAATTGGTTGATAAAAAAAAACAGCCTGGCTGGCTTGAAGTTCCTAACCCCTAAATAAATCTCGAGATCGGAACAAAACATTGACCATACAAACATGGAGTGGATATAAAGAGAATAATAAGGGAAGAGTGAATATTACCAATGAGCTGAATACATTTTTGTCACGTACCTTGTGCAGTTGTGATTGGTAAGTATAGCACATATAATAGCAATAAAGTCGCAAATATGAAATTTTTGTCAAAAAGGCTGGCCATAGCAGAAGCAGGTTTCTCACAGTTTAAGTTCATCCTTGGTTTCATGTGTGAGAAATGTTGGTTGGTTCGTAGCTGCTTAACTGATTGGATTAGTAATAATAACCAATAATGAATCGAAACTCAGTTAATATTGACCGGTGAAGAGCTATGACGCCAATGGTCTGACTGATAAAAGGTCTTTCTCTGTTTTGTTAAATCTAATATTCAACACTTTAATTCTGGGAGATTTGACTTGCGGTTTTGAGAATTAATTATCTTCAAGGATTTTATGAGCTTAAAAGGCGGTTCCTGTTTACGCAATCGATTTTAATAAAGGTATTTTCAATTGCAGGAAATTGGTGGAGTGAAATGTAAACAGTAGTGTTTGATGAATTTGTGGACACGCAATGGTTGGAAAGGGTCAATTTTGTTTGATCACGCCTTCTCTGTCTTTTCACCAGATTTCGTCACAATGGGTGGAGCGCGTCTAGGACAGTCTGAAAAAAATTTTAAAAATAAATTTTCACTCTCAAAACGCAATTAAATTAATGGCA
Organism: Convolutriloba macropyga; assembly: GCF_964194025.1. Taxonomy (NCBI): domain Eukaryota; kingdom Metazoa; phylum Xenacoelomorpha; order Acoela; family Convolutidae; genus Convolutriloba; species Convolutriloba macropyga. The sequence goes on along the minus strand of NC_134470.1, from coordinate 47,434,477 downwards.
ATACTTGCAGGGCTATTATAGCGGCAACAGATTTCCAACTTCAAATGGAAAATTATTTGAAGTATTGATCAGATAGAAAAAAGAAATTACATGTTTATGTTTAAATGATAATTTTTTGTCTGCAAATTCTCGAGATATCTGAGATAGACTCTTTAACAGATGAAAAAGAACTAATGTATTTGATCTTCTGAATTATCACTTTTTGCAGAAACATGTTCCTTGATCTATCTTCTGCTGATTTCATCACGTTTTAATCTAAATTAAATGTTTCATGATTGCAGCTTTTCTCCTTTTTTGCAAATTACTCGGTCGCTTTGTGTGGGAAAAAATCATGGAAAAATACCCCCAATGTAAATAAACGCCCACTTGAATGTTAAAGAGATCCGCATTTAGCGCATTTGGCCATGCCGTTGCGGTTCGTGGGACTTGATACGAATCTATCGAAACCGAAAAAAATCACGACTTAATTTTAATGCTAATTTTAATGGGGGGGGGGGTGTTAATTCTGTAAAGGCTAATTTCCATGGAGTTTATGCCAGACCCTACAAGATACTGCTCGAAACAGCGACATTGAATTCTCACGAGCAACATTTTTGTTTCAAGCCTTGGTGATTAAACTGATGCAAAATAGTCGTAATCATAAAACCGAGCAAAGAATCAAAAGTTTTATCTCGTAAACTTTTTCTTAGATAGAAAAATTGCTCACCGCTTTCGATAGTGCTTCTTAAAAATATTTAAAAACTGCAAACAGTTAACAACAGATTCTAATTCTTTCACCTAGCCGTTTTTTACCCGCAGGTAGAAAAGGAAAATTAAGAAGCTGTGAAAGGAAATTTGATTCCAGCGTTAATTATATGCCTAAATTTGAAAAGAATTCACGCTTGGCATGTTGTAAAAGTATTCCCGAGAGAGGGAGGATGTACTAAATAATTAATGTTGATTGAAGTGGTAATGTCAAAGGGGTAAATTAAGACATTTATTCTCGAGGCTTTTCCAAATACAACAGCTGAATACCGCTCGGGCAAAGACAGTGTGATTAACCCATATGCAAATTTTTATTAGATGAGTTTGATGAGAATTTTTTAGGTGAGTTCTACGGAGCTGAAAGATCTGTTGTGCTAGCGTACAAAATAGTTGCCAAACATCTCTCTGAAGATCTAATGTGTGTTAAATTTTTCATTGTCAAACAAGGAAGCTCGGTAATGTGGGCTTGCACACATTATTCCGACCCCGCTCATCCAAATTGTTGGCTTAATTGTCTACCACTTGAGGAAGAGTATAAAAACTTTAAAAAATTAAAATACTGTTCAAAAATAATTGGTTTATAAAAAAATTGATTCCTACTTAAATCACTTAAAGTAAATAATGCAACATCAGAGGGTGGATTAGACCTGCCATTACTAAGACTACAAGACAAGACAAACAAAATCGAATAACAAACTTTTACTTCCAAAACTCAATGCCTTCTTCGGAGTTAACGAAGATAGTGTCAGCAGTTTTCAGGTGCATTAATCCGGCAAATTTAAACGAAGTGGACTAAAGCTTATGCCATTTTTGATGAAAAAAGGCTGAATTTTGAGAAACTTAGCAAACATTTTGGCCGAAAAATTGAATCAGATATTTCGACAACACTCGAGGTAAAACCAACAACACTCGTAAACAATTTTAACAGGTTTTTCAGCAAAAATGGGAAAATATTGCGTAAAACTACGGAACAAGCGAGCATAACCAACGAAAATCAGTCAAATGTTCACAAAATTTTAAACCCTGATAACTTTATGGAAAAAAAAGAATTCTTTTAATTAAATATTCGACTCTGGTCGGGCTTTCTGATGATAGCACTCAAAACTGTCTACGATGAAAATATCGGTCAAAATTGTATGAACAAAAAAAGCATTTGAGTATATTAAGCTCCATCGCCACTATAGTGGGTCGGAAGGATTAGAATGAAACCCATTGGAGTTTATCCATATTAATATGAAAACTATGTACACAGCTCGTTAGCATTATCTCTACCTCTAAGCCCTGAAACTTTTTTACAGTGATCTCGGCTTGGACTTCCTCAGAAATGTTATCAAATCTTATGTGAAGTATATTTATAGTAATCTTTCACTTAATACAATCCAAGGTTATTCAACCACAGTTTTGTAGGCTGGAACTTTATCTCGCTAAAATTTTTTTTGTTGACGTTTTGCGTGGAAGAGCTGAAGGTGGTATCGTTGAAAAGCTCGCAAAATTTTATTCCATCTGGTAAAATAGAATTTTGAAATTTCGTTTACTTTGGAAGAAAACATTTTTTTGGATTTTTGCCTCAGAATTGCACACCTTTTGTGCAGAATTATATTCCTTTCGAAAAAAATCAATCCTGCGTGTGTGTGTGTGTGTGTGTGTGTGTGTGTGTGTGTGTGTGTGTGTGAGAGAGAGAGAGAGATAGAGAGAGCACATCTGTGCGTGTGTGCGTAGAAATATATTTGGGAACGCGTGTCAATTGGATATAAAAGTGGAATGCTTTACTACCCCCGAACAGTAAAGAAGAACAATGCTTTAGAGAAGATTTCCTAAGTGTAACAGTACATAAACTAAGAAAAGTTAAACAGAGCAAGATGATTGATTCGTTTTTGCATGAAAATATAGACAACTATTTTAAATTTGATGGTCTCTCTGAATGTCGGCATTCAATGTGCTTTCCAGATTGAAAATTAGAATTTCAAAATTCTTTTTTAAAGTATCCGTATTTTGAAAATTATCCGTGTTTTGAGAAAAACTTTCTTGCATTCTCTAACCTGTTGTTTGAAACAGACTAAAATAGAATTTTCCGGAATGGAATTAAAGATGGTATATATAATGAATGTTATCACTCAAACTTTTGTTACGTCAAGAAAAATTTTAAACCTTGGGGTGAAGTCTAGTTTTCAAAAAACTTCAAGGGGCTATAACAACCGTTTGATAACGAATAATAATCAACAGCAAAAGAACCAATGCTTGCAATGACCACAGTTTCATAACTTACCGATGTAAAATTACGTAACGTCCAATTACAAAATCTGCTTCGTCAAAAGACAAAGTTTTTACACTCTTTTTTATCACCACTGTTGTTTTATAAAAAGTGGCGATGATAGAGTGTGATAAGATTGAGTGTGATAGAGTGTGATAGTCCAGTCAAACCAACGCGTGATAAAGTTTTTCAACTGTTGTAATCGCAACGAGAGATCGACAAATCCCTTACCACGCAGCTGTTATTGCCCTCCTAAAATTATTCAATTACTGGACTTTGCCTCGGATTTAAGTAAATTCACGGTGGCAATAGCAGCTGTCTGGCAATATTCATTAACACACCGTAACTATGGCCATCATTTAGAGGTTAGCAAACTCCGAGGCAATGATGCGCCAATAAGATTTTGTATGACTATTGTTAATATAACGGGATCACTTTGTGTTACTTGTTACCAACAAAAAACAATTTCGTTTTCCTCTATTAAATACATTTAAAAAGGCAAAAGATAAAAAAGTAATGTACAGTAAAGAGTACACCTTTATGTGAAACTTAAAAAAATTATATTAGTTACTCAAAGAACTTGTAAAAGCCAGCTTGAAAATTTTGAACAATTTCCTATGTACAGCGTGAAGATATGCAATGTATTTGAAGTCTGATTTCGAATCTTTTCAATGACAGCCTACATATCAGTTACATTTGGGTCCTTCAAAAAATTTTTTTCTAAAAATGTTGTTTTGATTCGTTTTCAAGGCAGCTCTCGATGTTGTTTGAAGTCTGATACTAGAAGTCAGACTCGGGAAAAAGAATGGCTGATGCAACAAAAGAATCACTTAAAAACTAATTGTTTTTTTACTATTTTGAACGCGAGTGTTTTTGACTTGTAATGTTTTTTTTTTCTGATAGCGGATAACTTCATGACCAAGTTTGAGATCTGTCGCCTTAGTGTACTTTCTCTTTATTTAAATTTTTCGATACAATTGTCACTCCAACGTTTTGATCAACATTTGTTGCAACCCCGACAATGTTAAATCTGAATAATATATATGACTTAAAAAAGTTTCTTTTAGCAAAAATCGTCTTGTCTTCACCCGTAAGCTTTCACCTAATTTCCTCAAAACTTTGATTCCACAGGCCATTTTCTGAAGTATCTTCTTCAATTCTTCATGAGATTTTAGTTTGCTGTCAATAACTATGCCAATGTACTTCAAACTCAGTGATTCTGCCTTTATTTCAGTGTCGGTATTCAAAACGGTTTTTGTCCAGCTCTTGTTTGTACTGAAAGCCATTTATTTCCTTTTTTTGTTTGATCAACAATGCTTGGACTTTGTAGAAAAATTGTTAATCTTGATATATTGTGCTAAAGCTTTTTTGACGAAGGGCAATCAAAGTTTAATATAAATAAAAGTGTCGTCTTCCACTAAGCTAGGTCTTCCACCCAGAGGTTAACCAACAGAGAACATAAAATTATGTGTAAATTCTCTTCTCAAAGCCGCCCAATTGTATTGAAATCCATTAAGGAGAACCCTTTGCGTCCTTCTTAAATAATTTCTGTTACTATCAAAATGCTATTGTGTTAGTCAAAATATAGATCTTCTAGTCTCCGTAAAGAGTAGAAAGTCACCGTTCCTGCTTTCACAAGCATTTTGAAGGATCTAAAATTGTACCTGTCAGTGTTTTCTTTGTTAAGTTCCAATCTCATTCGTTGTGAAGAGCTTAAAATAGCAACAACTCATGAAATTTGTATTCTGTAGCCCAAAGTGGTTGACAGACAATTTTTTCTCTCATAAAAAATTTTATTTGCAAACCAGACGCTATTTCAACGATTTTGAACAAAGCGGAACCGACTGAAATAAACCTGTATTCGACTGATCTCCGAGAACTCCTGTTTTGGAAACAGGAGTTACACATTATTTTTAGATATTGAGAATATTTCCCTTCAGTGTTGAATAGATTAGTCAGATAACACAAGAGATCCACAAAAGCTGGCTTAGCATCATTAATTGCCCGTGCAATTATTTTTGAAGGACAGAGAGATAAATGCTATTCAATGAATCTAGGAGAAAATTGGATGCATTAGTTTCCTTCGTTGTTATATAACGGAAATCCAAACGCTTCTTCAGAACAGTTTTAGAGGGAATGATGAAGTTTGTTGTTTATAGCCTAAGAAATCCCCATGGTTTGAAATCTTTCAATTAGTAGATTTGCAATTTCTTTTAGGCGTTTTTAGCATTTTACCAAAACAGTTAAATAAAGCTTGGATTTTTTTAAATTATTTCTTTGTTACAGATGGTTTCATTGAAATTCCATCTGAATTCTTCATTACTCAACTCAAGAAAACTTCAGAGAATTGTTTTTTTTGATGAAGTAGATTGTTTTAGTTTTAAATTTGCCCTCTAATGTAATTGTATTGTATCCCAGTTCAGTTCTTTTTCTTGAAGCAGAAACTCTGATTGGTCTTTTCTAACATAACAAGTTAACATTCAAACGTGTAGTGCTGAAGCTAGTTCGATGACTTTTTGAAATTCGTTTTACATCTCATCTCATTTCACTGTACCTTAAAAGTGTTTTATATTTTTTCAGTCTATATTTTTTTAAACCTTTCGGAACACAGTGGCTGATTATTTTTTGACAAAAAAGGTTTCTTTGTTATTTTTTGACTTTAGCAACTGATACTTAAGAATAACAGTGGTTGCTAAATGATCAACTTTCAACTTTGTATCTGCTACTCTGCTGGGTTCATGATAGTCTGTTATGATGCAATCAGTTATGGTTGACGAAGAGTTAGTCTTTCTTGTAGCAGCATCAATATTGGTTTGTTTAAGATCGTTCGGAAAAATTTCAAATTGAAGGCGACTTTTATCGCGTTTTGTAAACAAAAGTTTAGATTGTAGCCTACTCGTTTCGCCTTTTTCGATGAAATGCGATGAGCAGCGAAAATTTTGATTATCTGTTTGCCAAAACTCGTTGGTCAAAACAGTAGACTGAAATGATTTACCTGTTACAGACGATTTTGTTTCCTCTTGGTTTCGTTGAAATGGAGGATCTTTTCTGTTTTGATTTGCACCCCCATGTCCATTTGCACCCCCACTTACACGTGCTATAGCATATTGTTTGCAATTATTGTTTTCATACAATTACAAATACAATTATGCAAAAACGGCATTTACAATATAATTATGCTGCGAACTTATGAAATTAACACATTTGCAGTAATTCAAATTTGCTTATAATGTAAGCAGACAAAAATCCATCCAATCTTGTACCGTTGGCGGCAACTTATTGTACCTAAACTGAAGGATCTATAAGGACGAAAAAGTAATTTTTGGGGGGTGCAAATAGACTGGTTATCTAGGACTGGGGGGATGCGAAATGGAGTGTTCAATCAACATAAAAAACATTTTCAGACATTTTGCATACTTTTCCCTGAACTCGGGTGAACGTTTTTCGTTTAGTAAACATGTTAAAGCAAACCACTGTTTTTGTTCAACGCTCGTTGCAGCTAAAACAGAAGATTTACTTATAACTGTTACCTATTGATTCTGTTGCATGACATCTGAGTTTTTTTGTTTACAATGGTTGTTTTATATTTAAAAATGAATCCTTTCAACTATCTCTAAGACATTGACGCGCAAGTTAATTTCAATCTGACAACCAAACATACCAAAAAAATATGTTTTTTCTTAACAGGATATATTTTTTGGAGGATTGAAAGCCAAAGGCAGTGTAAATTGACCTTTTTGTTCTTTCAAAGAGTGACTCAATAAAAGATTGTAAGCTCAACGCCTGAACTTTAATTAGAATATCGAATTGCACCAAAAGGTACTCACATTTCGGTCCGTACACAGAAGTTAGTTGTCAATTAATAAGATAAAATGCCACGCAAGCTCTTTTCTTTGGGGACTTCAAAATTGCAACTTTTTGGCCAGGTTCACAATTATACAATTATGGAAATCTATGGTAAAGAACTTTCAAGATAAATTAGGCTTATCATGAATGCATTCAAGTCAAAAAAGAGAATTGATCTTGTCAAAAGAGCATGGAGTCATTGTTAATATTAGAACAGGCAGATAAGAAATAAAAGTTCAATTCCCAAATAGGCTAGAATAGGATAATAAACCTCACCCACGCGGACTGTGTGTTCTTCAATTCTTAATTGAATTGGGTCAATTGAAATGAGACAACAACTTTTTCACTATAATAAGTCTGTTTTAATAAGCCATTTTCGATAATGAAAGACAAATGAGGATATTTTTGACAATTTTTGATTTTCATACACAATGGAACTACGCGTTTTGAATATAGCGTGCGGGCTTATCATAATTTATACTCATGTATCTTTCAAAATACTCGTTATGCTTGGTGCGGGTGGTGGATTGCTTAGTTTTAGAATTATTAGCTGACTAGATATTGACTATTTTTCATATTTCACTTGTGAGACATCACTGTGACAGCATTTTCACCTCTCGAATATGGCTATCCTTGTCATTGTAATAGATCTATAGATGAGTTTACTTGTTCTTTGCAGTTCATTGAAAAGAAGTTAATAAAAAACGGATGATAAAAACAAGTGAACAGATCGGAAAGTGGCGATCAATGAATGAATATTATTAACAGATTATATTGCTATACATAGTTTTTTGTAAGTCTACACTTAACAGAGGTGCGGTAACGTATTCGTGCGCACAGAATATTCTGATCCTTTCTCGTCATCAAATTTGTGCTCGAAGAACAAAGAAGCGAAACAAGAATCATTTGATAGTTTATATCTTGATCGACTCCCGAATACAAGCTGTGTTCTATTACATGAAAACAGATAATTTAAATGGAAATTTAAAACTTATGGCAAAAATCTGTCCAAAAACACAAAACCCAGCAAACTCTTCAAAAAATCTAATAAGCAGAACAAAAAACTTTTAATTACATAGAACCGAGAATGTCAAAAATGGAAGATCAACAATATGTCCTTTCAAGATGTCTTATTAGACGTCAGCAGTCAATACAAGAAGAATAACTTATTCCACAAGTTAACACTAGCCGCCTCATCGAATCAGCGGAAAACACATCTCAGGAAGAAGTGTGTGACCCAGGCCGGCCCTGATCAGAATGACTTGGGTCGCGCACTTACCCTTCGTGCGACCGCTCCACAGTCTGATCAGAACCCCGCCCAGAATCTGGTTAGTGTGACCATAGCGTGGTCTAGGGTCTGAATACTTTTAATTCTTTTATGGTATGATCTGGATTGTCTGATCAAAGCCCTTTCCAAAGTCTATAGGTCTGATCAGAAACCTTTCCAAACTCTGGAGAGTCTGCTCTGAACTAAGAGGTCCAACCGAAAACACGACCAGTCCCCAGATTAAAAGAAAAGATAATTAACCCACGAGTTTTTCTGAAGAGCACATCTCAATTTTACTTGATTAAAATCAAAGACCACGCTAAAAACTAACTTTTGGCAATTGCTAATGAGCCGAAATTTTTCTTTGTTTGGAATTATTATTTTTCATTCAAGAACCCAAAAAACCATATATGTAAAATGACGACTACTTTTCTGAAAATAATACATTATACCAAAGATCACTGCTCCTTCAACAGTTAGAAGTCTTAGTCGGGGTACCCCCAGTGCGCAACTCAAGTTGGTCTGGCACCCCCATTGAGCAACTGAAGTCCGTCTGGCGCCCCAGTACGCGACTGAAGTCTGCCTGATCAGAGCAGATTTTGGTCTAAATGGTCTGATCACAGCTGGCTTGGGCGGCGAAACTCAACCGGGGATATCGGCCTTAACTTTATGCTTGCAATTTTAGGAAAATGGAGAAATATATCCAACGAAAAAAGGATATATTACAACGGAATTTAAGTATCAATGTTGGCAATCAACCTAAAACTGACTAAAAGTAAAGAACATTGATCAACCTGAATAAACACAAAAAAAATATTGAAGTTGGTAAAGCCGAAAATGGAACAAAAATTTAGAAATTGTAAAGCTGACAATGGATAAGCTAGAAATTATAGTAAAGCTAACAATGGAAAAAAATGTTAAATAGAAACAGTTTCTTATATAAGCACTTTTTGAAAAATTTAACAAAACACATCGTGAAGGCTTTTAAAGAACATAGTGGTCAGTTTCAAATTGTATAACTTGATGAAATGCATGTAAGGCATCCGCCATCTATCCTTTTTAGCGTTTTCGGGTTCTCAGAGTCTGCGAGAAAAAAGTACTCTTCCTCAACTTTTCAAAGTAACTATTTACCTTGTGCTCAGTCACTATTTTTCCAGATTTTTACAACTACTTAAATGTTTGCTAGTTCTTAAAAAATGAAAGGGGATACAACAATAAAGATTTTAAGAAATGGAGGGACTTATAATTTGGCAATCAATAACTAACATATAGAAAACTCCCTTTTGAGAAATCAAAACGGTTTTAATTTTTGTTACAGAAGGCTGATGAAATCAGTTGATTATAATTGATAGTTACAAAGTGGAAATATGTTTGCTAAAATTGGATTGTTGGCCGCCAAATTGTCTGTATTTGGAAGAATTAGCCAAAATTATCAGCATTGCTTCATGCCTAACATCTTAGCAATTAACTGTTTGTACTTGATAAAACTGACGTGATTTTTAACGTAACTGACAAAAATGACAAAATGATCAAACAAAACGAACACAATTTTTTTCAAAATACTTTGAAACTGAAAAAGTTCTCAAAAATGGACTGAAATGATTCCACTCATTTTTTTTCTGTGGGAAATTTATTGATCGGCGAAAGTTGGCTGAATAAACAAAACTTTGAGCATACAAACAGTGGGGTCAAGAAAACACTAAGGCGCCAGAAACCTCGACAAGGAGGTTTGCTAATGTGCATTGGCACTCAATGTTCCGACCCCGCATATCCGCATCTGTGGCAAAATTGTCTGTCAAATGAAGTTGAGATATAATACCTTCAAAATATAAAGAAAGTAATTGAATTTTATTATTGACATTTTGACTGAGTCAAAAAAGACAAACGTGTATACAAAAATAGGTTAAAATAAGATAAATGAAATCGAACTTCTTGATTTATCTAGACTGAACTTTAGTACATAAAAAAAGGACACATATGAATATAACTTTAATGCATTTTTTTCCAATTAGAAAAAGCACATTCCTTTTTCAATTTACAAGTAATTATACCAGACAAAAAACTTAATTCCAGTAAACAACTTCTATCCCATTTTCAAACTGATTTTCAAGCATAGATGTCTTTAAAGTAATAAATGCATTTTTATCAAACTTGTGTGGCCTCTATTTAATTTGGATTGAGCTTCTAATTCTCAATTTAGATTTATATGTAATAGTAGATTTTTTTATAAAGAAGTCGACAAAATGTCCAATCCGCAAAAAAATGTAAACTGATTCTTGATTAACTCAGAAACCATTATTAAGACAAATTTGGAAACTTTTCTTGAAATCAAATAAAACTGTTAAAAATCGTTTATTACACTTCGTTAGAGAGCCGTGAAAAACTATAATTCACAAGACTAACTGACAACAAAACAAAAAGACAAGCGGCGAAACTCAAAAAGTCACGTGTCACGTATATTTTTCGAAAAAAGGTAGTGCTTAAATCGTAAAGTGCTTTCAAATAAATTGAAGACATCAAATGACCCCAAGAATGCCACATTAGAGTGGCTAATGTTATCATCTCCCAATAATGAGACTAAAGGAAAGGACAACAAAAAACAAAACTTTTTTGGCAAGATTCAAATCTTAACGCAAAATTTTATCCTTAGGACAAAGAAACCTACTACAACCTATATGAGAGCGGAGATGCTAGTCAGCAACTGAATAAAGTAAGAGGAGATCATCAATTTTACAAAGACGGGCAAAAAATCCAAGATATTTTACCAAAACAAACAATTTCTAACTGCTGAACAAACAAAATCATTAACTGCTATTTGATGTGTTGAAAAAATACGAACAAAATGTTTGAAACCCATGTTTAACAATTTGAAAATTTGGGTCAGAAGTATCAGTCGAAAAAAACAGCAAAAAAGCAGCAATGAAAAAACCGCAATGAAAAAAGCAGCAATGAAAAAACAGCAATCAAACTGAAAAATGAAAAAACGTCGCACCTCAATTTGCTTGCTGTTTCGTTCTACTGCTCTTGCTAAACTTTAATCACTGCTCTAATTTCAGTTCAGATTGAAAGCAAAAACTAGAAAAAAGCAAGGGTATTTCAAACAAAAAAGACAGCATTAATGGATTTTTGAATTGTAAAAAATACACGACCAAACGAGAGATAGATTTCAAAGCCTTGAATGAAAAAAAAATTACTAACTATTTGCTTCGGCCAGTTGACCAAATGAACATTAAAATAGTCATTTATCTGCTAAAGAAATAGCATCCAAAAAGGTAGTCAATATTGAGAACAGGCGTTGTTGGTTCATTTGTACAACAAATAAATGTAAGCAACTGAAAAATCCAATCACAGAAAAATTTCAACTAAGAGAGTTTGTGATAAAGATATAAAAAGCCTGCAGAGGCCCGAAAAGGTAAATATTAATAAAATTATAAAAATAGTTTTTCGCAAAAAAATGCAAAAAAATATTCGATAGAGCTTCTTGATGCCAAAGTATTCATAACAAAAATAGTAATATCTAAATTTGGGTAAAATTGTCGCCAGTAAATTAAAAAATGTAATTGACCTCTTGAGCTCAGAAGGTGTGAAAATGAAAAGAACTTTGAAACAAAAATTTGAACAAAAAGACAGAAAAACGAATTTGTCAAATTTGTTAAAAGTTGTGGCTTCGAAAAAAATTTCTGTCTAGCTAATATTTTCAAAACTACCATCATGCAAATTAGCAGAAACATGGATGAACATAAGAGACAAAGAGAGGCAAAAACAACAAAAAAGTTCCCATTTTGGTCAAAGATAATTAAAGTGACATTGCCACGACTTGGAAACTAAAGAAGTGCGGTTGAAATCAATCTAATAACGGAAACAGAGTTAGTAGATTGATTTTAACCGCACTTTTTTGGAGATGACATAACCAACAAAAATACCTCAAAAACAGGGTGGAAGTTATTCAACCACAAACAATGCCTTCATGAGCTCTGCCCAGCGTCAGTGCAGTTCCCATTTGACAAAAAATTCTAGAAATAAGAAAAAGCGTGAAAAAGTGCACATTAATAGGCTCAAAAAACCCAAGAAAAATGTGTTTCTTCACATTTTAGCGTTCCCAGCAACTTGAGGCGTACTTTAGCACACTCTTTATTTTAAAGGTCACCAAAATACAGTCCAGAATTTCAAATTTAATGCACACTGGCTTCTTTGTGTTTATCCCGTTTTAAAACTAAAAATCATGGAAATTTGAGAAAGTAGCACTGACACAATCTGGATTCTTTTGATTGTATAAATGGAGAGCGCCTAAATAAAAACATTCGAGAGCCTGAGGCTGGCTTGCAAAAACGCTATTTTAATGGGGGAGAAATCAACCAAAAATTGACCAAAAATGAACCTATATGTGAACAAAACCACTGAAATCTCAAATTTTCATGAAGAAGTTTCAACTTCGATAGCACGTCAAAACATACAAAAGTTGAGAAAAACCGTTTTAATTCTATACTCTTTCTTTGACAAGCTTTCTAGTGGGACCACTCAAAACTCTCTACGATAAAAATATCGAACGGCCAAAATTGACTGAACAAAAAAAACAGTGGAGCATATAGTTCCTTCCTCCCACTTAATGTGGGGTCGAAACCTTAATTATCTAAACTTACCTTAATTTTGCCTTACCTTGAATTACCAACTGAAATTCTCCTTGAATTTTTTTAAAAGTTAAGTAAATTTACTTGTACCATAAAAAACCTTTGATATTAATCAGAAATGTATTCATGTCACAAATTAAAACACACGACGCACCCATTTTAAAAGTAATATCTCGTGGCAAACTAAATCTTTTCTCTAAACTGACCTCAAAACTGGCCTCAAAATTTTTCTCTAAACTGGCCAAGACTATGTTCAATGCAAATGTGACGAAGATAGAGGCAAGGGAGAATAACAAATGAATGTATCCAACAATGTGTCGAATAATTTCAGAGCAGTATTCTAGTTTGTAATCTCTTTCTCTTTCATGGTCATTAGTTCCGGCTTAAACAATAGAGTTGTAGAAACTTGATTCTTTTGTCCATTAGTTAAAGTTCAATAAACTAGTTCATAAAAATTACAGAATTGAAGACTTGAAAAGTTGGCTTACAGTGCATAGATAACCATATTCAAATACTTCTGTTTTAAAAGTTGCAGCTCAGTGTGCTAATTGATGAAATTAAATTCGATGGTTTGAGTCACTACTATAAATTACATCAATTTTGATAGTAAAGTCCAAGATATTCATTGTTTTAAGATGATATTTTGAGTAACTTGGTCAGAGATTGATACCTTCGTAATTGTTTCCCGCAATTCTATATAGAAAAAATTGTCCTCTAAACGGTAGCTTGCATCCGAAACGAGCAAAGTTGAGAAATAAGAAATTCAGAAAGAACAATATTGAGTTGAGCACTGACAAAAGAAAATTTTTTGACTGAGAATTAGATAATACTTTTTTAAATTGCAACTGCATCTGACGAAAAGAGAAACTGCTTCTTTAATGGGAGCATAAATGCGGTGTTAAGAAATCTTGGAGTACCCAAAAGCAGAAAACATTAGTCACAAAAACAAGAAAACTAAAAGTAAAAAAGAAAATTATCAATTGTTTTTGTATAATTTTAGAATCAAGCTGCTTTCTTCAAATTGTTTAGAACCACTCCAACGTAATTTGTCAAACTTAACGTTGAAAAATCTGGCGCAAAAGATAAACTTTAAAAATGCGGAAAATTTTCTCCATATTCTTAATCAAAATCTCTGCATATGTGGTGAACAATTGCGTCTCAAAGAATAAAACTCTGAGTAAGCAATTTTTATCAATAAGTTAAAATATTTTGATTATGCTTTTGCAGAAGTATTCTTTTTGACCAATTAAATATAATATTTTCTGGAACTACAAACAAAACATGTGGAAAATCCTGATATGCAAAAAAAACAAACTGATATAAAACTAATTCAAACTTCTTTTTATACCAAGTTCAACCTAACAAGCAGATGTCAAGCGTAGCTAATCGGAAAAACAAACTTATTGAAAATAAACCAAACTAAGTTTAGCCCGCAACATCATCCAGTTCATGCGCTTTGTCTTAGAGATTGTTAAAAACTTCTAATTTATCTGAAGTCGAACTTTCTCAACAACAAATCTAAAGATTCATTTGGTTCGGATTTTAAGAAATCGTCTCAGCAAGAGTGAAATCTAGTTGGTCAGCCTCAAGACTGCCTCTTGAAACATGGTGCATATTATGTTTTTTATCAATCTTTACTCCTCATTTTCGAAACTTTCATTTGTCTAACACCAACATTTTTGCAAAACACGTTTTTTCCTAAGTCAAGGACACTTTTTAGACCAAAACACAACTTTTGCAGCTGACGCTTGTAATCAAATTCTCGTTTACTTTTGCTTTAACAACTGTTTTGTCCTCCAAATCCAAGAGGACCAAAAAACAATAAACGTGCTCACTTATAAAGGAAAGGCACAGGACTTTCCAATATAAAGCATGTGCAGTTGCTCTAAAAGTCTTTATTATGGACAGCGGAACAGCCTGAGGAGACAAAGCAATCGACCTATGTAAGAAACAACGGACAGAAGTTGGCCCACAAAAAGGTCAAAGAAATGCATATGTGGAAACAATTGCAGCAAAAAATGTGACAAAAACCTTGTGGGATGCCATTTGTCTAAAAAATTAGATTCAGAAAAATGCATGCTGATGAGGCATGATAGTGTCAAAATAGATGTCAATGGGGAGGGATAAAAAGGCTTGGACGATCTAAGAACGAGAAAGCTTTTAGGCTCGCCTGTTTTTATCTGCAGCTAGAAGAATCCGGTCTAACACAGCTTCTAAATTCGAGTAAAGTATCTACTGATGCGGCTAAACACCTTCACTGTTGAAAACACCAAAACTGATTAAAAAAATAAGATCTATTTTTCAATATCTGTAGCCTTCTAGCGCTCAAGGTGATTTCACGAATTCCTACGACGAGACACTAAAAAACGCAGAAAAAAGGCAAAAACGATTGTGTCATTTGAATCAGTCTGATGCGCTCATGAAGCAAAGAAAACTAGTGGGTGAAATTGAAGATGGCTTTAGCAGATGTGCATTTTCCAAGATGACAAACATTCAAGTAATAGGTGTGGCAGGGAGCCAAACAGAAGTCGAGAAGCTGGAGAAGGAGGGAAGGAGAGCAAGAGAGCAAAAGAGGGTGGTCACAACACTGACAAAAATCTTCAGAGAACAGCAGCTCTCAGGTATCACTTTCTGTATCTTTAGGAGATCTTTTTGGCAAAGTTTACAATTATTAATTGCTCTCGTAGAGAAGCAATTATTGTAAACGTGTGTGTCTTTTTTATGCGAAATTTTCGCTTGACTGTTTTGACTTTTCGAGTGACTTTTACGCCCTTGACTTTGCGTTTTGCGTGATCTAAAATTCTCTCGCAATCACAATTTCAACAAGCTGAATTCAATTGGCGGCGATTTAATACAAAAAGTCAAATAAAAAATGCGCCGAAACTGGTGCCAAATCGTAATAGTGGTATATGTTAACCTATAATGTGGTAATTTGAAGCCCACTATTGAACTTCTTAGTCCCATTTAGGCTCCCCCCCCCCCCCCTCAACTGAAGCAGGCTGCAATTGATTAGAGCTCCCACTAGTCGTTCGAGAGCAATTCTTCGGACGTTTAGTCGGTTATGTTTAATGGGGAAGAAAATGGGGGAAAGCAATTGTCAATCTAAAGTTGTTCATATCCGTATTGAGACGAACAATAAGTTGAGACACGCAAGTGCAAAGCAATATTATGTCAGAACTGTTCAAGTATTGTTCCTGTGCAGACCGTTGGTTTCGCTTAGAAGTGCCGCCGCACAGTATTGAAGATTGCAGGAATTCTTCTCATAGACTCAAACATCCAAAGATAATGATGGGAGAAGAAATTTTCCATCGAGCATAAATCAAGCATTTGGTTTACAGTTGACGAAAAAAAGATAGTTCCTCAGGAGATAAGAATACAGTTTTAAACTTATATTCACAAAAAGTCTTTTTGTTTGCAGAGTCTTTATTGGAATGACAAAGAGGATCGCAAAACTGAATTTAAAGAACTTGATGGAAAGTTTGTTTGTTAAACTATTGGTGACGACGAGTATCTGGTGCACATAACCAGTTCACACAAGTTAATAGGTGCTCTTGATTAAGAAGTAATCATAATTGGGAGCAATTCCAGTTAACAGAGTGACCATTCATATACCTGATAAGGACGCAGACCGTCTCCAAAACCCAAATGTGGCAATCAGTTGAAAGTGATTACAAAATGACAGGAATGTGAACCAAGGCACGTCTACTGCTATCAAAGAGTAGTGAAAGAGTTCAACGATTGTGTACTCTCATCCTAAAACAACACTGAGATAACTTTGACAAAGATTTTGGTCAAGCAGTTCTGGATGAAGGATATACTGTAATCAGAAAAAGTTCATGGTATTCAGGGTCACGTGCAGCCGTTGACTCAGATTAGTGCACTTGCTCAGTGGCATGTGGCTTCAGTGACGATGAATAAGGGCAAACAGAGAGAATTGATCCCAGACGAAAGACATGAACAAGAATTTGCTGCGCAACTTTAGGACAATTTAAAGCTCATATTGCTATGATTCAGGGCAACAATGAGGAACGCAAACAAATCTACGAAAGCAATCAAATCAATGTGCGATACAAGGGTACCAGTGGTACCGGCCAACTAGGAACGAGGTTCACTCTCTGTGGAACGATGAGAGAAAGAACTCGTTACCGGTAACCAGAGACTTATTCATTTTTCCGAGCGATTGTGATTTGAAATTGACTTTAGTACGCAGTGATCAGCGGGATAAAAAAAGAACATTGTTAATTTCCTCTGGTACACATAAGAATAAAAAGCAAATGGTAAAAGAGGCAATGTAACGTAAAGAATATAACATTATGCAAAATTATAAAATCATTAAATTACTTAACTAAAATGTGACATTACATTAGTAAAAAAATAGCCTAAAATGCGAGCATAAAAAGTTCTCACACTTTTATATGTACATCATGAAGATTAAAAATAAAAGTTAAAATCTAACGCTCTCAATGTCATCTTTCATATCAGGTACTTTTGGGTCCTTGAAAAATTTTTTCCAAAAATATTCTTTCAGTTCTTTTTTTAAGGAAGCTTTCGATGTTGTTTTCAGTCTATTATCAGAAGGCAAACTATTATAAATTGGAATGGCTTGTGCAATAAAAAAATTAGTTAAAAACTTATTTTTCTTTCTTATATGGGACGTTATTTTTTTTACCTGTCTTGTTGTTTTATTCTCATGGTAGAGACAGGTTCAATTTTAAATGATGGAAGATCGTTGCTGAGTAAGGGAAAAAATATGTTGAGCAAAGATATTTCAAGAGAAAAGAGACTGGTAATATTTTGTTGCGAAGTTTGGATCTGTGGACCAATCGTATTTTCTCCTATTGAAAATGGTTTTCATTCCCCAATTCAATTGTTTTTCTAAAGTTGTGAGTAATGACTTTTGCAACTCTATCAAAATTAAAGCGGAATAATGTAGATGACTTATTATTATTGCATTAAGCAATAAAATTCGTTTTCTCTGGTAAACTTTTACTTAGTGTATTCAAAACTTTTATTCCACAAGCCATTCTCTGAAGAATCGTTTTCACTTCTCCATCAAATTTTAGTTTGCTATCAATAATTACGCCAAGATACTTCACACTATTTGATTCTGCTATTCTTTCGTTGTCGATATTCAGAACAGTATTTGTTAACCTCTTCCTGGTGCTAAACACAATATATTCTGTTTTTTGTTTGTTCACCACTAACAGGGACTTTGCAAAAAAAATTGATAATTTTTGAGATGTTATGTTCAAGTTTTGTTTTTGACGATATTTCATCAGTTTCGGATGTTAAAAGAAAAGTGTCGTCTGCATACTGGACGACCATGCAATCCTTTTCTACAATTATTGCTAAATCGTTGACGTAAATGTTAAATAAAAGAGGTCCTAAAATAGTACCTTGTGGAACTCTTATTTTCAAATTTATCCAATCTGATTCAATTCCATTTAGGACAACTCTTTGAGGTCTTTCAATCAAATAATTCTCTATTAAATTGGTAGTATGTTCGTCAAAACCTATATTCTCAAGTCTCCGTAACATTATTTTGTGGTTTATAGAATCAAAAGCCTTCGAAAGATCTAAAAACGCACCTGTAACATTTTTTTCTCTTGTTGAGTTCTTATCTTATTTGTTCTGTCGATTTCAGGATAGCATCAATTGTTGAAATTTTTTTCTATAACCAAATTGACTAATAGACTTTAAATGCTCACTTTCTAGGAAACTTGTGATCGTTGAACTGAACGCCTTTTCAAAAAAAATTTGACAAAGCAGAAGTGACAGAAATAGGTCTATAATTGAGTGGGTCTTCGGGATTTCGTTTTTTGAAGAGTGGAGTTGCACAAGCTTTTTTAAGATCTTCTGAAAATTTTCCTTCTTTATTGAATTGATTAATGAGATAACATAGTGCATCTGCATATTGCCTAAGCTGGTATTATTGAAGGTCCGGGTGGTTTACTCGTATTCAATGAATCTATTAGCACATTTGCTTCCTTGGTTGTTATATATTGGAACGTGAAACACTTTCTCGTGGCAGTTTTAGGCAGAATATTGTTTGTTTGTTGCAAGCCAATGAACTCTCCTAGAGTAGAAATCTGTAAATTAGAAGATTTGCATTTTCCACAGGCTTTGTTATCTTATTACCAAAACTGTTTAATAAGTGTTGAAATCTTGTTTGAGTCTTTACTTTATTACGAAGATATTGGATGAAGTTCCATCTGTTTTTTTCACTGTTTAACTCCATAAAACTTGAGAGGAGTTGTTTTTCTTTTTGACGAATTAAGTCGTTTTTAGTTTCGTCATCGCTAATTCTTGAAAACTGTTTTTTTTGTTTTCTCACAAAGCCATTTTTCTTGAAGCCAAATCTTTGGTTTGTCCTTTCTAATATAACAGGCTTGAATTAGAGCATATAGTGCTAATGCTCTTCCATGAATTCTTTGAAATTCCAATAACATCATATCTCCCGTTACTGCACCGTAAAAGTGTCTCCAGTCTGAATTTTCAATAAAATTTTGGAACGCTATGGCTGAATAGTTTTTTTTATCAAAAAATTGTTTCTGTGTTGTTTTTGATTTTAGCATCACAGATTTAAGAACTGTAATTGTTGCAATATGATCAGTTTTTAAAATTGTATCCGCCACTATGCATGTTTTGTAATCGTCTGTTATGATGTAATCGATAAGAGTTGACGATGAGTTAGTCATTCTTGTAGCTGTATCAATATTCGATGATTTAAGACATTTGGAGACATTACAGATTGTAGCAGACTTTTGTCGCGTTCTGCAAAACAGTTTAAGTTGTAGTCTCCAGCAGGTATGACAGATTTTCCTTCAGCCATAGCAAGATCAATTCCCAGGACCAATTTTTCCATAAACAAGTTTTTTTTTCGGGACAGTATGATAAATTTAGTAAGCATTTCTTTTTTTGTATGCTCAAGTCAACCCATAAACTTTCAGAACTTGTATCCGGAGAGCGGTTGAGATCATCGCGGAGACAAAGTTTTAAAAGTTTCGGATTGTACATTATAATACCACCACCTTTTGCTTTTGTTGTTTGGATGCGATCTTTTCGAAGACAGTCAAAGTTTTGCTTATCTACATGCCAAAACTCTTCCGGATGATTTTGTGACAACCCTGTTTCACAAAACGCATATATGCAGTTGTAACCAATGTCGTGATTGAGTTCCTTCAACAGCAGATGTTGTCCTGCTAAACTTCTGGCGTTTTGATGTAGAATTTTAATTCTGGAATCAATAATTCCAACTCTTTCATCATAAGTTCATGTGGCAAAATTGGTCCCGGGTTTATTTCGATTGTATTCGAAGGTTTCCAAGGTATTCGAGATGCATAGGGAAAACTGTAAAAAAAGTTTCTGAAATACTAGGACATGAGTAGTACACATAGTAAAACAACGAGTCGAATACCTGCCATTTTTGGCTAAATCTGATTATATAGCATTACACGTTGCAAAACAGCTGAAAAACAAAAGAAACTGCAGCTAAAATCAATTTGTATAACGATATGTCTGCGTCCATGGTTTGTAAGTGCTAGCCCTACTCACATATGCATTTTGAGAATATTGCAATGATTGTAAACGAACAAGATTACAAGAGGTTAAAAGAAATTGACCTAAACCTGCAATTTTAATGAACGGAATTCCCTGCTGAAAATCAAAATGTATGTTATTGAAATAGAGAGCGTTGTAATTTGCCATTTGACTCAACATGCTGCAGACAGGAAGTTTTTTGATATTTTTAGTGTTTTCTTGTGTAATATACTCGCGCAGTTTTTCATTGAATTCATAAATTTTGTTGTTTGTCTCTTCGTTTTTCGGCAATTTTTTAAGGGAGGCACATCTATCAATACCAGTGTTTCGGGGCCGAACTGTTCCTTTATTGCGGCGACAAGATCTTTGTAATCTGAGAATGTGTTTTCTAAATGATCAATTTTTTGTTTAGAATAGCATTTGTCCCATCCTGTAAAATAACTGTTTTCATCTTTTTTTTTATCGTAAACATGTAATAATTGCAGTTTTTCCTTTGTTGTCGAGCCTGGGTACGCATGTATACTGCAGGGTTATGGTTATCTGTTGCCAGGTTATGATACTACTACCAATTAAAAATTTTCTTTTTTATCCTCGATCTTTAATGTTTCAAACTTTCGAATAAAAACGTCATTTTTTGCACTCGCGTTAATTGTTGGTGTTATTATAGATGAAGTAGTTGTTATCTGTGCCAATTTTTTAAGGCATTCACTCACGGTTACCACATGCTCGGCGATGAGACTGTCCTTCTCTTCTAATTTTTGATAAAGTTGGCAGCAAATTGTATAACGATCCGCTTTTGAATATCTATTAAACTTTTCTGCAGTCATCATCATGATTGGAATATATTACAGGAGGATATTTACAGGAATAGTTTACATTTCTTGATATTTACAGTTAGAACTTTATTGCAGGATCTGTTGTTTTAAAAGAATTATTTTGCTAACGTTTAAAACTAGCAGTGCATAAGAAAGTGCTTCAAACGTTTAAAAGTTGAAGGTCAAGAAGCAACTGTACAGAATGAAAGAATTTTGCGTTGTGTGTTGTGAAAGAATTGTTTCTTGTGAAAGAAAACCAGCGCGTTTGTAGCATAATGCTTTGAAAATATGAGGAGAGTTGACTATAACGTTTTTACTACAGTTTTCAGAAAAGCGCAACTATGTTATGACCAATTTTTTGTCAGGAGAGTTTTTCCATGCTGTAGATAAAAAGGTTTTGTAAGCAAATTTTTGAGTTTCTGAAGCAAGAGTTAGGTAAGGTACAGCTAAGGTAGTCTAAATAACTTGTGTATTTTTGTAGAATATTCAAAAAAAAATTGATGATCTGAAGCAGGCCACTAACAGCTGGTCAAAGAAACTGGCGAAACAATTAGAATGACGGAAAATGATGAGAAGCGGGAATCAAAGTTTCTTGTTTGCTGGGGTGGAAAATTAACTTCAATTCTGCGTCGATTAACTTCAAATCTTGGTTTACGATGTCCTACCGACATCCAGAAACAAAACAGAGATCTCCTTTGCCAAGAAAAGTTGCTGGAGTGTAACTTTCTCATGAGGACTTATGGAGTTTTCACTGTTATTTGGATTTGAAACGCACGGGAGAGAGAACAAAATCATATTTGACTTCTTACAGACGGTGCTTGAGCGGTTTCAAACGTTTCATTAAAACCCTCATGAATACCTGCTGACGTTGAAGTAGATCAGAGGATTTATAGAAGTGCAGTTTGTTTTTGAACTGCCAAATAGACAAGGTCAGACTTCAAGGTCACAGTCAAATTTTTGCCGAGATTCTTAAAAGCAATTAAAGGTCAACACCGACACCAAAGTGCGTTATCTGCACGGTCAAAAAAGTTGACTATCACACAAAGTTAAAGAGTTGAACAAAACAGAAGCAGATTGTTATGAATTGGCGCGGGGTCAGTGACGAGGAAGGGCGAAGAGTGAGGAAAACAACATTTGTAACAGGATTTTCAAAACCTGTTCAGGCAGAAGCAGAGCAAAGACATAGAGTCAATTTTTTACTTCATTTTGACTGAGTAAGAAATTGTGAAAATGTTGCTACGTTCTTACTAACAAGATGACAATAAACATTTTGACCATTTTTTAGCCTTACCCACGGAGGAATCATTCAGAAAAAAATGTAAACAGACTGCACGAAATCAGTTCGAGTCTGAGTGGGAGCTTAAGAAGTCAACTTCAAACATAGCTTTCTATTATTTTTAGAAGTTATAGGCAAAACATAAATTAGCAAGATAATCTCAGGCGCAGATGAGTCAAAGTGACGCGTTCAATTAAATAAAACAAATTAAGCATAGCTGAGAAAATTGATATCTTGCGCAGGCATTCATTGAAATAAACCAGATTGAGCATGTCTGAGAAGAGGGAGGAACTATATACTCAACTGGGTTTTTTTTTTGTTGTCAATTTTGGCCGACCGATATATTCATCGTAGAGAATTGTGAGTGGTATCATTGAAAAGCCCGTCCAGAGTAGAATACGGAATTAAAAAGATTTTTTTACAATTCAAAGAATTTGAATTGTATTGGGGCGCTGTCTTTTTTTTAAGATCTGTTCACACATTTTCATGATTTTTGAAGTCAAATCGGATTGGTGATTTTGGTCACGCCGAAACATGAAATGGAGCGAAAAAGCGAGTGGTTTCGCGGCGTGATTTTTTTCGCTCTAATTTTAAAGTAGAGTGAGAAAACGATGTTTGAACAAACATTCGGTTTCTCGGTAGTGGTTTTTTGTTCACAAGCGGCAATTTCACTCTTATTTTTACTGTTTTTTCAATTTTTTGGATCGGTTTTTTTTCTAAATAGTTTTCCCAATCCATTCACAGCTCATTTTGGGCCTAGTTTTTTGTTAGAATCAAAATAACATATCTCACTAATGGTTTTTTGTTCTCCCTAGCAGCATTTGGACATTGATTTTGTTTTTTTTTTTTTTTTTTCATCTGATTTTCAGAAATGGTTTTCCCAATTCACTCACTCTCCGTTCTAGGTCTAGTTGTTTTTTAAGTCAATGAAAATTCTTTGAATTGTACGTCAGGACTTGTCCTGCTATGTTTTTGATTTTTGTGTTTTACAGGGAGTTATCGAGGTTTAAATTTTTGTGAACATTCGACTGTTTTTGTTAATATTTTCAGTAATTTTTGCTAAAATTTGGCATATTTTCGCTAATATAAATCAAAATAAGTTAATAAGTCATAATAAATTTTTAACGGCAGAGTGTTGTCGTTAAAAATAGAAGAGCCTTGTTGAATTGTTTGATTGAAGATTGAAGTTTTTTTGGCTAAAATTTTGGATAAAATTTTCAAAATTCAAACTTTTTTCATCAAAAATGGCAGAAAATATGCTTTTTTGGTCAACTTTAATAAAGTTTGCCAGACATAGTGACCTAGAAATCTTAACACAGACTCCCTAATCTCAAAAAGAGCGCTAGTTGCAATTAGGCGCCGTATGGAAGTCTTCTGGAAATGAAACTTTGCCGTTTTTTGAAGATTTAACTCGATAATTATACACAATGCAACCTTTTTTTTCAATATTTGAAGAATTCCTCTCATCAATTAATCTAATTTGCAAATACTTGGAGCACTTGATCGGTTTGCTGGACGTGCAACAAAATCAGGAAGAGGTTCGATAATATCATGCACTCTTAGAATCAGAGTCTTTTTGGTTTTTATTTTGATGCTGCCTTTTTTCAAAATATTTTGTTTTTGTTCTTTTAATATCAATTACTGACAATATTTTTTATTCACGACTCCGTAATAACAATTCCAATTTACGTAAATTTGAGGCCAAATTTAGATACAGTTTGTTTTCAGAGAACCAAAGGGTTTTTACGGCTTTGAGGAAGAGTTTTAGTAAAAAATTTAAGTGAATTCTTGTCCTTTGCCTTCAATTGTTATTATTTTGGCAGTCTGATTTTTAAATTTGACCACTCAAAGACCTAAATGTCTCCCTCAAGAGATGCAATTGAACTTTTTCTATTCATTCGGTTGTTACCTAATGTCTCTTATGTTATTGAATGTATTTGTTTTAAGGAATTTTCCGTGATTTTTTGAACTTAACAAATTTTATTTTATTTTAGTCAACATTTTGCTTATTCTCAGTAAATAAAGGTTAACCCTTCCTCTTTATAGAATGAACACTAATTTTGTGGCCGATTGTTTTAACAGTTGGATTTCTTGCTTTTGGTACAACGAGTTTTTATACAAAATTTTCAGAGTTTTGTGCATAATTGCCCTTTTTTGCTGTTGTTTTTGTCTCTTTTGTAAATTGTCACATTATTAAACAGTCTGACTAAAAAAATCTTCGCAACATTTTAAACTGAACTTAACTTTTGTTTTTATAACATATGGATTGAAGGGCTGCGACACAGTTCTCTTGCAGAAATTGGTACAGTTTTTTATTTTTGCCCTTTATTTGTTGTTAATTTTTGCTGTCGTATGCCAAATATTGTGTAATTAAAGGTCTCAGTGGCCAACTACAGATAAACAACTGAATTTAAATAATTTATATCGGTAAATAACTAATGGCTGCTTTGACTTTCGAAATAAATTTCTAAAAAAAAAGAGGAATAGTATTCTCCAACTTATCCCTTTTTGTTCTGGTTTGCGTTTTTTCGTGTTTTACAATGTTGTATCATTTTCCTAAATTAGCGTCATTATTTATAGCTGTTTTTAATGTTTTGTTGAATCAAACAATATTGTTTCTGTTGTTTAAACTTTTTAAATGATGTCTTCAGGGCTTAGACAATTTGTTTCAGAAGAATTTTGTGAAGTTTAGATACTTTTCAGTTTTTGTGGTTCTTTTTGTTATCATTTTGTGATAGTCAATTTACAAAAAGATTTTATGATGATCAAAGGAGAGGCAAATGAGGATGTTTTATTCTCGCGGTTAAAATCTTATAAATTTAATGGCTTCAAAACTGTGGTTTCGTAAAATTGTTTTTGAAACTTATTAGTTCAGCTTGTATTTAATGTTAATTTATAGTACTATGATTTGGTCTCATTAAAAACAGTCGCAGTTAGTTTTCCGAGTAGTTGTAATACAAACTGTCTTCACTTTTAGTCGAAAGTTTTTGTTGGTTATGAATTTTGAAATTAATTGTTTTTAATAAAAAAAGAGATAGATTTTTGACATCTGCCAATTTTATTTCTGTTAAATTTTAGCTTAGCATCTCTATAAACAATTCACATCGTTTATCTCTTGGATTAAGATTTGATCTTAACGGTTTTTTGTTGCCCAAACGGACTTTCTTCTTGGAGCGACCAGTTTTCATAAAAACCATTTTTCTTGATTTTTGCAAATTTGCCCCTTTTTTGTAGGTTTTTGTTTTCTTTTCACAGTATCACAATAATGGGCGTCATTTGACTTAAAAATATTGTCACCTGCAAAAAATGCAAACGAAGATTTTTATTGTTTTGAGTGATCAACTTAATATTTAATTGATTGGGGGAAAATCGTCTTCGTGCATTATTTTTCGTGCAAATTTTGCCTGTATTTGTCGTTCTTTTTGTAGTCGTATGACATATCCTGGATAATGGAAAACCTCAGTTGCTCTCTATTGAGGTATAAAAGACTCTCTCAATGATTTCTTTTGATGCGTAATGTTTCTAATCAGTTCGAATTTAATACTTTTTAAAAAAGCAATGTTTTATTAAACTTTTGCCGCTTTTGCTCATTTCTAGTCAACTTGTTGCCAAGTCGCATTGAGGAAAAATCGCATATTTTGTTCCAAAAAGTACCGGTTAGTCTTCTTAGTATAAATTTTATCTGATGCCCTTTTGATTTGGTTATTAGTGGTTTTCAAAAAATGAGCAAGTAATTTTTGTCGTAATTAATATTTGTAGCTATTTGATTTTTATTGCCGTCTTTTCTGGTAGTCATATTATGGTAGTCACAGGTCTCATAGACCATCTAGAGTAGATTGTTTTATTCCTTTAGTAGTTTGTTGAACGATATGTTGATATGTTAATTTTTTTATCTCTTCCTCGTTTGGTAGACAATTAAGTGAAAAATGTTTATGAGCGGAGTCGGAAATTAATGTGCAAACGCACATTACCGAGCCTTCTTGTATGTAAATCTACTTTCAGCTATGAGAACCATTTTATTCTTCGTTTTTCTTTATGCTTGCGAACTCCATAACCGAGCAGAAGTTATTCCAAACTGTTTCAAACTGCGTTAATTTATATCAAATTAAGTAGAAAACTATAATGTAGATTGAGGGCATTCAATTGAAAAGTCACAATCCACAACCACGAAAAAGCACGGAGAAAAAGATATAACAACGAAAACTCTATGACCATATTATCATTATAAAAAGCATTTGATATGATAGCTAAACAAAAAACCCACACCCAAAAATCAGTAATTATCACAAGGATAAAAAATTGTTTTCAAAATATAATATATTTTAATGCCTCAGAAACGGAAAAATGGCGATGATATCATAAATAATAAAAACATTTTAGAAAAAAGACGCCGATTTCCATTCCCCTAATTTTAAGATCTTCTATAACTTTTTTTCGAGATGCCTTTGCCTAAAATGAATATGAAAAAATTCTAATTCTTTTTATCTGTTTTGTTTCCATTAGTGAAAGTTGGCTCTCATTTTTCAGCATTCATCTCTTGTTATTGACAACAGCTCTTGTGTATCCTGGAACCGCTATTCAGGTATCAAATTGAAGCGTAACGTACAATCTGTTAGACATTGTAAATTGTTCATTCGCTATCGAAACAATTGTTCTGATCCATTATGTGGATTCTTGCTGACAACGAAAATAGTTAATACTATTGGAGTCCTCTTTTCTATCTAAAGGCAGCCAAATCTTTGCAGGGAAAATGACAAACTTGTCCGGTCAACCTAACTGTCCAAATTTATCGTTTACAAAGCTCCCGTCGAAAAATGCGAAACTTTTTGATCTGAGATTTGGAATATTTCAAAAATTGACTGCTTTTGAAACAAACATTACTAAAAAAGAATCAATTTACGATTGTTATTTAAGAACACTGTTGTCACCAGATGTTTCTTTTGAATCAATATGTAAAAATGAATCTTCGCGATATCAAATGTACTTGAGAAAAACATTCTTGATTTCATGATATCGAAATCGGGGCTGTAACCAGACTTTTCCGAATTTTACATAACCTAGATAATGATTAAGTAAACCATTTGCTGTATTATTGCTACTGATTTACTGAAGTGCACGTACAAGTCTCATTTTTAGTTACAAATATGCCGGGAAATGAATATTTATAATTAAAGCCAATCACCTATTTCATATGGAGCCCGTTTCCCCATTGAATTTTGGTTCTAATAAATAATAGGTGTGAAGCACTGCATCAAAAAAAACGTTTCGTTCTTAAAGCAACTGGGTTTCACAAAACTTGTAATCTGCACAAATTTATACAAACAATTTGTTATCAGGACGAATGCAAAATAAGTTGTTTGAAGTAAATAAGTATTAGAATTTAAAAAACTTTTAACTTTTCATTTCTGAGATATTTCAGTGTCTTTTTTGTTGAGCTTCATTCGCAAAAAGATTGAGTAGGAAATTTTAAGTTTCATGAGCAACCTGAATTTCAGCGTGACAGCAGTGTTTTGATGTTTCCACTCTGAGGTTTCCATCACTCCACTTCGTGTCAATAGAAAACTATCTCGGCCACCGTCAGAGGGTTTGGGGTGATTCATTTTTAGTTACCGGATAGTGTTGGTGACGCGTGTAAAAAATAACTGACGAATGCAGGATGAAACGATTCACCATAAAAATGTACATACCAACTGGTGTCTACGTGTTTGTTCACGCAATTTTGAATAAAAACCAAGCAGCCAAATTTTTCAGCAATGACTCACGTTTAACTGAACTCTTTGTGACCTTGATAAGTGAGGAAATGTGTTTAAAATTAAACTGGAAAGTTGTTTATACGGATGAAATGCCTTATCTTGACAAACCCTGCCTCATTTTTTAACAGATTTTTTATGTCTTGATAAGATCTTGTCAAGACTTTGGCAAGGTGTTCGGAGACATTTTTGTCTATATCAAGATTTGGGCATAAAATGTGCCAAGTTGCGTTTCAACTGCAAATAGTATTTGTAAGAGCCATTTAACAGAGAAAGATCTGCAATTGGTTATTTGGACTTGAGTTTATTGCTTTTTGAGCTCGGATGTAGATAATTATCTCAGAAATTCTATAATTAAAACCAATTTTATTTTAATATGGCGCTGAAAAAGAATGTTTATTGATCATAAGCGCGCAAGTGATATCAAAATAGCAAACTTGACATACGAGCGGCTTTGTGGTGTTGCGGGTGGTGGAGGAGTTCCGTGCAACAGCGCTGACTAAATTGTGAAATATACTCGCAATTATTTGGAAGCATTTTCCACATTTTTGCTTTTTTTTTGCTGTACTTCGTGCAAAAATCAGATTTCACGTTTTGCATTTCAAATTTACGTTTTCTCGCTACTCAAGCTGTGCTAATCGCATCAACTGTTGCCAAAGTAAAGTTTATTCGGCGAATGTAGAATTTGGAAAATCCTACGTTTCTCATAAAAAGTTGCCATAAAAATGGATAGAATTTGAATTTCCAAAGTTGGCTACCATCAAAATCATAGTAGGACTGTTGGCTTGCGATTCAAGGCCATTTGACAGACCAGGCTTTTGTGGAACAAAAAAAGGGTTACTTAGAAATTAAGTGGTTGCACTATTGTTTTTCTGAGAGGGACCGAATTTGTAAAAGTTAGTTATCATCCGGGATTAACCTCAGTGTGATCAAACTTGGTAGGGAGTTAGTGCACATCTTGAGGCAAGTTCCGCTGTTGTCAATTCTAGGGAATTTGTTTTAGAGATACCATGGGGGGGAACTTTAGACTTCCAAATAAGGCTTAGATTCTTGAGTTCATAGTTTGACCGGTTGATTAATTGGTAGCGTCATGAGTCTGATACTGCTTTTGTTTTAGTTTGAATAGCTTAAGTAGAAGTCAGCAATGTATAAAGAAGGCGTTGAGGTCATAAAGAAGTAGAAGTCAGCAATGTATAAAGAAGGCGTTGAGGTCATAAAGAAGGCGTTGAGGTAGAGAAGTTGTGATAACAAAAAATTGTTGAGGGAGTTGAATTGACTTGATAAAACCAGAACACCGGTTTGCGCGCTTGAAAATCAGAACGCTTGAGAACACCAATCAACCGCATCTAGATCAAGCGGCTTAATTGAGAGCTGTAGAGTTAGAGAATAATAGCTCTTTAGTGGTGAATTTGGTTATAGTTGTGAACCATCTTATTATAAAACTCTGGTTGATTATTGATTTGATTTTGTTATCTTTTACATTTTCTGTTTATTCATTTGATGTTATTTGATTATTCAACTCAATTCATTATTCTAACTAGAGTTTCTTACAGCCGACAAGAGCAGCGTGGGGAAAAAAACAGTCCGATAGAGGTCCGAGAGCCATCAAAACACCCCTTTCAATTTGTTAGAGTTTTGGGCGCTAGTCGGTCCCCAGCTAGTCAGCCTAAGCAAAGTACAAAATTCTACAGTGGCGCTCCTGGGTGGGCTTTCTCGAGACTTCTTGACGGTTGGAGTGGATTGGCGGCTGTGGTGGTTGTAGTTGGACGTTGGACTTTGCAAGTGCGAGCAACAAGAGAGTGAAGAATTGACTTGTGCGACAGCGAGTGAAGAAGAAAGAGAAATCCGTGGACAGAATCAAGTCGGGTCTTGACAGAGAGAGAGAGAGAAAGAGTGCGAGTGTGCAGAGAAGTTTTCAGTTGAGTTGGAGTTCGACTGTTGGTATTGTTAACATTTAGCTTTTCTTGAGACTAGAAGATAGAGAGTGTGAGTTTTGACTTACTCAAGAGTGTAAGTTGCGTGAGACTGAGTTTGTACAGAGAATTGAGTAGAGTATCGGCTTTCTTAGAAGAAGGTTGTTACAGGGCCTTGGCCAAGATCAAGAGATTTGTGAGGCAAGGTAAAGAGAGAGAGAAGTGAGAAATAGGTAGTCTAAAGAGAGAAAAGCTAAGTGAGAGCAAGTTATTCAAGACTGTCATTGTTAGTAATTGGCTTCCTTGAGAAGAAGAGGGCCAGTTCAAAGTATCGAGAGCTTGGAACAAAAAGTTGGCAAGCTGGTATTTGGCAAGTGATAGTTGCGTGTGTAAGGTTTGGTGAGAATAGAGTAGAGTACAGAGAGGTTAGATTTGAGGCAGAGGAATTTTCCACGCGGTTTTTGTTTTTCTTTTCAAACTGGAGGAACACGAGTTAGAGAGTTTGACTCTGAGGGAGAGAGCAAAAAGAAGTTCGCAAAGTAGGCCAGAGGTGGTTCAAAAGCAGCAGGACTTTAGTGTAGAGTGGTAAAGGAGATTAAGTGAGGTTAGAGGAACACTAGTTACTGATAATAGTGAAGGGATCGGGCTTTGCAGAAGTGAGAGGCTAAGGGATATTTTCAGACAGAGAGGACTGTTAGACAGAGTAGAAAGACTTAGAGCTGAGGAACACTACAAATAAGTAGAGGAAAAAAGAAATTCGTAATTGTTTAGTAAACATGGATTGGAGTGTGTTCCCGTTTGTAGAGTATTTCCCGTCGGAAAGGTTTCCGAATTGGGAGGACTGGAAGTTGTACTACCTTGACGTTGTTGACGTTTTACAAATGATTGAGGATCTAGCTATGTCGTCAATGCTTGGTCTATTGAGAGGATGGGCGTTGCAAGCGGTTTTGGATTTGCCTTTTAGATTCTGGTTTTCGGAAACTGGTGAAGTGGTAATGTCGCTAGAGCAATACTTTGACATCATTGGGGAGAGGCTCTCTATAAGTAGAGAAGAAAACTGTGATTGTACGGACAGTAGTAGAAGTAGGGGAGGAGTTGTAACGGAAGAGAAAGCGAAGAGTGAGAATGGTCAAGCAAAAGGCAGGATAAAAGACTCTTTAAGCGGGTACTCAAAGGAAAAATTTGAGCTTAGTGAAAATGGTTCGGAATTAAAGAAAACAGGATGTAGTAGCCAAGATGAAGCAATGAGGAAATTCCGGAACGTGATAGATTTGCTTCCGTTGAGTGAGGAGCAAGCAGAACAATTAGGTCTGAGTATGTTGGGAGCAGAGCAAGTAGGTATTAAGTATCGGTACGATGAAAAAACCGGACAGGAAATAATCGTGATCCCTAGTGAATGGCTTGAGACAAATGTTGCTTCTACAGATTTCAAAAAGGAGTCAATTGAAAGTTTTGATGAAGAAGCGTGTCGAGGAAATGAAGTTGAAGAATGCAAATATTTTGATGAAGAAAAAGAATTCGGCGATAGAGAGTTACAGTCACGAAATAAAAAGAAAATTGAGGAAAAGCAGCGCCGTGAGACCTTGATGCTAGTTGATATAGACAGCAAAGAGCAGAGAAGACTACAGGAAGAGAATAGGGGAAAATTCTTGTCTAAGTTGGAGAAAATAGTTACGCCTGAAGGTTTTGTCTATTACGTTGACAACTCTTCAGCGAAAAATGGAGGTGATGACTGCTTTCCCAATAGCGACTCTGACAATGGGGGCAGTGAGGATGAGGAAGTTGAGTTTCGCTCTGAACAGAATGAGTTGGCTGTTTGTACTCAAGAGAAGAACTGCGACTGCTTAGATCTCTTGTCACCTGAGGTTTTGTCACTAGTAGGAGGCAGTGAAGTTGATGTGAGAGAGATAGAGTCCATTCTTAGAACTTTTGCGGAATGTCTAGCTGAGGACAATCTTAGAGCTAATTTGAATGAAGAGATTGACACTGTAATTGACGAAGTCCCGTGTGTAGTTGAGAGAAGGGGTTGTGTATCTAGTAGAGATGAAGTGGAGTCTTTTCGAAACAAAAATAAAGTTAGAGAGAAAAGTAATGGTTCCGTTTACCCCGCCAGCGTTAGTTCTGGACACTGGCGATGTACAGATTTACAAACAAATAGGACTGGAGAAATTTGTAGACAGGTTGAGTGGAGTGGCAACCCGGGTGACTTAAAAGGGAAATGGCTAAAGCTTTGGGCAGTTAATAATCCACAAGGGGATGCAGCGGTTAAGGAGTTTGAGGCTGAGTTAGAAACTAGTACACGGGCAGTTAAGGTTTTTGAAAAGGATAGGAGCGTAGTCCAGAGTTCCAAAAATTTGAACAGACGAGATAGGATTCAAGTATTGTCGAGGGGTTATGAAGCATGTCTGTACTGGGATACAGCAGGAGTTTTTGAATCGAGCGGAACAAGCACGTCAGTTGCTGACTTGGAAGAGGTGTTTGACAATTGCACTTCAATTAAACAAGAAGAGCAACTCGAGGTGATTTCGAGAGCTTCCGAAGGAGTTGTGTCTTGGGGGACAGCTGAGGTGTTTACGGTACCAAAGCCAACAAAAGAGAAAGCTCATTGGATTTGCAATCTTGACCACTGCAAATTGGCAGGGGAATATACAAAGAGTACCGATAACGAATTACAGAAACGACCTCAATTTCTATCGATGGCGAGAGCGGAAACTTTTCAAAGAGTGTTTGAACATACGGCACCAGTAATCAGGGAGGAATTGGAAGTTCTGCAAGCTGCGTTAGTTGTTTCAATTGAGGAGAGCACTACAGCTTTAAACGAGTTTGAAACAGTTGATTTGAAGAAAAAGGTTCAATTACTGGCAGAGCTCGTGATACCATTGTGAAGTGGGATGCTACATCAGATTTTCCTCAGTTGGATGCAGTTTTAGAGTCGCTCGTTATGTTGACAGACAATTTTCATAGCTCTAACGAAGTAGTAGAGACTTTTAGTCAAGTTCATCTTGGAGAAGGAGGAAGCAGTGATGTCACGGATAGGCAAGGGCGTGTGGAATCTTGCGATAAATTGTCGGTTTTCAGGACATCGGTTGAAAACGTTTTGAGTTGGTTAGAGTTCTTGCTTGTTCTAATGTTTGGTATCATGAAAAGTTTTTGGAAGTTTGAGAGATCCAATGACTCACAGATCTTAGCAGGAAAACAGAATAATCGGAATCAGCAGGACCAGATCTTAGGATGTTCATTGGTGGAAACAAACAAGTTGAGACAAGAAACAGGTTTTAAAAAGCTCAATCAAGTGTTTAAGAATTACGTTTCAAGGTCTGAAAAAGGTCCATTAGTTAAAGAGAGTTCGATGGACACATCAAACTTTCCTTCCAGTAGTGGTGGAAGTATGCAGGGATGTGAGTATGTGCTAAAACATTCGAGCAGTTTGGAATGTAGCAATCAGAGGCTTCGGTTAAGATTGAGGGTTGAAGAGGGTCACGGAGTGGTATTAGCAATCAAGAAAACCCATCTGCTAAAGATGTCCTCAGGAAGAGAAACATGTTTGACTTTCGGTAAACGGCGAAGTGTGAGTTTTGGTGGAAGGTATACAAAGAGGTACTTGAGGAAGTTTGAGAAGTTGAATGAAACAAGTAGAAAGCAGGTTGAACTAGGCAAAGGCAAGGAAATCTCTAGTACTGACGAACCGATCGGCAATACAGATGTAGAGGAGGCGCAATCAGACTTGCCAACCGATGTGTTGTGTGTGATCACAAACGATGAGCTGGACTTTCGGTCTACTCTTGGCAGTGAAGCTGGAAACTCCTTGTCACAACTAGAAACTATTAATGGCATGACCTCAGATAAATCGGACGACAGATATGTGGACCCCCAATTGAATACAGGAGTCGAGGGATCAGAGGAAATTCAGAGAATCAATGAGGGAGAGATAAGGCAGAACAATGTGTGGATGGTTGAAAGAGACTCTGATGACCTGTGGTTCAGAATGGGAGTGGCGTATAATTGTGTTAATCAGGGCCACGGCCCTCGAAAGGAAAGTTATCGCTTTTCTGTGGGCACGTCAAACGACTTAGGAAGAAGAAGCGGGGAGGTTGATTCAATGTCTATTTTGTGGTGTCCACCTGTTGATAGCACAAGTGATGTCGTGTACAGCAGAAGACGGGAGCCTCAGTCAAAAGTCGATTTGCATTCTGAGATGATGGGGTTGACGGGCGATGTCCACAGCAGAAGGGAGGAGTTCGGTCAGAGAGGATTCTGTTTCAACGGTTGTCGAGACTCGTTGTCACGAGGGACAATGTGGCTTCAGGCAAGTCGGAAGGCGAGACGGAGCAGGCTGAAGCTGATGAAGAGATGATGTTGGAGGAGGAGACCTCCAGATGTGAGGTGTTGGGCCAGTGAGGAGATGGGCGGACATCCTTTCAAGAATCGAAGGAAGAAAGATTTTGAGAAAGTACAGTCTGTTTCTTAGTCTTGAGCACGATAGCTTCGTCTTATTTTAGTATCTAATCTTGTGTTTCAAATTAGTTTTTGTGTCTAATCATTGGTCGGTAGAGTACTAAAGTGAGTCCGAAAAATTGCTTAATGGTATTACGTTTGTTTATGTTGCGATATTATTGCTTGATATTATTACGAAAGTGTAACTGGTAGAGGGTGCATGTATAATCAGTGGTTAAACACAGAAACTTGGTTTGTGAATATTAAGTAGAGCTTAATAGTTGCATTGTTTATAAAATGAACCTTGGAATAGTAATAGATAGGTGAGTTGAACCAATTTAATTGGATTGATGTTTACTAAATTGATTGAAGGAGAATTTTTGGTGAGATGGCCGAGGGAAATGATGAAAAGTTTCGATGGTTCAACTAATCGGTTTTTTTGTAGATAAGACGTAACAGAGATTGTTATTGAGTTGCCTCTTTATTAGTTGTTATATGTGTTATATCTTCATACAGAGACAATTTTGTACTTTGTATAATCCTTCTAGTAGTTTCAACCTTAATTGTTGATTTGAATTCAGTTGCTGTAAACTTGATTAATGTTCTGGAGTAATGCGTTGATGTACTACTAATACTCATTTGTAGTTAGCGATGGTTCACAAATTGGTCTATTAGGCTTACGTTAGGCAAATAACTCTGCAGTGATGTGTTGAGGATTTAGTTATAGAAAAAGTAAGGTATGCATGAAGCTTTAGGGTTGGTTAAGATGTAGGTCAAATGCCAGTTTTAGCAATTATTCAGGAGAATAATACTCTAGAAGGGAGGAGTGTAGAATTTGGAAAATCCTACGTTTCTCATAAAAAGTTGCCATAAAAATGGATAGAATTTGAATTTCCAAAGTTGGCTACCATCAAAATCATATTAGGACTGTTGGCTTGCGATTCAAGGCCATTTGACAGACCAGGCTTTTGTGGAACAAAAAAAGGGTTACTTAGAAATTAAGTGGTTGCACTATTGTTTTTCTGAGAGGGACCGAATTTGTAAAAGTTAGTTATCATCCGGGATTAACCTCAGTGTGATCAAACTTGGTAGGGAGTTAGTGCACATCTTGAGGCAAGTTCCGCTGTTGTCAATTCTAGGGAATTTGTTTTAGAGATACCATGGGGGGGGGGGAACTTTAGACTTCCAAATAAGGCTTAGATTCTTGAGTTCATAGTTTGACCGGTTGATTAATTGGTAGCGTCATGAGTCTGATACTGCTTTTGTTTTAGTTTGAATAGCTTAAGTAGAAGTCAGCAATGTATAAAGAAGGCGTTGAGGTCATAAAGAAGTAGAAGTCAGCAATGTATAAAGAAGGCGTTGAGGTCATAAAGAAGGCGTTGAGGTAGAGAAGATGTGATAACAAAAAATTGTTGAGGGAGTTGAATTGACTTGATAAAACCAGAACACCGGTTTGCGCGCTTGAAAATCAGAACGCTTGAGAACACCAATCAACCGCATCTAGATCAAGCGGCTTAATTGAGAGCTGTAGAGTTAGAGAATAATAGCTCTTTAGTGGTGAATTTGGTTATAGTTGTGAACCATCTTATTATAAAACTCTGGTTGATTATTGATTTGATTTTGTTATCTTTTACATTTTCTGTTTATTCATTTGATGTTATTTGATTATTCAACTCAATTCATTATTCTAACTAGAGTTTCTTACAGCCGACAAGAGCAGCGTGGGGAAAAAAAACAGTCCGATAGAGGTCCGAGAGCCATCAAAACACCCCTTTCAATTTGTTAGAGTTTTGGGCGCTAGTCGGTCCCCAGCTAGTCAGCCTAAGCAAAGTACAAAATTCTACAGCGAATGTAAATAAGAATACATGTTCAAACCATTGATGTGAGTTCTACTTACATTCTTGAGCTAATTTGAATTAACAAGCATTCTAAAAAAGTTCTGGTAAATTTACCTGAACCGTCCGGAGTTCAGGTGAATTTCAGATACATTGCCTGAAAATCACCTGAAAATTTCAAATGATATTTAGGTAACAATACCTGAGCCAGAAAAACTACCTGAACTTTTCAGGTGCATTTTCAGGTAATTTTCCGACAAGTTCAGGTAAAAGTTCAGCCAGTGACGCTGGAGTTTTTCAGGTAAATTTCAGTTAAATTCTGGTGTAGTTCAGGTGGGAACAATTTGGTTGAACGATTCAGGTAAATTCAGGTGTTTTTTAGGTAAATTGACCTGAACTTTATTTAGAGTGTGTAGGTCCAGATTCAAAATTTCATCTGGACAGAATTGATAGCAATTTCGATTAAGGGAAAAGAGTCTTGCTCTTAGTCAACCATGGCAAGCTTATTTTGGAGTTTGTCTGAAGTAAATTAGCTGGAGTAAAAAAAATTGATGTAGAACTATTCGAAATGGAAATGTCCACATAAACATAAGTTCAGACAATTTTTTAACGAAGTAATAACTAATTCTTATCGTATTCACCAGTCGCTGTCTGGTTAACCTTTAATGTTAAACACTTACCGTATATTCGTGATAATGATATTATTGCTGATTTTGACAAGCCTGTTGAATTTGTTATTTAGAAAAGGGAGAAAATATTGATTAAAAATTTGTTTGAAAAGCTGTGGAATTGAGTTCATTGCGATTTAAAGTGCTTTTCAAGTAGATGAGACATAATAGTCTGCAAATTGAGTGTAATAATTCCATTGTCAGTTCCGGATTGCAATAAAGCTTTTCCTCAAAATTTCTTTTGTCATCAGCAAATCAGCATAATTGCTTATTTCCTACCTGGGCTTAAGTGATAAATGCACCCCTAAAATTTTCGATAATAAAATACAAAAGATAGAAATAAATGCAATCGATATAAATTGTAGCTAAATGAAGCATACTGTATCATAATAATTCATCGGAAACAATCTGCCAAAAGGAAAACCCTTTTCTTTCAATTATCAAGAGGCAAAAAGATACGTCACATGCTCAAAATTTTGTAATAAAAGTTTATCGTCAAAAAGCTGATGACTAACTTTTTCAATCTGCCTGAACACATCACAATAAACGAATTTTCGAATACCCCTAGGCACATTTTGATAGACAATAGTAGACACATTTTGAACTACCAAGAAATAATTGAAAATACAACGCCGCTAAAAACAGCCTTCCTCGTGAATCACTCGTCACAGCTACTTTAAAAAGACTTAAATAGTCAAGTTGAAATGGGAAGAAAAACAAAATGAACAGTGCAGTGGCCAAGACTGAATGTATGATTTAAGTTAGATTAATTCAAAAATTCTTGACACTTAACTTAAAAAATCGAAAAGATCTATTGTGAAGAAATGATTCTATTGTACCCATCAAACTTTCACCTGGTGAGATCTTATATCGAAACCGATTATCACTTCATTGTCTGAACAATGTTTTGTTTTAGGTCCCACAATAGAAAAGGCAAATAAAGCAACGACCAGTTGATTCTATTCACAGGGCATGTCGGACTGCAGGTGGAGCATGTAAAACCTTAACCAGTAATTAAAAGGATTGGTTGATAAAAATAATAATAATAATAATAATAATAATAATAATAATAATAATAATAATAATAATAATAATAACAATAATAATAATAATAATAATAATAATAATAATAATAATAATAATAATAATAATAATAATAATAATAAAAATAATAATAATAATAGTAATAATAATAATAATAATAATAATAATAATAATAATACTAATAATAATAATAATAATAATAATAATAATAATAATAATAATAAAAATAATAATAATAATAATAATAATAATAAAAATAATAATA
>NC_134470.1:47306471-47381471 GCF_964194025.1 Convolutriloba macropyga | reverse complement strand
GAAAATATTAGAACAATTCCCCCACCTATGCACACGAATAGGAAAATCAAAGAACCATATAGCTAAATCAGATATTAAAGATAATATCATCCCGACTCAACACAAAGGCAGACGCGTACCACTCCACCTAACCGATAAAGTAGATAAAGAAATTAAACACCTATTGGATACGAACCAAATAATCAAGCTCGACAAATGTTCAGACGACGTATTCATCAGTCCAATCGTAATAACAATAAAACAAGACAAATCCATAAAGCTAGCGCTCGACTCTCAACTCCTAAATGATGCAATTAACAAAAACAAATACCAAATGCAATCAATAGACAATCTAATGGACGCGGTAGCAAAATACTTATCCGACAGCAAACAAATCCCTGGGGATTTCCTTTTCAGCAAAATAGACCTAAAGTATGCCTATAGCCAAATACCACTCCACCCCACTATTCAAAAACATTGTAATTTTAACATCCTCGGGGGTAAATCTACAGGCACTTACAGATTTATAAACGGCTTTTACGGCCTATCAGACATGCCCGCAATTTTCCAAAAAACAATCGACAAAACTCTCGAAAACAAACCAAACAAATTCAACTTCCTGGACGATATCCTAATAATTACAAAAAGCACCATAACAGACCATGTATCAGACATTAAGTTAATACTCAAACGCCTAGACGAAGAAAATTTAGCAATTAAATTAGAGAAATGCGAGTTCGCAAAACAAAACATAACATGGCTCGGCTACAATATCACACAATCGGGCATCTCTCCTAACGACAAGAAAACAGACTCAATAAAAAGCCTAGAACCCCCAAAGACATTAAAACAACTAAGATCCCTAATGGGATCAATCCATCAACTGATAAAATTCATACCTAATTTGGCAAGCCTCCTCGACCCGATCAGACCACTACTAAAAAAAGAAAACATTGTCAATAACAAAATAAAATGGTCAAACGAACATACCGATGCGCTAAACAGTATAAAAAACAAAATAGCCGAAATCACCGAACAAAAACACTTCGATAAAGAAAAGCCCACCCGGGTCAAATGCGACGCCATTCATAAAGGCATAGGCGCAACTTTAGAACAATGGGACCACAACGTATGGTTCCCTATCGCCTACGCCAGCAGGTTTCTAAATACAGCGGAACAAAAATACAGTACCAACGAAGTTGAACTCCTAGCGGTCGTATGGGCCACGGAACACTTCCGCTACTATCTTTACGGCTCTGAATTCACGATCGCCACGGACCACCAAGCCCTACTTTCCGCCCTAAAATCAAATCGAGGAAATAAGTCTAATTTCAGCCGCCTAACCAGATGGGTCGATCGCCTACTACCGTTCACATTCAA
Organism: Convolutriloba macropyga; assembly: GCF_964194025.1. NCBI lineage: Eukaryota > Metazoa > Xenacoelomorpha > Acoela > Convolutidae > Convolutriloba > Convolutriloba macropyga. Next base: position 47,380,112 of record NC_134470.1, on the reverse strand, counting down.
AATCCAACATATCCCCGGCACCCAAATGGGTTTCACCGACTATTTGAGTCGTCATCCCCACTCCCCCGCCTCCAAAATAAGTAAAGATGATGAACTTTTCGTAGTTAACCGCATAAATGATTTTAACTTTACATTAAACGACGAATTTCGCCGCCACGCACTTTCGGCCAATAACACCGTAACACAAAAACCACTCCAACCGGATGACGTAATTAACCACGCTCAAAACTCACGCACTAAACAAAGCGCACTTTGCCTTAATTCTAACAGCGTTCAGTTACATCTTACACACTCAATTTCTAATTCAAATTCCTCTAGCGAAATAATTCCAACTTTAAGTCAATTACATTCTTCAAAAATTAATTCCTATAGCCCATATACCATCACAAAAAACGTTCAAACAAACAAACAAAACATAAACGCGATCACCAGATAGAACCCCAACCAGAATACATCAGAAATAACAATCCAAAGAAGATACAGAGCCCCAAACAAAAACAAAATGAATAGAACAGACTTGAACTCAAAAAGCACACAAACAGACAACCAAGAAACATCTGAAACATCGGGGAAAGGGAAGAGAACCAATACTAGAAGAGAAACACCAACCATTATTCCAATTCACCGAACAGCCAACCCCAGAATACCGCCACAAGCTACAACAAGTATTAGGAGAAGCTTTCTTAGCGGAAGCAACCGCAAAAGACAAAAATTTACCAAACATAATACGTATCGTGGAGAAACAAGATTGGGACGAGCTCAAACAAGCGAGCAAGTACTACTACAACATCAGACGCGACTGAGGAATCTCTCCTTCTAGATGCCTTCTGTACGACGGCAAACTCGTAATCCCGTACCAACTACAAAACACCATCATCAACACAGTGCATCGAACCCACCCGGGACAAGTAGGAATGCTCAGACTCGCCAACCTAATTTGGTTCCCCCACATCCACCGCACAATCAAACTCCGTGCGGAGAACTGTAAACAATGTACAGACCAAGGTAAAAACCTTAAACCCATAATCCCAAAAACCAATCTAGGCAAACTCCCCAAACTACTTGAACCCAACCAAGAAATACAACTAGACTTCGCAGGACCATTACCAAATGAGTCCAACAATGAAATATACATACTAGTAGCAATCGACCGCTTTTCCCGCTACCCGTCAGCCGTAGTCCACCCCAATTGCGACGCATCTACCGCAATAGACTTCTTACAAAAATATTGCGAATTCCACGGCATCCCACGCAGTATACGCTGCGACCAAGCGCAAGCATTTAAGTCTAAATCATTCGACGTTTACTGTAAGAATAAAAATATCAAACTAATATTCTCCCCGACACACGACCATAGAGCCACAGGCATGGTCGAAAGATTAATACAGACTCTAAAACGTAGACTGGCCTCGATGATATCCGACCCAATATGGTCTAACACAACAATAGCAGAAAAAATATCGGCCATAATCGAATCGATTAAACTAATACCCTATCGGGTAACTAAAATAACACCTTTCGAAGCGCATTTCGGTCACCCCACAAACACCGAAATATCTAACATAGTAACTAAACCAAACAAAAATAATTTAACATACAACAAAATCAAATCTTTTTATCTAGACAAGAAGTTACTCCAACACGCCGCACTGACGCCGAGCGACATCTGGGACAACGATGCCAACAGTGAAGCGAATTTAAACATTCAATACCAAGAGAGACGAGAATTTTCTGGAGCCGAATCTAGGTCAGAGACGGGATCAGACAACACCCCACTGGGGAATCTTGCACAAAGAGGTACAATAATACCTTCTAAAAGTTCATTCCAACTGGGTGACAAAACAACAACCATTGATCAAACTAGAAAAAACCTAGCTCGTAAAACGATCAGAAGACGAGTACCAGAACCCCGGGGTAGACTTAAACCACTCTGGTCAATAATCCCCGACGGTACATTTACAAACTACACCCCCACACTATAACCATAGACAGTAATAATAGGAAAAATACAGTAATAAGAAATAGCGATATAGCGATATCAAAGGCAACAACCAACAAAACACATAAAACAAACATAATTGAAAAACCAGAAGAACCCAAATTGAGACTAATTAACTTTGTTGCCTGTAAATCGATAGGAGAGTATGACCGAAACAAAAAGAAAATTGAAAAATTCTGTTTAGAGGAAAAACGTAAACGCAAGGCAGACGAAATGACAAAGGATCCCGAACACAACCACCCGACACCTGCATCAACAGTGCAAATGTCGTACTTGCCCGGAGCATCCCGAGCCCCCACAGCACAGTCTACACCAATAGACAACCCCGGACCCTCTCGGGCCCCATCCAAGCACACGATTTCACCCATCAAACAACTGCCAAAGAAATTGCTACCACGGACTCCTAAGAAAACCGCAACAAAGAACAGCTCCAGAAAGCAACCAAAACAAACCAAGCAAGTCACAGCACAAAAGAAACTGACCAAAGCGAAACTAGCAGCCTTAAGGCAGTCCCAAGCATTCACAACTAAGCAACGAACAAATTTGAATCTAAGCCAAATCAAGAGCCCCAATGTGAGGAAATTCAAAGTAAAAGCGAAAACACCCTACAAAAAAGACCACATCATTGTAACTTCATCGTCTCCTACGGACTTCATGAACTCGCCTACTACTCAGAACAACCCCACCATTATCACCATAAGCAAGAGCCCAAGTAGCCCTAACCCCAGAAAACGCTCAGCGGACCACACGGTACGCAATCTACACGTGGAAAACATGCTATCCAACCTGCCAATACCCCCAACCAACGACGAAACCGAAATCGTTGACCTGATCGAATCTCCCGACAACCCAACCCACCCGGAAATATCGATCCAGCCACCCTCAACCGACTTTGGCCAGTCCTGCATTATACTGTCTTCCGACTCTCAGGATTCGGTAATGAGCTTCCATACAGCAGCACCCTCCATCGTACCCACAGAACAAGATCCTAAGGCCCACCCGGACCAAGAGAGCAGCATGGAATACGAGTTAGACAACAAAGAATAAAATTACGAGTCTAACACCCGGATTTTATTTTCCCCGGGGGAATGTGGTGAGGAAGTGCCTACACTCTAGTAACAAAGACTCTAAACGTATTATTATAAACACTGCTACTAACTCATTATGTTTACATATATCTATCTATCAACCTCTGTAAATACGTACTTGAAAAGATGTTATACGGCTGGTCATACCAGCCACTTCAGTTGTTAGTTCTGAACGGAACCGAGAGAAAAGGCGCACACACTGTCTAACGCGAGTATAAAGCAACAGCTTAAGAAAGTGTTTCAGCCTTTATTTTTTTGACCTTCAGGCTCCTTATTGTTATTCATAACAATAATAATATTAAAAATAATAATAACGAATTGAACCCAAATTTGTTTTCCGCTATCATGGTTTTATCCCTTTTTGCAGAAGTTGAGTTATGATTTAGGTTTCTTAATAGATCCAGAAGGATAGAAGCACTATCTGAATTTTGCTATTCTTTCCGCCTCAAAGAACATTTTCAAATGTGTTTTAAATTTTTTTGAATTGCTCAGAGACGTATACCGCGGAAAATTGTAGTATAATGAATGCGAATTGGTATACTTGGCAACACAGACAAATCAACCTGGCAACGCTTTTGCCTCGTATCTCTAACATGAAAAAACTTTACCATTGGATCTTATTTTGCAATCGGCTGATATGGCCTTCCAGATATTATTTGGATTCAGAAATGTCTATCCAAGTATTTTGTCCAAAAAAATGTGATCTGAGACGACCAGCTTATAACCAATTGGTAAAAGACCTTGGTTAAATAGACAATGGACATGGTCTGAATCGGAGAGATTCCTTTATTACAGATCTACTTAGCCCGTCGTCTTTGTTTAAAACTGAAATTGCATAAGTTACCCAAAACACACTATTCATTTAAATTCACTTCAGCAGTCGAAACAAGTCCAATATGAGCTTTTTTTCAGTTTTTACAATATTGCCAACGTGAAAGTCCTGAGAAATCTTTTGCAAAAATTGACACCAAGATCTCTTACAGACGTTACCAGTTAAATCTGACGTTCTTTTCCTTGAAAGTCAATTGTTGTTCAGCGCAATTCTTGAAAGAAAAATACTTTGACGCCAGCTTTCTGAAGTCAAAATTCGAAGACTTTTTGCTTAAAGAGATAGTAGCACTATCAATATCAGCTTGTCAAAGTGTTTGAAGCGTTGCTGTGCAACAATTTTGGTGTCGTTCTCAATTAAAAAAATTTTATCAAATAAAATTTCTGGTTAATCATTAATTTGAACCAGGAACGGAAAGACCGCAAAAGTTGACTCTTAATGTCCGCCACTGCTTGCGTTCACACAATTTGACATAAAATTTGAAATAACTACTCGTTGTTGCCTGCCTAATAGATTCGGTTTGTAGAACAGTAATTTTACACAAGTCAATCAGTAATCCTTCCGCAAAACCCCAATTAGTCTTATTTAATTTGACTAGTGTTTATTTGTCAGATGACTTTTCTCTAGATGACTTTTTTCATGAAGATTTTAGATTTTCCTCGAACAGTAAACAAGAAACAAAGAATTAAACATGTACCTTTTACGGGCTACATCAGAAATTACCTTATTTGTTTTAGTGACTCCGCCGCTGACGGACCCACGCAGTTCAGAAGACAAAAGGTGCAAAAACAAAAAACTAATGTGATAACATTAGCTTTTGTTTTTGTAACTTTTGTCTTCTGAACTGCGTGGGTCCGTCAGCGGCGGAGTCACTAAAACAAATAAGGTAATTGCTGATGTAGACCGTAAAAGGTACATGTTTAATTCTTTATTCTAATTTATTCCAAATCTCAAAATTTTAAATCAAAATATTAAAAATATTAAAATTTCAAAATTTAAAATATTAAATCTTGAATTAAAAGTTTTCCGAAGTTTTTCTGACAATTAACGTTAACAATTTGGATACGGCCTTACCCCGTCATCTAGTAATCTGCCTTTGTCAACATAACAATAACTTAGTACACGCTAAAAAAAAGTTCAGGTAAATTTACCTGAACCAAGTTCAGGTAAATAGAAGTTCAGGTGAAGTTCAGGTGTAAAAGAACCTGAAATACACCCGAACTGTAGTTCAGGTAAATTTTCACCTGAACAAGTTCAGGTGTGGTTACCTGAAAATACCTTTTTTGCATTCAGCAGTGAAACAACAAAAATTTAGCAGTAAACTAAAACCCAATACAAATATAACCTTTAGTAGAAACATCAACACATTTACTAGGCAGTGTCCAGCTTTTTTTAAGTTTTGCAAAGTTACGGATAAATTTATCATCAAATTTTCCCACTCTTCAATTCCACTGATGTTTCTAGTTCAAAAAAGTATTTTTGGAACCATTAGGGGTTTTTGAAATGAACAACCATAGCGAAGTTTTAAAGAAACGGTTTAAAGAAACTTTTAAATTCTTGAAATAATCACAACAGGAAACGCAGTGGATTTAAAGTGGATCAACTTGAATTCAAACTCTCTTACTAATATATTAAATCAAAAACTAGTACTCCTGGGTAAAATAGACCTCTGCAAAACTGGATTACACAAATATAGGAACGGTAACGACATACGGTCCTCCTTTAGCTTACATTTCTTTAAAGTCTTTCAGAATCAGATTGATATTCTTTTTAAATCGAACTAATTTTATTTTCCTACATAAGCACTGCTTCAAAACCCCAGTCCTTCAAAAACTGAAATCTGTTTGTTAATTTTAGGTACATGTTTCCGAAACAGGGCTTTCTACAAATTATAGGGAACAAAACAAACATTTTTGTAACTATTTCTTGCCGTTTATAAAATTTCGCAAAGTTACGGTTAAGTTTGAAATAAAGGTTTGCCACACTTCAGCCCTGCTGATGCTTCGACCTCGATCAAATAATTTAAGAGCCGTTCGGGTTATATTAAGCGGATATCAATACTGAATTTTTAGAAAACCGGTTTAAAGAGACTTTAAATTCTTTAAATCATAATAACATGATATGCAGTGGTTTTAAAGTGGATCAACCTGAATCTAATCCCTCTTCCTTATGTTTTATAACAACAACTATTATTCCTGCACAAAATAGATCTCTGGAAAACGGGATGACACTAATATAGAAGCGGTAACTTAATATGGTCCTCATTTAGCTTCCATTTTTATAGTCTGTCAGATTCAGATTGATTTCTTTAATTGGATCTGATTCCATTCTCCAACATAAGCTTTGCTTCATAACCCTTTCAATCGAATTCAAACTTGTTTGTTCTATTTAGCTAAATTTTTCCGAAATTGGGTTATCTGCGATATTAAGGGGACAAAACAAACATTTATGGAACAGTTTCCAGCCGTTTGTTGAGTTTCGCAAAGTTACGGTTAAGTTTAATATAAGATTTTCCCTCTCTTCAGCCCTACTGATGTTTCTAGATCGAATATGTATTTTTGTAACCATAAAGGGTTTTTGAGGTGAACACCGACAGTTAATTTTCAAAAAAACGGTTTCAAGCAACAAAACAAATTTTAAATTCAAAGCAACCTGAAACGCAGTGGTTTTAAAGTGCATCAAATTGAAATGAAGAATTCTCCCATAAATTTTCAATCAGAAACAATAACTCCTGCATAAATTAGATCTGCGGAACATTGGATTCTACCAATATATAAACGGTAACGACATATAGTCCTCATTTAGCTTCCATTTCTGTAAAGCCTTTATGAATCAGATTGATATTCCTTTTAAATCGAACTAATTCCAGTTTCCATTATAAGCACTGCTTCAAAACCCTGTACGTCGAACTGAAGTTTGTCTTTATAAATTTTAGTTCCGTGTTTCCGAAACTGGGCTCTCTACAAACAATAGGGGACAAAACAAACATTTATGGAACTCTTTCCTGCGGTTTATTAAGTTTCGCAAAGTTACGGTTAAAGTTTAATATAAGCGGTTCCCACACTTCAGCCCTACTGATATTTCTAGATTAAACAAGTAAATAAAAACCATTCGGGGTTTCTGACGCGATTATCAGAACAGAAGTTTCAAAAAACGGATTAAAGAAACTTTAATTTTTTAAAATCATAACAACAGGAAACGCAGTGGCTTTATAGTGGATCAACTTGAATTCACACCCTCTTACTAATATATTAAATCAAAAACTAGTATTCCTGCATTAAATAGACCTTTGGAAAGTTGGATTACACAAATATAGAAACGGTTACGACATTTGGTCCTCATTTAGCTTCCATTTCTTTAAAATTTTTCAGAATCAGATTGATATTCTTTTTAAAGCGAACTAAATTCATTTTCCAACATTAGCACTGCTTCAAAACCCTGTCCGTTGAAATTAGTTTTTTGATTTTAGGTACATCTTTCCAAAATTGGGCTCTCTACAACTTATGCAGGACAAAACAAACATTTACTGAACTATATTCTGCGTTTATTAAGTTTCGCAAAGTTACGGTTAAGTTTAATATAAAGGTTTCCCAATCTTCAGCCTACTGCTGTTTCTAGATCGAACAAGTAAATAGGGAACCATTCAAGATTTCTAAAGTGAATATCAATGCTGAAGTTTAAAAACAACTGTTTGAAGAAACTTTAGTTTTTTAAAATCATAACAACAGGAAACGCAGTGGTTTTAAAGTGGATCAACTTGAATCCAATCTCTCTTCCTTATATATTAAATCAAAAACTACTTTTCTTGCAGAAAATAGATCTCTGGAAAACTGGATTACACAAATATAGAAACGGTAACGACATATGGTCCTCATTTAGCTTCCATTTCTTTAAACTAATTCCTGCGTTTGGTAACTTTCGCAAAGTTACGATTAAATTTAATATAAAGGTTTCCAACTCTTCAGCCCTATTCATGTTTCTAGATTGAACAAATATTTTAGGAACCATTAAGGGTTTCTGATGTGAATATCAATATTGAAGTTTCAAAAAACGTGATAAAAAAACTTTAATTTTTTGAAATCATAACAACAGGAAAAGCAGTGTTTTTAAAGTGGATCAACTTGAGTCCCATCTCTCTCGCTTATATATTAAATCAAAAACTACTTTTCTTGCAGAAAATAGATCTCTGGAAAACTGGATTACACAAATATAGAAACGGTAACGACATATAGTCCTCAGTTAGTTTTTATTTCTTTAAAGTCTTTCAGAATCAGGTTGATATTCCTTTTAATTCTCACTAATTCCATTTTCCTACATAAGTACTGCTTCGAAACCCTGTCAGTCGAACTGAAATTTTGCGGTAAATCTTTTTCTAAATGCGTTGTGTTAACAGAATCCACTGATTCTAATAATGTGAGCAGTTCTCTGATAGACCACAAAGAGCTTGCTCAGGATATGATTGACAACACTTTAGGAGTATTGGAACCCATAGAAAGAGAAATGCCAGTGCAGGTAACGGGCAGCTCTTGTAATGAAGAGAACTTAGAACCGTCAAAAAGTAGTGATCTAGGTTCAGAAAGGTTTTCGCTTAGAAACCAGAGAGTGTTTGAAAATACTGATGAAAGCAGTTTGCTTTATCGAGCGGAATGTGAGTTTTGCAATAAGCGGGTCATATTAACTAACCAAGATTTTCTTGACCACATTAAAAGAAATCATCGTCTAGAAGCTGAGTTTAAATGTATTGTTTGTTTTCGACTCTTTTCGGGCTTTAACAGTTTTGTTAATCATGTAAAAAAACATGAACTTGAATTGTCAGTTTCAAGAGGAAACGATGTTGATATTTATCTAAATAGTCAATCTTGTAGTACTGACGTTTCTGCTGATAGCTCTTGTGATAGCGAGTCAGGGGCTTGCTTCTGATAAGCGTGATTGTACACCAAATTTAGCGGGAATAATATCTTCCTCTTTTTTAGGCACACAGCAAAAGGTCTACAGTTGGTGTCATGATAAGTATAGAGAAGGTGAAAAACGTAAAGGTGCGTTTTCTAGTAAGTTCAAAGGTTGCGATATGAAAGAACTCACTCTCAGTAATTACACTTCCCACCTCAGTAACTATCAAGGTGCTGCGTCTTCCTTTGTTTGTCCTTTCTGTCCTAGAGAATTTTGTTCGTTAAATTATTTGAATAAGCATGCGAGGAAAGATCATAGAAAAACGCAATGCAAAAACGAAATTTTTGTGGATGATAAAAATAGTGACTCAATTGATTACCTTGAAAATGTTTTAATCTCTCCTAAAGCTGTTGAAATAACGGAAATATCGGACCTAATTGAAAGAATTTCTAGGTTAATCGATGGTTCTGCTGGTCAGAATGTTTTACTTAGTATGTTAGGTGACACAACAGCAACGTGGAGTCAAGCGTTCCGTTATATTGGGGCTACTAAGAACTTCACTGAAGATATAATGAAAACTGTTAATCTCTGTTTAGGACTCATTTCGTCGGATCGTCCAGAGGTTCTCGCAAGTCATTGTTTCCGCAGTCTGTTAAAGGCTTCTGGAGAATTTACCTTCTGTTTGGCTGAAAATGAGTATCAAGTTCTTAAACTGTTGAAGCAGAAAAGGCAGTTTGTGATGCTTTGCGATTTAGTATTTGGGGTTGAACATGAAATTAGATCAGTTGAGGGTCAATCTGTTTTTAAACAGATTGAGAGAACCGGTCAGTTTGTTTCAATATCAAAAGTTTTACAAAACACAATTTTTCATCACGATGAAATTTTTGCTGTTATGGGGACATATAGTCGTCTCCTGGAAGGTTTAAGCAAAGTTGGATTTATGTTAGATGGCATGCAGAGTGTCGGAAAATTAAGTTTTCTGTATACCTCGAGTAAAAGTACGTCTCTTAGTGCTGTAGATTTCGTAATACAGCAGAGTGGTTCTGAAGACATAACAAACTTGAGATTGCAATTGTATTTTGATGAAATTGAACCTGTAAATTCTATTGGAAGTCGAGCCTCAATTCATAATATAGGATGTTTTTATTGGTGCCTGAAAAATCTCCCTCCTTGGTACCTCTCGGATATGCCGATGACACATTTTGTAGCTCTGATTCCGTACCTAGATATTGAAACATACGGCTTTAAGGAGGTTTTAACTGCAATCAAAGGCGATTTGGTTGGTTTAGAGAGTGGTATAGAAGTTAAAACAAGAACCGGTAAAACTTTATCTGTTGCTTTGAGACGGTTAAATTTCGTCGCAGACAATTTGGCTCACCACGCCGTTTTTGGTTTCAATAAAAGTTTTTCTGGAGGTTTTTGTTGTGAAAAAAGTACGGTGCCGCAGTCATCTTTTAAATCAGTTTTTGGAGAACGTTTACAGGACCTTAGAAGTTCTCAGTCTTGTAGAGAAGACGCAGTGAACAAACGGATTGGTATCAAGCACCTTTGCGTTCTAGAAACTTTCTACTTTGATCCTTACGAGAACTTCACTGCTGATCTACATCACGACATTTTCCAAGGAAGTCTGATGAATATACTACGCATAGTTCTTAACGAATTAACACTTGACTATTTGAGCCTTGATAGTCATAATTTAACAATAAATAATTTTTTCTTATGGTCGTGATATTGATGGTAAACCGTCAGAAATTGTTTTTGAGAGGATCAAAGATAGGTCGCGCGGACAATTCAAACAGAAGTATGATCAAATGTTTACACTCTACCGTTTTCTACCACTAATGATATATGACGCTGTTTCCTTCAACGAAATTTGGAAAATTTTGCTTGATTTCTCTGACCTTATTGCTTTTTTGCTTAGCCCGACGTTTGTGGAATCCGACTATCAACTGTTGGGGGTTTTAATTTTCGTAAGTTTTCACAACTGATTTTGTCTGCTGATTTCAAAGTCATCTGTATCTTTTCTGTTGTTTCAGATGAACACTTGGAGACCTTGGTTCAACTTTTACCCTCAGAGTCGGTAACATTTAAGCAACATAAGTTGATTCATTACCCGAGAGTGCTGAAATCATCGGGACCTTTTCTCTATCAAAGTGTCTTAAGGTAAGAACGCAAACATCAATTTTTTAAACGGTTGACACATAACATTTATAATTTCAGAAATATCTGTAAAAGTCTGGCGATACGTCATCAGGTTAACGAGTATTTTAATTGGAAGGACGATATCCCCATCAAACAAAATATTTTTCCTTGTTGCAAACAAAGTTTTGTGTCTGATTCTTTAATTTCTACAAATGAAAAATACCGTAGTTGTTTTTCTGAACCTGAGTGTTTACAGTCGAGCAATGCGGTTATAATGGGAACTAGATATGGTTTGAATGATGTTCTTATTTTAGATGTTGACCGTCAAAATTCATATCCAAAATCTGTTCTCATTCAAAAAGTTTTGTTTTGCGAACCCATAGTTTTTTTTCTTGCTTCGAGTTAAAAACAGTTAAATATCAAGAGAAATCGCGTTCTTATTGTGCTTCAAAAAAATATCAAGCAGGAATTGTTCTGGTTGCGTTTGATGATCTGCTTGATTTTCATCCATTGTCATTGCATAAATGCGCGGTAATTGATTGTGTTTACGAACACGTTGTGCTGAGGCACACTCTAAAGTACAATAACTATGCATCCAATTTTAAATTTCTTTAATTTTCCTCGAATATTTTTGCGTTCTTTTGTTTTTTGTATTAAACTGCTTATGACAGTTATATTCCTGTCGAGTAAATGGTTTTTTCGTCTTTTAGCAATTTATTTGGATCTGCTGGTAATTTTTTTTTGGATCTTGTAACAATTATTTGAGTTTTTTGGTCCTTGTTTTTTGTCCTGTTCGAAGTTCTCTCTTTTGTGTTCAAAGAATGGAGATCAAGAGGCTAGTACGGCGGAATGGAAACAACTTCTACTTCTACGACGAGGACGAAAATGAAGACGTAGTTACCATGTTCGATTATATGTACTATCTACACCATCATGTGCAATTAGTCCTAAGTGAAAGGGTTTTATTTCTTGGAGACTCAAATATGAGAAATGCCTTTGATAATTTTAGTCACTATGATTGCATTAAGGATTTAGCTATTGATAATAAAAGTCAGGGAGGACGACAAGCAAAACATTTAATGTCTCTCTATACAGTAATTGTGCAGTATAGGCACATATTAGTTTGTGTTTGAAATAATGATTTCAATTCGACAAATGATGAAACTTTGCTAAAACACTATACTGATTTAGTAGAACATCTCCCCTATGAACATCAAATTCTGTTTCTCGAGTTGCTACCTAGGATGGACCAAGCAGAATATTATGATGATCAAAATGGAAATAGGTGCTTTAAACACACCAGACTTGAAGCTTTTAATTTAAAAACAAAAAATAAGCTTTGCAGTAAATTTTACGGAAATAAATTAATTCATCCTTGTCATTTCAGCCCTCATGATAAATGTCATCTACATGATTTGGGTCAGCGCAAATTGATTGTAACTATGTCAAAAATAGCTAATAACCTTCTGTTTAATTTTCATAAAATGAAACTTTAGTTGTGCTTATCCATATCGGTATTTATTTCACAACAAAAATTAAAAGTTTGCTTGTCAAACAAAAAAAACAGAAAATAGCGTTATAGCGTTCAGGTTAATTTAAACTTATGCTTCGTTTTGATTTGGATTAGGTCCAATCTCTTTTAAGATAAAGTTTTTAAAGCGTGGTTTATTTTTGAGTTATTTTTGGCTTAGTTTGAAATTTGCTAATTGAAATCAAAACAAAGCATAGGTGTTGGATTTTATGTTTGTGTTTACCCAACTGTCATACGTTCAATAATTTGATTATAAAAACTGCATCTGTTTAGAAAGTGCTTTCTAATTGAATCATTTCCAGTGTGTTCGGTTGAGGTTCCCCACACAATTTAGGTGTTAACTACAGCGTTTCCCGCTTTTTGGTTTGCAAAATTTGCTGATCTGGAGAAGTTACTATTCCAGCCGAAGCACTGGAGTTGATTCAGTAATTTTGGCACTCATTAATAGTCGGACATGTCAACTCTAAATCAATTCTTAATCCAATTGGTTTCATATGAGGCCTATTTCATGTTAACTCCCATTCGTAATCGGACTCTAGTTGTGCATACAACTATCTATACTTAATTAAATCCGCAAAAAATAGAAAAATTTGCTTGTCAAACAAAAAAAACAAAAAAAAGCGTTAGCGTTAATTTAAACTGACGCTTCGTTTTGATTTTGATCAGATGCAATCTCATCTATGATTAAAAATTTACAGCCTATCTCCTATTTATTTTTGAATGTGGCTCCTGGATTTCACAATGTTCTGCCCTTTTAATTCTTAGAATCAATTTGTAAGGTAATATTTAAAATCAAAACAAAGCGTAGGTGTTCCGTTTAATATTTCTGTGTAACCAATTTTGAATTTTTATTCATTAAATTATTTGACAAATTTGCATTTGTTTAAAAAGTGCTGTTTAGTTGAATCATTTTCAGTGTCTTCGGCTAAGGTCCTAAACATTTTTTTTGGTAATTACTGTGCATTTTTTGCTCCTTTGTCAAAAATTTGTTGAACTAGAAGAGTAGTTAATCTAGCCGACGCACTGACGTTTCAATAATTTTGGCACTCATTAGTAATCGGACTTGTCAGCTCTAAATCAACTCCTTTAATCCAATTAGTTGCCTCATTGTTTCCTATGATGCCTATGTCAGTCAATTTCTGTTCTGCTTGTAGCTAATTGCTTCCACTTCGCCTATCGTTTTTGCTAATTTCAATGCTCAATCTGTTTGCACCTAGTACTGAAGTTTTCAACACTTTTAACTAGTTCGCGTGTTTATCTTTCTTAAACCATGTTTGCTAATTATTTCCCAGTTTATGATATGCACTGTCGTTTTTCAAGCGTAGTCTTTGTTTGTTTATCAGTTAATTATAAACACGCGAACGAAATTTCTGTTCGCTGATGGTGATAATTTTTTCGATATTTATTTGTAATTAAAAAAAATGGAAAGTTGGCCCGCAGACACAAAACCCAAAACTATCAAATTGATTGTACAATCCTATGCTTCATTTTGATTTTAGTTATGTCTAATTTCATCTAAGACTTAGGACTGGTAGGCTGCACGGCCTTCAGTTGATTTTTTTTTGTTTTCGGCTGTTTGGTTTTACAACCTTCAGCTGCTTTTTTTAATCTTATCAAATAGTTTAAACATTCCTAACTAAAATCAAAATCAAGCCTAGATTTTACCCTTTCATGATATTTGTTTCACTTAAAAGCTATATTTTCATGTGTTATTTTAGCTGTATCTCTTTTTATCGTATGAACAAAAGGGCTGCATTTGATATTAAGACTGCTTTCGATGGAATCAATTTCATTTTTTTGGCTAAATTGTGTCAAAAAATTAGTGAAAGTTACTCGGTGCGTATCTGGTTTGTCAAATTTCAAGTTTTGTGGAATAAGAAGAGCACTTTTTCAATCAATGGACTGAAATTTTTTCTTGTGAAGTTTTATCTTATCAGATATCTTAATTTTGTAATCATTCTTTATTTCATTATCTTCAATTTCATTGTTTCACTTAGTTCTATCCTTAATTGAATTCCAAAATTCGCGTGTTTAGAGGTTTTGTATCACTGCATTTTCCTATTTGATGATATTCACTATCATTTTTTGGCTTTAGTCATGTTTACTTTAAAAAATTCTGAACACGCGATCAACTTTTTTATGTACCTTATCTTTAATAATCTGTTGTGCTTCACAATTTTGTCAAAAAATCAAAAGACTGGTCTTCAGACACAGAAAAAAGTTTGTACCATGTATTGAATTGAAAAAAAATTTTTTCCTTTCTCGGGTCAGAAAGCAACGTGATGAATTAAGTCGAATAATGGTTACGGCGGTGTTTCTGTCTGTTTTTTTTCCTTTTCGTCGCCTTTTTTTAGTTTGTCTGTTTGTTGTGGTTTTTATGGTGTTGCTAGGGTTCTTTGCTGTTTTGGATTACTGTCAATTTTCATTGTTTAGGGTTCGATCTTTGTTAAGCAATGCGGTTTTTAAATCCTCTTGCTTTTGGTCTTCAAATGTTTGTATTTAGCTGTTATTGATTTTTGGTTGTACGTTTATTTCAGTCAAGGGATTTCCTAAAAGTTTTTGTGTTTTAGATTTTGTCATTCAAGCGTGGTGTACCTTTTTTCTTTTCTAATGTTTTCTTGTTGTGGTTTTTTTGGTTATTTTTATTTGCGTTTTTAGTATTTTGTTAATGTATTTAGTCGTTTGATTGTGTCTTGTTTTTTCACTAATTGGTTCAGATGTTTTAAATAATGCACATATTTGCATTTCCTTCTATAAAGTTTTTAATGAGTATTTGTTTTTGACGTTCGTTTCTCCTCCCGTCTGTTTGAATTAGTTTAATATTTTCTAGACCTTTTAAATTTCATCTTTGCGGTTTTCTTGTTGCCTTTTGGATTCTGCTTTTTGTAGATGGCGGATTTTTGAATCTGTTGGTTTTTCGGTTGCTTGTTTTTTCCTTGTTGATTATTATTCAATCAGTTTTTTTGTTTTGGAGTTTCTGTCTGTAATTTTCTAGCGCTATTTTTTCCTTACTGCCTCAGCTTGTTATAGGGTTCCCTTGAGTTTTTAAATATTTTACATTTTCGCAAAGCTTTTGTTATTTTTCGCCATTTTTGCTCTGGCTTGTTGTTTCTCAGTTTTTTGGTTCTCTTTAGGTCTTCTCTATTTTATTTTGCATTTTTAAGTGTTTTTTTTCTACTTGCTGCTGCTTGTTGATTTGATTTTGTTGTCATCTCTTCAATCTTTGTTGAGTTAGTACCTTCTGTTAACCTCTAGTTCATCCAGATTTCATCTTTGCAATGTTTTGATAACGGTTTTTGGGTTCTCTTCAGATTTGGGATGAGTTTTTATTTGTTTCTTTCAGTTGCTCCGTTGTTGCTCGTTTGTTATTTTTAATATCCATTTTCGATTTTCTATTGCCTAGTTTTCCCGCTAATGTTTCTGTTTACTGCTTCAGCTGTTAAAAGGGTTGTCTTGGGTCAATTTTTCTTTTTGTTCGTCTTTGGAGAACGTTTGTTCTTTTTGGCTTTTAAATCGGAGTGTTCTGTATTTCCTGTCGATGCCATATCGTCAACCTTTGTTTGATCATATCGTATCTTTGTTTGGTCATCTTTGTTTTCTGGGAACTCTGATCACGTCGTGTCAGAAATTTTTTGATTTTTTTCCTATGGTTTTGTGTCTAAATTTCAAGAATGAGTTTCAATGATTGCGAAATTTTCATATTTTTGGGGTCTTGGTTGTTCTAAGAAAATTTTGCTAGTGCGGTTTTTTGTTCTGCAATGATGCGTCTTTTTTTCTCTTTGATCTCTGTTCAAACCTTTGTTTTCGGTTGTCTGATTTTTTGCTGAAGCTGACACAAGTTTAGTTTAGAGGCAGAATTAAAATCAAAACCTTCTCTTCTTCTGCTGTTTTTTGGCACACTTGTCTTTTATAATTTTTCTGTATTGTCTTTCCTCTGTTTTAAGCTTCAATTTGTTACGACTTTTGATTTTTCTCTGTTTTCGTTGCGCCGTAGCCATTGTGATCGCATTCGACTTTTCTGGTTGCTTTCTGATCATTCAATTAGCTAAGATTCACTTTAAAAATACAACATACTGGATTGTTTTCTCAATAGTCGGTTGATAAGTTGACTCGAGAAAACTTTTCCGACAGTCTACAGTGGTTTTAATATACTTGTTCTTTGTCTTCTCGTGTCTTGTGCTGTCTTGTTTTTGCTTGTTCGTTTGTTTTAGTGAGAGCCTCCAAGGATCCGGCTTTACCGCGTATCCTTCTATGGCACTCCAACAGTTTGGGACCTTAGTGGACGCCTTCTCGCTGGCGGTCCTGTATAAGTTGTGTACTCTCTACATACTGAGCTGAGATTCACTTTAAAAATACAACATGCTGGATTATTTTTTCAATAGTCGGGTGATAAATTGACTCGAGAAAACTTTTCCAACACTTTACAATGGTTTTACTAGACTTATTTTTTGTCTTGTCGGTAACTTGGTTACCTGAATAGAGCTACAGGCACCCGAATTTTGCCTGAACCAGTACCTGAACTGTAAAAAAGGTTCAGGTAAATTTACCTGAACCTTTTTTAGAGTGTACGGTTGTCGTAGTTTTATACCGTACCGTATTAGGTGCGGAGCCTACAAGTGACATCAACGCAAGAAAGAAGGTAAATAATCATAAGAATCGGAAGCTAGACTAAGCCATATATGGAGCAGCTGCTTTATCAAATTTAATATGCACCATCGAAGTGATTGATGTCTAAAATGTGTAAGACGTCTCCGAAGGATAACTGAACAACGTTGAGTTATGTTCGGTGTCTTTACCGAAAAATGTTCAATATCCTTAAAATACTTTTTATTGGGTTAAAATTTTCGTTGATAGGATAATTTTTAATCGCTCTTTCTATATTTTCACCAATTTTCGTTCTAGACTGCTTGAACAAATTATTATTTTGGTTTCAAGTCATGTGCCATGTAGGCAATCACTGAACGTCAATTATATTATGAATCAATTTTCTCCTAATGAACCATGATATTTACCTCTACCGCTGTTTTGTTGGAACCGTGAAATTTTTCTCCTGTACTACTCGATTTTTACTCGATATTTATCAAGATGCAGAACGCGTTAATATAATATTTCGGAGGTAAAAAGAAAAGAAAAGCAAGCAGCCATGGCCGAATCACAAACTGTTGCTTGGAAATTGTACATTAGATAGATCTGTAGGCATATTGTAAAAATTGTTTGTTCTCATATTAATGGAAAGAAGAGGTGAATTATGCTCTCTTCAATAAAGTTCAGATTTTGATTTTTTTTAATCTAAACATTTGTTGTCTTGTTTTCTGTAGAAACATATCAACAACCGCAACGTATTTAAAGTATCTCATTGTCATTTTTTGTACCTTTCTGTCACAGGTCGAGGTCCCAGCCGGTAGCAAGCATGACAGAAGATGAACGCACGAGGGGACCTAGTGCGGTCAAAATTACAAAGTCCGAAAACATCGAAAAAGCACTAAAGTCTGGCCATGAACGCACGAAAGTCTGGTAAGCGTGAGAAAGTCTGGACATACTATCTTGTTCGCTTAACAGAATATCCACAAAAAACTTATTCGGAAAAATTGTATCCAACAAAAACAATTTATTGCTATTTTTTTTGGTCCTCTATGTCTTTATAGTTTGTGTAGAAGTCTTTTTTCAGCGCCATTTTATTACAGCATTTAACACAAAGAATGGAATATAATATCTTTCTGAGGAAAATGATTCCCGGGCCGAGGTGTCGACCCTAAAAAACATGTAGGATTGGCGGTGAATGCGTTGCAATTATGTACGACCTACGCTTCAGAGTAGATCTTACAAAATTTGGCGTTGAATTCAGCGTGGACTTAACATAATTTTACGTTGAATTTAGCGTTCATTTCACATAACTTATAAGGAATATGGCTCTTAAAAGCTATACGGTACAGTGGCACAGTGGTCGAAGAGGTAACAAGCAGACACGAATTTAATTTTTGTAAGATCTACGCTTAGAATCGCTTATTTCAATGAATTCACCGCAAAATTATGCAAGAAAAAAGCAGTGAATTTTTTGACTTGCCAACGCAAGCTACCGCTTGTCTTACATAATTCTGCAAAATTCCTCGGTCCAGGTTTCAAAATGCCTTGCTCGAAGATTTAAATTTTTTTGGAATTTTTATGAACTAGGACACAACCTTGGAGAACCTCGTCAGAAGACAAAAAAAGAACCTCGTCAACAACAGAGTAAAATGTTAAAATATTTGAAACAATCAGCTCTTTTTTGTGTATTTGTATTAAAAGTTCAATAATTCGTAGAAAGTGCATAGGTAGAAAATAACGACTTCTATGATCGTCGTCAATGTTTGCTTGCTCAACTAAGAAGAGTTTCGAATCAACGTTTTATATTCTTCTTTTAAAAAACCGTCTGTTCTTTTACCGGTGAGCAGGAGTTCCAAGAGATCACAAAGTTAATTTTTGGAGATCTTTTTCGTGCTCTTTTGGTCGGCTGATCATCAATTCTGTTTGCCAATGTTGTGAAGCACCACAACTACTGTAATTTTCCCTAATAACAGGTTTAGCCCATTTGTCAAGAATTCGACCAGAATTTTTAACTTCACCAAGAAGTTTCAATTTTCTCTGTAAACTTGTTACATGCTCTCGTTTTCCAAATATGTAAAGTAGAAAAACCTGAGAAAAACGAAAAATTCAAAGGATGCAATTTAGCATACGCAGTGACATAAACAAAAGTTTAAGCATGCATTTTTGTCCAAACGATCAGATTGCATACAGAACGTACAGCTTTTTCCACTGCAAATAGAGCGTCTCTGGATACCTGACGCTGTTTTTTGCAGGAAATAAAGAAGCAAAATGTTTTTTCGATTTATCGTCTTCTCGAGGCCATTTTTTTTATCTCGGCTGGTTATCAATCATGCGTATTCTGCTTTACTGTTGATCGTAAGGATCATAATTATCTGAAGTTTCCCTTATAACAGGATAACTCAGTCTGTCAACATCATTTGCATAATCTACTCTCACAAACACGTGATCACCACGAGATTCTGCCATTTGTTTTACTGTATTCAAGCGTTCATTTCAATTTAGTTTTCTGAATAAAAGCATCAAAGGCAGGCATGCGTCAAATGAGGCCTGTCAACAATGATACAATCATTTAGTGAAAACGTTTCTCTGAACGGTTGCTCTCTGATCGGTCGACTGATTTTCAATTTTTTGAAAAATTTTGGGAAACCCCAAAAACTCTCACCAGTCTCCTTTTTTGAGCTTTTCTCATGTCCACCAATGCTTGCACTGCCTTCTTGATTGCTTTATCGGGTATGCTACAGTTCATGCAAGAGAACAGCCGTTCATTTCGTTGCCCATTTTTGTCAATTTCGGCGAGTTTTCTTTTGGAACTCTTTTGGGACCGAAAGGGTTACAAATTGACAGATTTTGTTAAAATATGAGAAATTGCCATAAATGATATTTTGTTAAAAAGGCCGATTAAATAGGACAAGAAACTTTGATTAGGTAGGGCATGAAAAGTAGATTAAGGTTGGTAATTATGAAGGTTAGGAAACTTAGACATATCCTCTTTAATATCACTTTTTTTACTATGTGCTTTTACACTTGATAATCATGCCATAATTGCGAATTATTTGGACCAAGCTGAGCAGCCCCGAGAGCTTAATATGTTTTTCACTCTTAGTTCCATTATTTTGCATAATTTTGACGCACTCCAGCCAATTTTTCATATTTTGTGGTAAATGGTGTCATTTTGGCTCGGGATACCGAAATTTATGAATATCAAGTTCGGTCATCCTCTGTGAATTATACTATTATAACTTATATAACTATATAATGGAAAAGTGACTCACTTATATTTTTAAAAATTTCTGAAACTCACCAGCTTTATCCAACAAGAACTAACCTGAGAAGAAACGAAGTGAGACAAGTAAAATCTGCTAAGTAATGATGCTCAACTATATGAATCAGATTGCGTACAATTTTTTTGCAAAAATGACAGTGAAGTAAAATGTCAATTGCTGCAGGAAAATGAAGGCAGGTGTCCCAAAAATATACAGGGCACACTTTAAATTGCTATAACCACTTTTACCCAAACGTTTCAGGCAGACACCCAACAGCGACAAAAGTGTCACTTGTCTGGATTGTCACAATTTTCAATGCCTGCGAATGAATGCAATAAATGAAATCACTATAACGGAATTTACATATTAGGCTAGAGACTTCAGTCTGCAGCTTCTGCGGAGGAAGTACATTTCAGCTGCTTTCATTTTTCGTTCAAGATTAGATTAAAAAGTCATGTGGTTGTGTTCGAGTTCCTGGGCATGAATTCTTGTCCCGGGTTGAATGCCCTCCCTAAAATCCTCCCATTTTTTTATTAGAGTGGGGGTGATTAAGGTGATCATTCAAAATCAGCTTCTCCAACAATTAATAGTTAAATAATATGGCTACTCTGAACGCTTGCGATGAAAAGGAACGTGAATTCTGAAGGACAAAAATTGGTAACCAATTTATCCGAAATGCATAAATTTTTTATTTAAAATCGTTTGGGAACAAAAATTTATGTTTTATGACTTTTACTGGAACAAACAGTTTAACAAATATAATCAAAAGCCAAAGTTTTGAAAACACAAAGAGAAGTGGGAAAGCAATAACAAATTCTAACAAATGAACAAAGCTGGTCTCCAGAATATGCAAAATAGCCAAACCAGTGAATGACTAAATGACTAAAAGAGGTTCTCTGAAAATACCCTAAAAAACTGTGTCATATTTTAAGAACATTTGCACGCCAATTCTTAAATTATGCCCAAATTGAGAAAGATTTTTTTAATTTAGAAACTACAATTTTGAAATCGTTAGAAAGAATTCAATATATGATTTTCCCAAAAATACTGTAACAGCTCGTATGGACTTTTTTAAAAATTGATCGAAAAATCATATAAAAACAGAAAATCGAAAGCCAGCAATTTTGTTACATTGTTTTTACTGCAACAAGCATCATTGGCGCCAGATCGAAAAATCTTGCGTGAGAACACTCAACTCTTCAAACAATGATCAATGATTTCTTAATTTTGTAAGCGATTTGAAACTAAACAAAGATTAAAAATCCCGAAATGAATTAAAAAACTGTTCTTTTTTCGTCTTATAAGCATTTTCTTCAAGACGAAAAATGTACCTGCGTTGTAATGTTTAATTACAACACACAGAATACATTAAAATGGGGGAAAATTTTTGAAATTTAGAAATAAAATCAACTATAACAATCTGCAGCTATTTAGTGTTAGCTACCTAAATGATGCGCTCTAATGGTTACTTTTTTAAAATGAGCAGCAACTAAGTCATTTCGTTCCGTTCAACTTTATTAAAAATCAACCTAGAGCGTTAATGATTGCGCTCGTAAAGACAACAGATCGAAATCAAAAACCGGGACAATAGATCGTAATGAAATTATTCAAATTGAGTATTAGCCGATCAGATTGAAGCGCTCGCTTATGGAACACGATATAACATGTTAGTTTGTGATAGATTCATATCAAATCCCACGGGCCGCTAAGTCATGGCCGTAACTCGCGAGGCATAGCCAGATAAGATAATTTTACGCTAGCTCGCAAAAAAAACGCTTAATTTCAGGTAATGAGAATAGAGATTAATTTTAGATCCATTGTCGTTTTGATCTCTTGTCCCGTCAGTGAATTTTGATGCTTAGATGAACTTTCCAATTAACCCTGCAAAGACCAGAACACAAAATTTTGGAACCATCACTGTGTGATTACTAGGAGACCAAACGTTAGCAGTGGGTGCACAGGTGCAACGACTATGAAACCCGGGCCGTTGTCAATACACAAAAAAAACGCAAAATTTTGTAAGAGTATTGCAGTGAATTTTCAAACTTCTCAACGCTAGTTACTGCTTATCTTACACAAATTAGGCAAAATTTCTCGGCCTGGGAAATTATTAAGTACTATATGAACCTGTGACTTGCGAATGTGATAAATGTCACACGAACTGGTTGTAGGCTCTCAAATTTGGCCATTTTTATCCGTTTCTTTTTCTTTAGTTCCCAGGGCTTTATCTCTTCACTCAATGTACCTTGCGAACAAGTAGAGGTTTTGTCAAGCTATGTCAAAATGTTCAGTCTCTTTTAGCGGAGAGTTACTCTTTTGCACGTGTTAATTGGACAAAGTAGATTTTTTGGCGGGAAGATTTTCAACTTTTCTAATATTGGCTTTGGCTATCTTGAATCGATGCATCATTAATAGGGTTCCTGGACAGGAATTCCATAAATTTAACCAATGAAGGGACAAATGATGTAACCAAGAGACCAGAGGGTAGCTCGCGTTGCCTAGATTTCCGTTCCAAAAAGGAACTGAGCAAAAAACGGCTAATCAGCCAAAACACATGCGAGACCGGTAACGGGGCGGACGTACGTACCGTCAGCCGTTTTTACCTTGACAACGCGTACAGATCCATTTTTTCCAGGCGACGTTTCCACAATTCGTCCCAGTGATCATATCCCAGGTGGAGTGATGTCATTGAGGATTCACAGCAGGTCATTGACTTTCAACGATTCATTCTGTTCCGATCAATTGCTTCGCTCCGTTAAAATGGGAAGGTACTCTCTAACCGGGCATCTTCAGACGTGATTCATAGGCTGCTGTACGGTTTTGCACGACTTGAAGGATGCCGGCATGGTTGATGAAAAGTTTCCTGGTGGCAGTGAATTGTAAGGCCTCTGCACCAGAAAATGATTTGGGGTGATGTGTTTTTCTTTGTGTGGTACCTCAGCAACATGTGTAAAGGGTCGAGAATTCAGCATGCTTTCGGTTCCAACCATGATGGCGTGGAAGACATCTGATGTAAGCCTCTTGCTCCCTAGAATGATCAAAATGATCCGTTTAGCATTTTGGATCAACTGTTACCACGCACCACCATAATGCGGTCCGTATAGTGGGTTAAATTTCCAAACTGTGTTCTTTATAAAAAGTTCAGAGGCAATTCGTTGATTGTCCAGACTACGGACACGTCGCTTCAATTCTTCTTTTGCTCACCGGTGACACTCAAAATAAGTTTTGGTTGACATCTTAGTGATGCGAAACGTCAGAGGGCGTTGAGAAACTGTCTGTTTTTAAATCAGGGCGTGACTCAAGATGTTCGGCACGTGTGACCATGCATGCGAAAATGAGAACTTAGTACTTGGTGAATTTCTCTTTGGTGTCTTCGATATAAAAAGCTCTGAAAAAATCAATTCCTGTATTAGCTAATGGAAATTGCAAGAGAGTATCATGAAACTTGCATACTGGTAGCGGAGCCATGAACGGTTGGATATTTTGGACATCAAAACGGCGCCAAAAATATCGAATTCGGATGCTTGACAATGTTTTCCTGAGGCCGATAACAACGTATCGCTGTTGAAGAAAAACTTTGACGGCTTCGGTATCTTGGTGTACACAAATTCGATGCGCATGCTCAAGATACAGGCGCGTTTTTGAGTCTTTGGCATGAAAAATTATTGGTAATTTAGCTAATTGTAACTCTTCAGGAGCAAATTGTAGTAAGTATACCGTTTTTGTCTAAGTACGGGTTTAGGGATCGAAACTTGCATTGTGAGTCTAGTTTACGTCCACTTCTTAGCGAGTGAATAGCTGAACGGAAAAATTTTTCCTATGATACTCGAATTAAGTGACTGTGTGCTTGGTTGATGCCGTCTGCAGTATGATGCTCTTCGTTATTTCATTCTATTTTAATTCTGAAAAAAAATAGTAAAAAGTTGCAAGTGTTAACAGCAATTTCGTCCAAGATTGAAAAAATATTGAGTCAATGACTGGTTCATTTGGTTTTGATGTACTCGTTGTGTGAAGTGAAACAATTTTGTTATGAGCTGAGTTTTAGTAGGAGTGATGTTTCTCTAGGAAATCAGGAGCCTGTAACCATTTAGAACACAAATTTTCTGGTTCCAGGCCACGTGTTCCATGGTCTGCAGAATTTTGAATTGTTGGTATATAATGCCATTGACTGGATTTTGAAAATTTGCGTATTTCTTGGATTCGGTTGGCGACAAACAGTTTCTGTTTCTTCTTAGAGGCAATCCAATCAAGAACAACTCGACTGTCTGTCTAAAAATGTGTATCGTTTATCTGGACTGTTGTCTCTTTTTGAACTGTTTTGAGTAGCCGCATCTTCATTATTGCAGCCTCAAGCTCAAGTTTCGGAACGCTCAACGCTCAAAGGTGTTACTTTGCATTTATTTATTATGAAAGTGGTTACTGTTTGTTTGATGTTATTGTCAACTCCGAAGATATGTTATTGCTGCCAAAGCACAAGTAGACACATCAACAAAGACGTGCAATACAATTGATGTTCAATTTCTTGTGAACTTGCAAGAAAATTGAGCTTGAGCGCTTGCAAGTGTTCAGTTGGGGGTGATCCAAAATAACTCTTCAGTATTTTTTGCAGTGGTTTATGTAAATTCTCAGGCAGCGCTGTGTCCCATTTTAGGCCCAGTTTCCAAATTGAAGCAACAGGACTGAAAAATTTTCTTTGGTTATACAATGCTGTGTTCTTTGGAAATTCTTCCAAAGGTTTTTTGAAAAATTATCGTTAACGCAATTTCAGTCTTGTCCTAATACGCGAGTGAAATCTTTTGATTTGTCTAAGTCATCACATGGAATTCGTTACAGCACTTCAGGACAAATTGATAAGTATTTGGTCAATCAAAAATTTTCTTGTTGGGGGCATTCTTTGACTTTCAGTACGGTGTCTTTCGCTTCAGTGATAGTGCGCAGCGAGCGAACGTAGTCGTTCGTGTAAAATTGTTTCGTTTTTGCTGCAAAAGCTTTAGAAAAATTTTCTGCATTGGCTTTGGCACATTGAGTTAGGACAAAGATGGCCATTGAGGGCGAACGAGTTGCCCCTAAAGGCAGGCGAATGAACTGTAATTGCATTAAAAATTTGTTTTTTGACCAACAAAACCAAAGTGCTGAGTGATTTCCTTGTTTGACAGCAATTTGCAAAACATACTGTCATTATTGGCAAGTATTTCAACTGGATGTTCACAAAATTGTAGTAGTATGCCAAGTAAGCTGTTAAAGGGATCTGGTCCTGCTAGGAGGTTGCTGTTCAATGACTGTCCTCGACACTTTGAAGTGGCAACTGTCAGCCGTCCAATTTTCCCCGGTTTGTTTGGATTTTGAACCGGGTGATGAGGCAGGTACCATAATTTTCAGGTTCAGGTTCTGTCATCTCAACTGGTTTTATGTAGTTTTTGCTTAAGTCTGTTGAAAGCGTTTGATCGTATTTTTCTTTCAGCAAGGGATTATTAGCTAGTCTTTTCTCCAAGCACTGCAGCTGATTAAGAGCACAATAATAATTGTTCTCCAAAAAGCAAGACGTTTTCCAGGGAAAACCAATTTCATTTTTTGCAGAGCTATGTCAAATAGTGTTCCGGAAAAACTTTTAAGGCATCATTGTCTTCATCTGAAAGAACTGATCTGTTTTCTTGGGTGCCTTAACTATTAATTCTCCAGAATTGATCAACTAGTTCACTTAAATGTGGTTCCTTCGTCTGCTGTCTCTAAACAAGATACACAAATGGTTTGATTGTTGTTGAATGATGGTTAAATGTAGGTCCTGAAGGATTGAGAGAAGCCTCATATTCCCCAGCTGATGTCCATCCGAGTTTGGATTTTCACAACAAACGTTTGATTTATGTTTCCGGTTATTACTTCGCTTGGACGAGTGTAAGCGAAGGTGTTTACACCTAAGAGGGCTCCATTTTTGCCACCAGCAACTTGGGGGAAATGGATGTGGCGGCGATTGTTAAAAGTGTCACATATTTGATTCAACTCAAATATCTTGGCTGGTGTGACGTACATTGCTGGCGTGCTGTATGCACGAGATATCTCAAAGCTTTGTCTCAATGACTTATATGGAGTGGCAACAACTGGCGCTGTTATATTTGAGAGTGGCATTTCGTTCTAGGTTTTCACGTATTGGAGTGTAGTTGATGTTTGCGCTTCGCAAGGAAGTGCTAGAATGTTTGTTATGATGTCAACCATGATCTGTCATTGCATACTTATCAAAGGCTTTGTTGCCATTGACAAAAGACACCAGCATCAAATGTAGTTCTTTAAACCAGTCTCTCGGAGGAGACGGCATTTTATTTACGCAGAAGCTTCGGTTAATTGAGAGAGAATCGAGCTTGTTCTTTCGTTTTACCAAAAGATTGTCCATAGCGAAGCGACAGTGTTGTTGATTGTTTTGGCTTGATGACGCTACATTTGATGAATGCTGTGTAGGACTAAATGAAGCAGATTCTGTTGAGAATGCTGCTGGCGGTTGTTTCACTTGTTTTGAAGGGTTGTGTAAAGTATAATGATATCGGCCGTTGCAAGCTTGGCAGTTCTTTTGTTGAGACCAATTTTTCCGAGGTGATTATTGCTCAAACAATTTGTGCACAAATTGTTTTTGATAGCAATTTTATATCGATTTTGTGTTGATTGCTTTTGGTAGTTGGTACCTGTTGCCTAAAAATCGTTATTATTGCAATGGGGGCAATGTCGGTTGCTCTGTTGCTTTGCGTTAGTTTTCGTGTTGTTTGAGATCGTCACTGAGGATTACAACCCCCTATCAGCAGTGGTTTAAATGTAGGCTGCAAAACAGCGTTAGGTTGGTCACTGCCAGATAGGTTCTGGTTATACATTTTTGATGTTGTTTTAAACTGAGCAACCGGAACACTAAGATCTTTGACGTTGTCTATACTGTTTTGTTGTTGTTGTCTAAATGACCAAAAGGTTTGCTCGCGATTTTTGGTAATGTAAATTTGAGCTTGAAGTTTTACGAATTGTTGAAAAGAACGAAATGACGCTGGTTCAGCTGTTGTTGTAAGCCTATGTTCAGTTCATCACAAAATATTGTAAAGCACTTTTTTTAGCAATGTGGAGCTCTTAAGGTGCGTCACGACTCGAGTTGATTTCTAAAGGCGCTTACTACAACACTTGGGTCTCCAAAATGGTCCATCGGCTTATTTCGAGCTGTTTCATATTACGCTGGTTTACAGTAGTACAACTCAAGGATTTGTTTTGCTTTTCCAGAGACTGCGTTTGGATATGTGATCTGGTGTGCAGTTATACAAGTATTATTATAAACCATAGCAAAGAAAATGTTAATCCATTCATGGTATCGCAGAGGGTTGCCAATGAGGTGCGGCAGTGAGAGTGAAGGTAGTTTGATGGCTTGCTTGTTACCTGCTAAGCTTATGGTAATGTAGTTTTTGCCTAGATTTTCTGAAACTGGTTGTGGAAAGCAATGCTGTAATTGGGCAAAATGAGAAAGATTTGGGTTGCTGTTATCATTACACATTGCAAATGTTGGACCAGGCAATTGGGATATTTCATTTTGGTGATTATTTCTGTTGTTATAAATTGTTGTGGCAGGGATCTGGGGTTCATCTGTAAATGATCAACTGTGTACTTTATGTCTGATTTTGTTAGTCCTAGCCATTGGTTCACCGATGCGGAATTACAATTTTTGATTCTTTTTGTCCTGTATGTTTGTAAAAAATGACCTGATTCCATATTCTTCCCAATCTCATTGCGAACCGAGTGGTTACCGAGGAGCTGTTGCTGGTGCAAACTCTGCCATGACTGTGAACTACCTGCTATCTGATCTTCTGTATTTTGCACAATATTCTTCCTTGCGACCGAGTTGACGATGTTAAAAGGATGATTTAACAGCTCTCCAATTGCAGCATATAGGTTATTTCCCTTTTCCTTTGACTTCATTTTTGTGTTGCGAAGTACCAGGGTATATTTCAGTATTCATTTAAGAAGTGGACACCGCTACTGTTGGATAACTGTTCCTTACTTGTGAAGCAATCCTAGTTTCTGCCATAGTACCAGGAGGAAACAGATGATTGTGAATCTTTTCTGTACTCATTGACGTTCGTTGTACGTTTTGTGTTTGAATTTGACACAATTGCTCTTGGAGACTTTGTAAATTGATGTCAAGTTTTCCTGAATTTTTGTTGTTGGTCTAAGAGCTGCTGGCGCTGTTTGTTTGCTACTTATATTATCTCTTGTAGTGGAAAGAACTTACACTTCCAAATGGTCTTGTGAAGTTGAAATTCCTATAACGATCTGTGTTTGACGGTTTTTCAAAGGTAGCTGATGAGTTTCTTGAGCTTGAATTACAAAAAAGTGTACCTGGGATTGTCCTGGGCGTTGATACTTGTTGAATGCCACTAGGGGAGGTAGTTGTAAAAGTTGATCTGTTATCAATATTGTTAGGTTCAGGAAATTGATTGTAAGTTTTGTTCTGAATACTAATTTCATTTGCAAATTGATACGTCTGCAGGTAAGTATCCTCAGCGGATGTTTTCTGTTGTTGAGTTATGTTAGGCTCAACGTTGTTTTTACTATATTCTGAAGTTTTTCAGCCTTTTGTTTAGTATTTTGAAAGTTGGTGTTATTTTGTTTGGGGTCAAAAAGTGTGCTCGTGGCTGCTGACGGTTCAGTTTTTGACAAATCATTGAACTTTTTGTTGGAGGTTACATCAACTGCAAACGAAACGTCTGTCTATTGGTTGTATCGATGGAAGTACTTTGATGTCTTTTTGATAACAGCGGTTGTTTATGGCTGTTTGTTGGCAAAAAGAGGTAAAGTTTTATCCTAGGAGGTATTGAAGGTAGTTAAAGTAGAGCTTTGACCTCAATATTGTTGTCCAGAACCGGCTGTGTTGACTTTTCGTTTCGTGTTGGCGATGAGCTGCACTTCGAACTGACGCTAATGTCATCTCGTAGTCGAGTGATCGACTGGCTGAGTTGTCCGTCGTCATCCAGTCTATTGACTTCATGTTCGAAGACCTGCAATTTCGAAAAGGTTGGACTGTTCTTCTGTTATTGATGAAACTAAGCTTGGATGAAATTTTTCGAGGAAAAGTTTTTCAGCGGCTTTTCTCAGTTCTTCCTTTGTTTCTTTGATGTTGTTGATTAGAAGAGTCAGCGATCTAAATCATTTTCTCTGTGAACCTGCAGTTTGCAGAAGATCGAGCTGATTCTCGAAACTCAATTCTGACATCTTGAAATTATTCACTGCAATTTGGCAGCTCTGAGTGTTTTTCTTTGTCATGTTGTTGTTTTGGTTTCTTTGTCTTTTTCGAGTTCTTTCCTAATAAGTGATAGGTAAACACGGCTTGGAAATTTCCTCGCGGCGCATTTTTTATGGGTTAAGGGTGTTGAGATTCCCAACACCATTTTAACAAGTAGACCTAATAATGAGTTTTTCGTTTGATACTTTTACCCAAAGCAAATTTCTCTAAAACAGTTACACTATATTATTGAAGCTAAACCTAATTTCATGATTTTTAGATTGACAAAAGAGGAAAACTCTCAAACGTGTGAACGTAAACCGTTTTTTTTCTCAACAGACGCAAACAAATGCTAGTCTTGTTGATGAAGTTTCGACCAATGCACTTAGGTTGACTAAATAATTGCAACAACAGACCACGGACTTTTGCTTTTATTTGTTACTCAAAATTAGATTCCACAGTTTTTCGATACTTCAAGTGAACGATACCCTAGCCAGTTGTGTTTCAGAGGCAGGGGATAGAAATAAAGCTTCACTTAATTCGTAATTAGGAAAAAGGCGATGCGTTCAGGCAACACGAGCTACTGAACACAAATTAGGTAGCTTGCAAAGAAATTTTGGTGTAGTGAGATCTTTTCTGTTGAACAGTTTCTTTTCACTTTTGCTGTTTTAAACAACAAACTGTAAAATCTTTTATGTGAAGCTAACATATGAAACTAGTCTTTAATCATCAATCTTCATCATCTTTAAGGTGACGTCACGTCTGAAACCAACTTTTCTACTGTGACAGTTGGTGACTGCTGTGATCTTTGGACAAAAACTTTCTTCATCTACTGGGTAGCGTCTGTAACAGGGAAAAAGGGACTTCAACTGTAACTGCTGAGACAGATGACAAATTAAGAGAAAAATCTGAACTTTGTAGAAGTTATGTTGCCATAAGTTTGGATCAAGATTTTGCTATCTGAGTAAAAAAACTGCATGAAGCGTACAAAATGATCCTGCTTACCAGCTTGATCAAGTGTTTTTAAATATTCTGGCTCATGTAGCTTTCACTTTTCAATGAATTTGCAAAAGCAGCAAAAAAATTTTCTGTTTTGCTTAATTAATTTATTGCTGCTGCTTTACACTAGCAAAGAGCTTACGTTTCCAATAAAACTGCAGCCATTCATCTAGAGAGAAAAGACCAAGTTTTAGGGAAGGTTGGAGACGATTCCACCAATTTTTAAAATCTGATTCTGTAAAGTTAAAATTTCTCCATGAAAATATTTTATGCAGCTTTTTTGTTAACAAGCGTGTCCTTTTCTAACACGATAAAGGGTCACTCAGCTTTGATTTTTGGTGCGCCTAAGTTTTAATTGCCATTTCCATCAGCTTTTTTTGTATCTAACATTTGCAAAACAATCATTAAATAGTTGTCCAAAAATTTGAATAATTGCCAGAACTTTCAGCAAACTAACGGTTTCTTCTTTGATCAAGCTATGCTGAGGAAAATTCGAGTTTTTGAATCAGTGTTTTTTAAAGGGGGAACGGGACATCTTAGGTGACGTCTGAGACCTAGGGTGATCATCTGCGGTAGCGTCTGAAACCGAAAACAAATGCCATGACCTTCTCTAGGTGACTACTGAAACCTATATTTTCCAAAAAAGTGTCACAGTTTGATTTTTTTCGGTATAGTAAAAAAATGTCGTCAAAGAATTCTTAGAGAATACCACCACGACAGAACTCCGCCAACAAGTAAATCTTTTAGAATTCCATTAACTGTGTAAATTAGAATTTCACCATCAAACTGTCATCAATATACTCAATTTGTATTCAATAGAGCCGGCGGAAAAAGGGGGTGCTTCTGAGCAAGAAAAATATGTTTATCAGAAGGATTGCAAAAAAAATTGCACAGAAAATCATTAATAAACTATGTACTCTATGCATAGAGAACATGTTTCTAGTAATGTAAAATCAGTCAGATGAAGTTATGTTCAGTCGCTATCATCGGAGAGTTACTATTTTACACGTGTTATTTGGACAAAGTCAAGTTCCAACTTTTTTGGCGGGAAGAAGATTTTCAACTTTTCTAATAATGGCTTTGGCCATCTTGAATTGATGCGTCATCAACAATTTAGTTTGTTTCGATTGTTGCGTCCCTTCAATTTTGCTTAGTTCCTATACCTACTGTTTTTCGTGATATCAACTTTTGAGAACATAACTTGTAATGGGGTCTAACTAGGCGCATTTTTAAAAATATTGCATCAGTAATCAGCACCGCATTCAAGCAAGCATACGTAACTTGCAATCTAGATCCTCGTGTGCTTATAGCAGTTCTTCAGCTGGTTTTAAGCATACAAATATGGGTACTTCATGTACTCTCCTCTATTAAAGCTACCTTCAGCTTATCACATGCACAAATTATTTTGGTTGTTCTCTCTCAATCATCTGACACAATACGTAACGTTGTTTAATAAAAAACAGGATGTTGAATGAGAAATCAGTAAAAACACTAATATTACTAAACGACAGCCAGTTATATCCAATAACCGATACTTCGGAAGACACTAAGAAATTGCTCTAATGTCGGACAACAGAAGTTATAGCCAGCAGGATTTTTGATAGTGTCCATTCGGCTATTTCAAACTTTGTCCATGAGCGCTATGCATGGCACAACAAATATGATAATCGAGACGGGACCAACCGAGCAGGAAGTCCTCGACCAATCCCGTAAGCTCATAAAATCTATTTATTTTTGGTCTTAAAAGGTCTTAACTCTGTTGAATTCACTGTGTCCATATTTAAAAAATTGGATGCACGGGTTGCTAATTATTATATGGAACACACCCTTTTTTTGTGAAGACTCGATTTGCGGGTTGCCTTTTTCATCACGGCCCTTTCTGGATAAAATCTTGAACTGATATAAATTTTTGATTGATCAAAATTGCTAGAACCGAGACAATTTAAATAAAAGCGGATGGTTGTCACGAAAATGCTCTTGTTTGATTGTCTTGAAATCATACATTATCCGGTATTATATCCAGGATTTCTTGCTTCTCATCGCCATCAGTACCAGCCATGTTTTTTCTACGCCATAAGTGTTGAACACAGCTCTTTAAAGTTTTACATAGAACCAGCGCTTCAGTTTAATGATAGACATTGAATTTTGTTAATATAAACACCGTTAACTTATTGGTAACCAAATTGGTAGGGCATATATCGTTTTCGGAATCGACGGCGAGTATCAAAAAGCAAGTTAGCAGTTGCACACAGCTGCAAAGCAAAAAATTGATCGTTAAAATTGATTGCAGAACAGCTCCAGTTGCAGATGAAATATTGTGGGCGGTAATTTGGTTATTGATAGAAGTTTTCAGGGGGGAGAGTAAACTTGCAGTTGAAGAACGGGACCCCCTTCGCTAAAATATGACAATCTATCACTGTTACACCTTTACAAATGTAAATGGTCATGGCAATCCCTTTTCTGTCATAACTAACAACCTGCAATCACTGATTTAAATCGAGTCAATCTTCGAGTTCAGTTTTTTTTGTAAAAACACCCATTAATTTGTACGCACTAAGAAACCCACCCGAAGAAAGACCCCATATAAAATTGCAATCAGGAGAGCTGACGCTGACATTTAAATTTAGATTTTTTTGTACTAAATCTCTTTTTAATTATAATTGACTTGGTTATCATAACTATGATAATTACTTCAACAGATCAGCAGTTCAATAATTCTAAAATCAACTATCCAATTCAAAATTTGCACGCGTGAGTAGTAAGTAAATACTGTCTCAAGAGAGGGGGGGTTATCCTACGATACTTAAACATGGGATAATAGGGGGTTATCCTAGACGGAAAGGGATTAACTTTCATTCTTTACCAGATGTGACTATTTCCAAGGCGGCAAACTTGTTTTCGGTCAAACAGCCAACTTTGTTCTAAATTTCGTTCCGATAAGAGCTACAAGTGAACAATTTATTTAAACGTATTTTAGCACTCATAAACACAAAATTTACACGGTTAGGAATTCAAAAGGCGCAATTTACGTAGTTAAGTACAATAAGTTTATTGTCTGCGTGCAACTTTAAATGCTGGTTCTTCTTCATAATCGCTACTACTACTTTCACTGCACTCATTAGCTTCATAATTAATGAATGGGTTAGGGGAGGAAGAGCTGGAGCTGGTGGTAGCATCGAAATCTACGATATCATCGCTATCAATATCGTCCTCGTTAATAATACTTGTCATTGCAAATCCCGGGTCAGGTGTTTCCCATTCTTCCGGGCTTTCACTTATTGTTGTATCCGGTACAACAAAACTATTATTATGGTCCCAGTTTGGACTCGAATCTAGGAGAAGGTGAGCATAATTTTCTACATTTTCGTAGTCCCACTCTACTTCATCGCTATCCCAAGAAAAATCTTCGACTCGGCAATGATCAATTTTATAGTGGCCGAATGGTAGTGTTTTAATTCCCTCGTTCAAAATGTGGCGTTTATTATCAAAAGCAGAGAGACATATTTTATTCGTTGAAACCGTTTGTAGAACATGCTTTTCCGAAACAATCCTTGTGTTTTCAGCGCGCAGTGTACTACCAGTCACAAGTGTATTATTGTAGTCTGCATGTCGAAGCAAATTTTGGGCTGCTCTTGTTATTCCTTTGGCGGACATTTTTCGGTTACCTATGAACAGAAAAAAGCAGTCAAATTATGACAATCATACAAGGTTGGTTGGTACTTTGTTAGTTTTTTCTTGAATCATTAAACGTAAAATACTCACTAGTGGAAGTAATGCTGTACAGCTTTGGCTTCAGGCATATAAACTCTTTTATATAATCCCCAGCAAATTCGTCTTTGAATTTTAAGACGACGCGCTTATTTTCTTCGCTGTAGAGTTCGTGATCTTCTGGGTAATTTGAGAAGTCGAATTGATCAAGAACATTGCTCTCCTTCAGTTCACGGTAGAGATCTTCACAATTGATCCGGTATAGCAAGCTATCAGTATCACTATAAAGTATTCGACAGTCAAATGAAGATCGCATTGTTCCATAGTGAAACTGATACATGTAGTATTTCGCTAGATCAAGTATTGTGGCCCCTACTATAGTTGGTGTATCCCAATAGATCTTTCTTGGGCGGGAGGAGAGAGCTGCCATGTTCTCGCCGAACACTTTGAGTTTTTCAAACTCAAACTTGCTTACTATGGTTAGGGTTCGTCTTGCGTCTCTCGTAAGCTCGATTTTCATCCGTCGACGTTTCGATTCGCAGTTTTTCCCATAAACGGCGTTGTTCATTAGTTTATAGAAACTCTCCTCAAATTTATTCGAAGCCGCTTGTCTCTTCTCACTGTTCAGGGTTATATAGGGTGTTAACCAATTGTTTTGAGTAAACTGTAGCACACGATGCATTTTCCTCACGACTAATCCCAAGTTAACATACAGTTTCAACAGCTTGTAATGCAGCACATAATGGTCTTTGTCGAAGAAAGTCTGCAACAGTTTTGGAACTTTTGAGGGGGGTAAGTTATGACTCTCTCGCAAATTCACTTGGTAGTGACTGAGCCAGTCATCCTCAACAATATTTTTCGATGGTGCGAGGGGGAAGTCCTGATGGTAATCGTGTAGACTTGCTGGATAATGCAAGTCGACTTCCACGAATTAATCGACAGGGTTATCATCAGGACAGTTTAGCATCTCAGCCAGTGTAATATCAGAGTTAAGCGTAAAATCTGACTGAGGGAGTTTTTTATTTTGCATGACGCCACCGTATAGGTTATTGGCGTCCACGCAGAAGCCAAATGTCGAGGGTTGTGAAGAGTCGTAATCTGGTAAATATTTATTATTTGCTGTAAACTTTCTCATCTCGTAGACTGAACATACTCCCCCACGTACTGCTCCTTCTATCATATCGAGGTGCTCGCGTTCTGTAAGCAATTCGACCTCCGCCTTGCATATTCTCAAGGATGCTTCCTTAGCCATATTTGGCAGTGTGTAAAAGTGCATGCAATCGAGTTTGTAGGTGGAGAAACTGAGCTCTCTGTGGAATTCACAAACGCATGCCAGAAGAGCGCAATCGGTTTTCAGGTATGCATCGTGGTAGTCTTGTAGAGTTTGGCAAATCAGAGTGTTCCACATGGTCTTGGCGTGGTTCAAGTTTTCTTGAGTTATTGTTACTGCGTTTCCTTCTAAAGTGTTACGCCATTCATTAAGAGGCGGTAAGGATTTTTCGCTGAACTTTTCTCGACCGCTAACATATGAATAGGGGTAATATCCTTTTTGCTGCAGGAGCTTCAATTCTGTTGAGGATAGGTTAGGAAAGACAGAAGCAAGTATTCCAAAACGATCTCTTGGTAAAATGTCAACCAACTTTTCGAGAGACGAATTCATCATTTTGAATGAATCAATGAACCTCAGATTTTCATACTTTTTGATCACTTTTCCATCATCTAGGGTTATGGTCTCCACGAGTACTCCAAAATTCATGGAAATGTATTTTTCATCAGTAGATGGAATTACACTTACAGTGGTCGTTGGCTCACAAGATTGGAGGGCTAAACAAATGTGATGAAGGTCATAATTTTGTATATTATGACCCACCACAGGGGTAAAGTTGACGTTCCTTCGTGCTCGATTGCATTTTTCATGAGCCCAGCCAAGAAATTGTCCGCTGTAGTGGCAGTGATCCAGATCAATTGATGATTGTTCATCATTATCGTCAAAGGCTTCGTTACATATCCAACATTCGCTAGCTGCACTTTTCGGATACTGGCTACGGTCACCTCTGAAGAAAGGAAAAGCTCGTTTGCGCTTGTATATATCCTTGGCTAGTGTGTGTAACATGTTTACAAATTTAGTAATGCAATCTTCAGAGCTGTCCACGTGGAAGAAGATGGGTTTTGTTGAGTAGTGATCAATTACCGCAAGTGAAAACCCACAGGGCTCGTGTTTTTCAATAACCCTGGTGTATGAGTTGTTCCCGTGGGGCGTGCATCCTGCTACTGGATACAAGAAGGATTCGAAGTCAAAGTAAATGACTAATGGAAGAAACCAGGTAGCGGCCAAGTTTTTGAATTTATATAAATTTTTTCCCGGAGCTGGTAATCGAACAACAGCCGGCGCATTTTCACAGCAGGTTTCCATATGTGCGGTAAGCTTTGCAAGGCCTTCTTCACACAACCAGAAACAATTCCGGCAAATATGAAACGCAAAGCGAAATTTGGTATTTCGGAGTTGACAGACTACCTTAACCAAGTTGGTAATCAACACATAATGGTAACAGTCTGCTTCGTATAAAAGCAAAAGATCCATTGTGAAGTTTGAGACAAACTTTGACAATCTGAGTGGAAATAAGTCTCTACCATCATAACCAAAAACGTTGATTCGAACTTCATTTAGATTTTCGAACCGATTGATGTCTTCAAGCCCCATGGGCATATCGAAGTGTCCAGTTGGTTGATGAAGGTTGGCTTGCTTGTACGTTTCGGGTGAAGTTTTGTCTGTGTTGTAGTTCCTTCCTGGTCGATCTAAGCTAATATTGTTGTGCATATGATATGCAGCAATATAGCAGTAAAGGAAGCAATTTGCGTCCTCATGGTTACGAATATTAAGTAAACCGCGGCAATTTTGTAACTTTGATGGTAACGCAATTTAAGACGAGCCAGTTATAGGTCGGTAACGGGCAAAGTTCACAATTATTTTGATAACTTTCTCAAGCACCCAACCACTACCATTAGAGGCAAATGTCGTAAGCACTATCATCATCTTCTCGACCATAGTCCAGAAGGTCTCACTGCTAAGTCCCTGACTATACACCGGTGTCATGATCGAATTTGCATAAATTTCAATCAGCTCATCTTCCTGATCTTCGTTTTGACTCGGCTTTCGGAGTTGAAGATGAGCACTAAATTGAACTTTTTGTGATCCTTGTGAGAGTTTTTGTTCTATAAGCGAACCGATTTGTGGTTTATGCTGGAGCATGAACTGAGCAAGGTCTGTGTTGGCTTGGGTTGGTGATGGCGGCAGATGGTAGCTCTGAAGGGTACCATTAAAGGCAGTTTCGGCCGGCGCTTGAGTTGGTTGGAATTGATCGCCAAAGACAGGTAAAGAATGCAAAGAACTCATATGCTGAGCAAATAATCTGGTGTCGTTAAAGCCCATATAGCAGGACCGACAACAATTTGTAAATTTTTGATGACAAGTCCTCATGTGTTGTTCCAGTTCAGAAAGTTTTCTACAAGTGAATGTACAAATACAACAGGTAAAGACTGGTAAACCTACTTCGTCGGGATGGTAGCGATGCTCATGGCGAGATTGATTTCCTCTGTTTGCAAAAGTTGCCGAACAATATTTGCAATTGAAAACCATAGTTGAAAAATTCAAGATTCAAAAGTTAACAGAGATAATGACAACTTTCGTAAACATGTAACTCAACTTCAAATGGCGAATTTATTTCTATTCCACACGAGGTTCATATAAGACGCGCGCAATTCAAACTTTTAAAATTTTCGAATTTGATTGGATAATAAGAGCGCGTCCCCGCTTTAGTCAACTACTATGAACATATCAAGTTGCGTTGAACGTAAAGTAGCGCTTGACTTTACGTTTCTCACTGAACAACACTGACATGATAAAACTTGTTTGTCATTTTCGAATTATTAGTACAATATATAAAAAAGATTTTTTTTAAAACCAGGGGTAGCTCTTTTTAGTTATTAGTATTATGTGATGTAAGAAAGCATATCAATTGCAATTTTTTGATTTGCTAACTTTTAGGTTTAGTCAAAGTAAACTTTTATGAATTTTCAATGATCTTTCAATCAAATATTTTAATCTTTTTTCTTCATTTTCATAGTTAATATGCTCCAATGACATAAGGGTAGAGGAAACATTTGTGTTTGAATCCGTTAGATGTAATATTACACTCCAGTAGCCTACATAAAAAGAAAGTTTTGATTTGATTTCCATAGAATTTTTGAATAATATTGCAAAAACATCGCTTTTTTGTACACTTTGTTAAATTTTAAGTACAAGGGATGCTTTGGACGGTTATCATGCAAAGTTTTATTACTGTCACGGTGTTTGAAGAGCTAAAAAATCTACTAAAAGCAAATGAAATGTTCAATTTTTTTCGCTTAATGTTGCAAAAAAAGCGATTTTTGTATTTTTTTTACTGTAGATGCCGATGGGTGCGTCTGACGATGTTGGTCATCATAACCAAAAATGCTCCCCGGGCACTTAAACGCGGGAACCGACAACAAAAAATCCCTCATCTTTATCAGGAAAAAAGTTAGATTTTCTGTCAATCATGATCAATCAATGTCATCACATGACAGCCAATGACAAGCCCCCTGTTGCAAGCATTTTTCGATGACAGCTGTTATGAGATGATTTTGTCTCCAGCCCCCATAAAATCGGTTTTTTAGGAAAAAGCTGGTGTATCATTATTATTTCGGGTACTTCAATTGCTAATTAATGCCAGATGTTAATGAGACGTTAACGTCCAGATGTTTTGAAAATCGGTGAAGGAGCCGTTTTTCGACCCTGACCCTTATGACCAAAAGTGACAAGCATGTACCACTGATTACAAATCCGTTTAAAAAAATGGGAATTTTTTCGTTAATTACTAATTAGACTAATTAGTTGCTAATTAGCTGTTAATTAATTGTTAATTATCTCATGAAGGATTGAGTTTATTTTGACGAGCGTTATGAGCTTTTTTGTAGTACAGTGTCTGATAGTGTCAACCCAATAGTCAGTTTCATCCCAACTATCTGTTGGAGCCGACTTTTTTTGGGGTCAAAGGTCACCATGAAAAACAAAAAAAAATTTTTCTTTTTTTTTCAACTTTTTTAGAAGAAATGTGGTCAATTTTTTTATTCATATCGGTAGCCCACAAAAAACAGTTGGTAATGGCGTTCAGGTTTTGAGTTTTCGTTCCGTCGAAAAAAATTTATTAAGCAAAGAAACCGGAAAAATCTCATTTTTATTAAAAAATCCTTTCTTTTTTTCCTCTTTTTGCTGAAAAAATGATGTTTTACTAGTTTAACTAACACCTGAAGGTATAGCCAACAGGAGCGCTGATATTATATCAGCATACGAAGAACGCTTTGCTAAATGAAGTTTTTGTTTGATAAGGACTTTATGCATTTTTTGAAGCTTTTGTTCAAACCTAATTTTACATTTCAATAGCTTTCTCAACAAATTTTCTCTCAACCAATCAGAAGCTTGTTTGCTTCCTGCTATATATTCGAACACGTTTGAACATGTCCATTTTGGAATTTCTCTCCCAACTTTGTCTCACTAAACAGTGCTGTTTTTGTGAACATGTTTGAACATGTCCATTTTGGTAAAATTCTGATTCTAAAGTCTGCTAGCTATGTAAAAACATTAAAAGAAGAGTGTCAATTAGCGATCTATTCACAAAAGATAGTAACACAACACACCAAAGTGCAAAGGAAAAACAATTCAATATTAAATAAGTTGTTAGAGGTCAAAAAAGTCCATTAGAGAGTCTTCTTGTTTTCGTTTTTTTGGTGCTGCGCACACTACTGGAGTTTCTGAGCAATTGGGTGTCTTGACATCGGCTGAATTTGTTTGGGGTTGTGGTGTCTGAAAGTTTGAACCAGATAAAATGTTGACATCAAACTGACTTGCAAAATTGTCAGAGATCTTGTTCTTCCTCTGGAAATCCTCAAAGAGTGACGGACTTGGGGTTGGAGTAAAAGTTGGGCTTGGATCCACAGCAGGAGTTGTTGGAACACTGACTGAAACACTCGGTGGCTGACTGTCCGGTGAGGATGGTGATGATTTGACACCCCACATATCACCCAAATTTTCGTAGGCTTGATATGTACCGAGTTGATTCTCGAATAAGGGCACACAATCGCAGTCGTATCTGTACAAGATACGTCTCACTTCCTCCGGCAAAGTTTCTTCAGTCGAATGCATTTGTGGTATAGTTTTTCGTGGTAAGTGTCCTCCAGAAGTAATGACACTGGATTCAGCCGGCTCCGTTTTTTCCGGTAGGGCAGCAATAGCGTTAATAAATAGCTTCGGTATCAAACAATGCTGGTATGTGTACCACAAATCGTTTATTCTTTTCTGTTGTATCAGAACGACAAAATTTTCAAACACGGTTTGTTAAACAAGAGTTCTCTCAAAAGAGATAGCAGACTCCGAAAGAATTTTCACGGACATTGTTTTCAAGTTCAAGTTCGATTCAATAGTTAACTGTTAAGTAAGAGCAAAAGAAAGAAATGAACACAAGTACAAAATTCTTTCCCAACATGTGTTTCGCAAGGTTCGCCTTATCTAAGACCAAACAAATGATTGGAGCATAATCACACATAGTTGCCTAATATATTGTATATAACATGTGGTTAGCCACACTGTTGTTCCTTGACAGAGGAATTTGGGGTCACATCTGTTTGGTATTGGTTTTATGTAAATTGTGTGTGGTCTCTACACTATACTATCTAGGGTCAAATCTGTTCTAAATCAACTTGTAATATATATGGGTCCCTACACTATTAATGTTTAACTCTCTCCCACACAGAAGTGTGGAGTTGTGTTGATAAATTTATTGTTTTATATACAAAACACATGTACTTGTTGTCTTTGTTCGCAAGTAGGTTATGGTAGTTTATAGAGGTATGGTTTTAATTAACTATTATCTAAGGTCACATACGTATAAAAGTCTAAAATGAACAGTCTCAAGTACGCCGTGGGGCGTACTTGAGATTGTATTTACCAATCACTTGGATTTAATTAAAAATATGACGACACTGGTTTGATCCCAACTTGCCGCGCCTCTTAACTTCGTAGTTATTTACATTAAGAGCAAGTGATCAAACAAGTTGCCTACCATGCCTTTTACTTCTTCAAAAGACACACAGTTTGGAGATTGCTATTTCGACATTTCCCAAACAGAAAAGCGTTTGGTCAGGGCAACTTTAAAAACGTACGAGAGAACCGGAACATATGTTTTTCTAAAGTTGTTCAAGAAAGCGGCCGAGGATTACGAGTTTGAACAGAGAATTTCTCTGACTCTAGAAGAGTTTGGAAATTTAGTCAAAAAAGCAGAAAAAATACGTGAAGCTGCTGCAACGCAAGATTCAAAACCACCCCCAGCAAAGAAGCAGAAATTTGATCAGTGTAGTAGAGATGGTGGAAGCAGTGTTTGAGCGATCTCCCAACTATTTCAAACAATTTCAAAAGCAGTTCAAGTTTTTAATTGCTGATGAAAAGCCAAACTTAACAGCTTCGAATAACTATGCTGTGTGTCCTCATTTTGAGTCTGAATTTTGTCAGTTACCAACTAACCATTTTCACGTTCTGATTGAGAGTGCAATCGATGTTGAGACCATGAAACCAATCAAAATTTTTGCAGTTCCCTGTCTCTTCACTACCTTCAGACACTTATTTTCAACCTCAACGAGTCTGGAATTTAAAGGAGATATATTTTCAAAATTACAGCTTGCCGTTGACTTTAATAACAAATCTGGAGAGAAAATGGATACAGCAAATGTACGCAAGCGACTTCCACCCTTGGCAACAGCGGCAACCAAACTATCAAAATCTACAGCGGTCACTAGCGGAATCTCAAAAACATTGGCGAGATCTACATCAATTGTACCACAGAAAACAATTCACAATTTTGTATGTTCTACAATTTCTTCGAAAACTCAAACTGATCAATTTAGTAGTGAAACTTTAAAAAGAGTGGAATCAATTTTGAGTGGTCCTCATTCTGGTGCTTTTTGTCAGATTATGGATATATTTATGAGTGGTTTTGGAAAACTAAACATTGATTCTGATTTACTATTTGTTCGTCTTGTATATGAAGAAAAAATTCAGTTTTAAAAAAAAATTTATTTCACAATATTAGTTTTGTTAGAGCATCATGTGAAGAGCAAAGCGAATCAATTGAAAATCACCACAATTTACAATTTGTCTATCATCAAATATTAAATGCGCTATAAAAATACAAAAGAGTCCACACAATTCTGAGTTTTGACCTCGAATTGGTTGGTTTTCAAGTAATTGGTGAAACTGTACATTTTTTTTTGCAAGTCGTTGATAAATATTCTTGTAAGAAGACAAGGATCGTCCAAGGGGATCAGCAAACAGAAGATGGTCGTTCTTTTTACAAATGAGGAGCCAGTGCGTGCCAGGACTTTGAGATTTTGACGCATTTACTATTAAAAAAGTATTTGATTTCAATTTTGAAGGAAAATTGTCTGCTGCAAATACACTTCGAAATTTGTGCTTTAGTTTTTGACATCTCTGAATTAAACCATTAATATCATCTTCGTCCATCATCAGTTTGTTAGAATATGATTTTTTGACACTCGTCGCGCAGTATCAACAAAAATTGTACTAGCTTTTTCTCCAATAATAAAAATTTCACTGTTGGTCGGTAACGCTGCTGAAAACTTCAACTCGATAGATATGGAGCAGTTTGTTAGCTCCGGGTGTATAAAATCATGAGAAGCCTGTTGGGTGCTAGTCAGATCAAATACCATTATAAAATGGTTGGGATAGTCTGACAGACTTATTCCGTGTCCATTGTCAATATAGGCTAAATCCGATATTGTATTAAAATAAAGGCGTTTGTTATCAGTTGTAGATATTGGGCTATCAGCCACTGGTAACCCGTTGCAATAAATATATATCTGTTCCAAGTAAAATTTTTGAAAATGAAAAGGATTTTGCATGTTGTTGCCCAAAAAAGCTTCGTTTGTATTGAGACAAATGGCTAATCTTCGGATTGGTT
Organism: Convolutriloba macropyga; assembly: GCF_964194025.1. Taxonomy (NCBI): domain Eukaryota; kingdom Metazoa; phylum Xenacoelomorpha; order Acoela; family Convolutidae; genus Convolutriloba; species Convolutriloba macropyga. The sequence continues at coordinate 47,336,794 of NC_134470.1, read as the reverse complement.
CTCGTGCAAAAATGTCCTCTTGCTTCCAACTATGCAGACCAGTTGAAGCCAAAAACGTCTTTGTCAAAGTTTCAAAGTAGGGATAGGCAGCAGGGCTAGTAAGCAAGGTTTTTTCAATGGCGGACACGACCTCGTCATTCAATGTCATCTTGCGAACGTACAAATTAGCTTCAACAATTTTCACCTTGTAATGTTTTGCAGCATCATCCGAAATGATAACAAAATCATCAGTAGATCTTCTGAATGCAATACGAAGAGTTACACCACTGAGCAGATGTTTATCACATGTGAAAAAGTCTACCGCTACTTTACCATAAAAAGTGCATTCTGCTGACTCTCTGACCGAGTTTTTTCTTCGAGCAATTTCACCTGCTTTTATTGCAGATGGATCTTCTTCGTAAGAATAGCCTTGACATGCCAACCAAGTGTTCTTTGCGTCTTTGCTATGTGAGAACTCAGTTTCTATAAAACTCTTGTGTGCGTAATTTCCATTTGCGTTAGAGATTTTTAACCCGTTGGCTGACACTGTGCAGTCAGAGAAAAGTGAATGTAGCACATTATTGCAAAAGTATGGAGCATCGGTTTTAGCAGTGTCAGCAGTAGCTGCCCCGTCATATTTGAAATCAGCTCCCGAAGACTGAACAATTTTGCATTTGACTTCCAAAAAAATTTTTTGTAAATCAATAAAGTTGTTACGGTCACCAGTTACCTCGAACTCTAACATGGGTCCATCAGGACTATAAACAGGTCCCAATTTTTGACAAAAACTTCCATCGAAAGTCACCAAGAGCGCCGGCTTCTCAAACAGATCCAAAGAGCTATGGGTTGCTTCGTTTGGTAAAAGGTTAGCGATCATATTTAACTTGAGAAAAGAAATCAGACCGACTTCTTTTTGGAACTTTTTGTTTTGAAATGACCAACTTTTGTTTGGTTAATCTTTTTCTTGGTGATTTTTTTGAGCGACTCCTAATCGTTTTTCTTTGTTGCCGAAATCTTGCTCCCCCTGTTTGTTTTTAACAGTGTTGCTTATTGTATTTTTGAGTGCTTGTTTGGGTGATTTTTTACTGCTGACAACGTCTAGCGGCTCTGGAACACTTTGCTTCAAAAGTTCTTTTCCAATACGTTTTGCAGTAGGAAGAATAAAAGGTCGAGCTAGGGGCAAAGCGACCCGCCCAATTCCCGCAGCTAATGCACCAAAACCACTGCCTCTTTGCCGGTAGTGGCCAGAGAAATGTGGTAAGGATGTTGCTTGGTTAGCGTAATAAGAGTCCATGCTAATTGGAAAATTTTTTGAACTGAAGGGTTAAAATGACTTTACCGGTTCCCGAAAAGGGAACCAATTCTCCCGTTTCTGTGCGAAGCTCAATCGATATTGATTGTATGGTGTTTGATAAGAGTTTTTTGTAATCTAAATTGGAAAAAACAATTCGATGAGTTGGTTCAAGCTCGCAGACACTACCGTTTTTCAGACGTTGTTTTGAATCAATGACTCGAAGCAAGGGGGCTTTTGTATCACCGACGTACTGGTACTCAATAATGTTCGTATATATAAAAATTAAGTGCTTTCCCGAGCAAAGATCAACGGGAAATTCTCCATAGTATGCTGCCGTTTCATCACTGTTCATTAGTCTGTTTGATGTTGCGCTTTTCATTTTGTACCCTATGTGTACTCCACTGCCATCTGGAATGCCCGAAAAACCAATAATGCTGGGAATTTCTTTACTCGGAAAAGTAATTCCTTCATTTTTCCCCATCAAAATTTCAAACTTTCCAGTTTTCTTGATCTCTCTGAATGAAAAGTTTGGTAGTCCAACAGTTCGTTTGATAGTAGTTAGTATGTCAACAATTGAGTTATAAGTTCCTGTCATGATAGACAATTTTTCACCGTTTTACGGACGAGAGATCACATTGGCTTCGGTAGCCCTTTTCTGGCTGTCTTCGTACCCTTTTAAGCTATATACTACCATGTCTCCATTTACAATATGCTCAATTTTTGTGGGGAAAATGATCTCACTGAGAGCTACTCTCCAGTCACCAGCGAGTTGAATTTCATCATTGAAAAAGTTTCGAAATGAACTGAGAGTGTTAGAGTCAAAAATTTCCATTGAAGCAGATGAAATAACATGCACAGTGAATTCATCGGTGAAACGGTTTTCACTCATTTTTCTCTACACGAACAAGCTGTAACTCTGGTTGATAAAATTTACCATCAATTTTTTCACCGTTTGCATCAATAAGTGAATACGTTGGCGGATTGAAGGTTGCTAAGCTTTCTACTTCAAAAACTTCGTCGGTGAAAGATTGTTTATACCCTTTCCTGAAGGCTTCGTCTTTTTTGACAATTCTAACAAAATCTCCAACGTAAAATTTGGGTCTCTGAAACTTGATTGTTTGGGCGCTCAACGAGACAAGTCGTGGAACATCCTTTTTAGTGACTTTATTTGGAGCAAGTTTGGTTACTCGGTTGACTCGTGAATTAATTGTTTTCACAAATTGATCCAGTTTATCTATGTAGGAGTATGTCCACTTTTCTTCAAGGTACTTGTAGATAATGTTTTTTAGTGACCGAATGTTCCGCTCTGCGAATGCAGACTTTGTTTCACTAAAAGTGCTGTATAAATGAATTCCTCGTTTGTTGCATAAGGTTTTGAAGGCTCCAAGAAACTCTGTACCATCATCAACCCACACTTTTTGTGGTTGCTTGTTTTTTATCATTTTTTTAAAGGCCGAGGCAGTTTCCGTTGCATACTTTGTTTTTAAGGGCTCCACACGAAGGTATCTGGAAAGACAGTCGACCGCAACCAATAAATATTTAACACTTCTGTTGTATTTTGCTAGTTTATCCACATAAGCCAAGTCAACGGACCAAATTTCATTTATGTCTTTTACTATTACTTTAAGTCTGGGAAATCGTAAACGAATTGGGCGATATTTTGTAAAAGATGACTTGGTTTCCAAGTATGTCTTAACTTTACCAAATGATAATTTGCTTTGGGTTTTTAATCGCTTTGGGCTTCCAAACGATGCAGGTCCCTTCAAATACAGTTGGTCCAACGTTTTTTTCTCAGAAGAAGTAAGACCATTTTTGCTGTTTGGTCTCTCCTTCTGCCGTCTTTTTTCTTGTGCCCGTTTTTCTTTGGTTGGTAACTTGATAACCGCTTCCTGATTGTCCTCGTGGGCTTGCAAAAATTTCTTCTTTGCTTTCGGATGCTTCCAAGATCTTTTTGGCATAAGTATTCGAAACTAAATGAGGTGGAAGATCGAGAGCTAATAATGCTCGAGAATATTTTTGAATGTCAATTTTCTTTGTTGACTGCTGTGTGTTATACAAAAAAGTTGACGCTTTTAAGCCAAGTGGTTGGTTATCAATATGAATGATACCACCTGGATCTTCAATGGATATTGTCGGGGATTCTAATATCTTGTTGAGAATGATTTCTGCTCTTCCGATTTTATTTTTCTCCATCACTCCCACATCTCTCATTATTGACTGACACGTTGTAGTTGTACTTTTTTTGACAATAGGTTCAATTTCACTGTCATCACTCATCGGCTCCTCTTTTTGCTCATGATCTGTTTCAACATTTATGCTGGGTTCTGTCTGGACTGCTCCATCCTCTTTTTCACTTTTTTCCGGATTTTGTAACATGTTTCTTTGAATGAGAGACAATTGCGTGGCTTTCTGTTTGTAGACAGGATTGTCAAAAATTTCATTTTTTGCCGGTTGTGTTGACATGAACATTCTTTTGGGAATTAAGATAAATTCTTCAGTATACATTATCACTTCCTCAGATGAAGGTAACACGAGAGAGCAATACCTTTCAAAAGAACCGTGTTTTTAGCAAAAATCTGCCTTTTATTTTTTAAACTTGTTTGTTTAGATAAAAGTTTTTTAAATGAATTTTCATGACCTTGTATTAATGTCTTCTTGACGGGAACGTTACCGTTGACAACATTAAGCAAACACTCGCAAAGAAAGTTAATAAAACTATTTGGTGCCGACTTGATTAGTTCTTTTGACTTTATGTCCGATGTCTCTAACATTCACCGCAGCATACAAAGCTCTTTCTCTCTCATTACTCAAATTGGTTACAACAGCTTTAGCTGGGGGAAGGTAAAAAACGGATGGTCCTGGTGGAACAATATTGGAGCAGTAACGTAAAACGTCCGATGTTTTTGGATCCAGATCGATCTGTAAATGACCAAAGGGTTGTTTGGTTGCTAGCTCGTAGCTATCTTTCAAAAATTGCGTGTTATTAAGCTGTCGACCAATTAAACCAATCTGTTGAATGTCACGGGGTGATTTAAATAAAATGATGTGTGTTGTATTAAGATCAATAGTTCGTGACCATTTACTTTGTTGAAATAAATTGTGTTTTACGTAAATTACACTAATGTTTTTGTGACGTCCTGCTGTAGCCAATTTCGAAAACTCTTGGTCATTAAAAATCTCTTCACATGAATCGTCAAACACCAGCAGACAGTTTTCGAGCTCCGATATCAGATCGAAGCTTGAAAATTTGGTGAACTCTATGTTTAATTTTGCCTCTAGTGACTTAAATTTGGGTTGTTCATGTTGGTAGAAATAAAAAATCGAGAGGAACTTTGGAGAAAAAGTGTTTTCGAGTAACATTCTGAAAATAAGCTCTGTTTTTCCACAAAATGACGGACCGCAAACAGCCATAAACAACCGGTCAGTTGTTGAAATGATTTTATTTATAATTTTGGGTTGGGAAGAGCGTATCCAACTGTACAAGAAAGAAGAGAAAACCAAAATGTAGACTCTTCACATTCAAGCTGGAAAAACACAAGTTTTACCAGAGAAACTATTATGAGAAAAATTATAATAAAAACTTGTGTAAAATGAACAACTTCTGATCGTGGTATTCTTGAATTACAAAACCTCCATGATCGTCTTTCATGGTGATTATCATCAAACACTAAGTCAGTTATTGCCCCGCCTGTATCTAACTGATCCTCTGCTTTACTCATTTCAAAATAAGTTTTTTTTTTAAAAGAAGAGGTAAATTTGGTTATTTCATTATATAAATTTCATAAGACACAAATTGTGAGTTTTGATTATCATTGATAAAAGTAATGGTGTAGTTCGCATTTACTCTGTCAGTTTTTTCTCTGAAAACAATTGACTGTACGTTGTTCTTTTCAATTCTTCGTCTTATTTCAGCTGGAAGGCTCTTATCCTTCAGTGACATCAGAACTGGTTCTGCACGCTTGGGCATAGGTAAAGGGGTTAGTTTCAGCTTTCGCATTTTCTCTTCCAAAGACATGGTACAATTGAAAGTACTCCAAAAGTGAAAGGTATTTCTTGAAGGCTTCTATTTCAGCTCCAGTACAGACAATTTGCTGTTTCCTCAGTACAGTTTGACCACGACTGTCAACTTTTTCCTCTTTGACAAATGTAGCTGTTAATTGATTTTCATCCGCTATACAACTGTAAACCACCAAATTTGGGGACAAGTTCACTTGAAGCAGAGACGATGCTGCTTTCTCGGACCGTCGATTCATTCGTTAGCCACAGGTAAAAAAGTGTAGCCTTTTTTCTTGCACAGTGTTGATTTTCTTGCCGCTTAGGACAGCTTAAAATATGTAAAGTACAAATTGGTGTCTCGTGAAAAAATTTCAAATTTTCAATTTTTGGACATAATAAAATCTCTAAATTGATAACGTCCTTTTTGAGAAGTTTCTGAATAGTTTCTGTTTTTTCTGTTCCCTTCGCATAAAAAGTTGCCAAGGGAAATCGAAGTGCTAAGCTATCAAAAATTTGTTGCAAATAACAATATCGATAATCTCCACTCTCCCAATTCAAACCATGGAGATATTTTGACACCCAACTGTATGATCGTCTCTCACTCGAAGACAGTATGTTGAATGAAGTTGGGGGTAAAAATGACACAGTATCGCAATAATTTTCTGTCGAAACAGCTAGTTCTTTGATAATAAAACCAGACTTTTTATGTCGAAAGCCTTCAAAATCAAGAACAACTGGTCTTGATTTCAACATTCCAGCAAACTGAACAAATTGCTTTTAAAAATCTTTACATATAGACAGAAGGCAAGTCCTGTCACGTGACCAAGATACTCGTTTGTCACTGGACACGGTAGGACATACGAATAGCCCGGCCCTTTTTCACTATATTCAAAGACAAAACCTGAAGCGTCGTGAAGTATAGCATGCAACCTCAAAATTTTGTAAGACTTGAAATACTTGTCCGGAGACGAATTATCAATACCAATCAGTCCACCATAGGGTCTCATTTTCATCGCAATATCCAAATCAAGATCAGGATCCAAGTACTGACATGTTGCCAAGAAATAAAGAAACCTTTCACCGTATTGAAAATAATCCTTTTTCAATTCCTTGTAAATTTCGTGAATAGCTTTCAAATCAACCGTCGCTAGAGTTGTCATGGCGGAAAAATGAGTTTCAAGGCCGCCTAATCCCCTTAATCCCTTTCCGTCTAGGATAACCCCTATTATCCCATGTTTAAGTATCGTAGGATAACCCCCCCCTCTCTTGAGACAGTATTTACTTACTACTCGCGTGAAAAATTCGTTTTCTGTTGAGGTCCAGACAGAAATGGCCTCTGATCAGACCATCCCAAACAAAACCCCGGGCGAAACGGGATGGTTATCTTGGAAGATTCTGCCAGATTCTTGCAAAAAATGCTTATCTTGCAAGATTCTGGCAGTAAAAATGGCTATCTTGCAAGATTTGCAAGAAAAGGGGTTTAAGCGATAAAAAAAATCAAAAAAGTGTTCAATTTTCTTTAAATAGAGGCACGAGAGACAAGATACATCTCCGATAGTTCTCTTCGAGTTGTAAAAAAATAGATGAACTAAACGAAACCAGACGCTTATCTTGAAAGATATTGCGATTTTGCAAAAACGCTTACCTTGAAAGAAACTTACAAGATCTTGCAAGATAGGCAAGATAGGCAAGATAGGCTTAAGTGACCTCTGATCAGACCGACCCAGACTGATTTGTCCTCTGATCAGACAATAGTCTGCTCGAAGCTCCATGTGCGCTTAAAGTGCGCACGAAAACCTCTGATCAGACTATTGTGCGCTCGAATGTCACCCCTGATCAGACTAGCGTGCGCTCGAATTGGCCTCTGATCATAGACCAGTGTGCGTTCGAAACTGCCTCGGGTCAGACAGTCCCAGACCGAAGTGACCTCTGATCAGACAAGCTCCTGACCATTGTCCAGACAAAAGTGCGCTCAATGACATCTCAGATTAGATTTATTGTATTAAAAAACTGGTGAAAAAGGCCAAGAAATTAAATCGCTCAATTAATAATATTTATAAAATGCTGCAGCATCTATGCTTGTGTTCCTCCTCTTCATCCATTACAACCTGATCACGTTGCAATCTAACAGTATCTGACTTGGTCAGCGTATAATCCAATCCCCTCTTCTTCAGAACCTGTTCTGTGACGTCATAGAACATCTTGTCAATGTTGTGTCTGGTCTTCGCCGATGACTCGTAGTAGGTCATGCTGTGGATTGTGCACAGGTGGTTGATTAGCTCTTGGTCCACTGGCCGGCCACTCAGGTCGCATTTGTTGCCGGCTAATATTAGCACGAGGTCTTCTGTGGCTGTCGAATTTAGTTGGATGTTTTCCAGCCATCTGGGTAGCTAGCAAACATACTTACACATTTACAATCTGAGGCATGTAATGGCATAAAGAAAATGCATTAAATATTAAAATATGCTCTATTTTTTAACATTACAAAAACATCATTTTAATCACGAAGTCGAGGCTCGGATTCATAGTTGAGAAAGAAAGGTAAATTTCGGGCTCCTTCATAAAGTTGGCCACAAGGGCATTAACATGCAGCGATCATCAATCATGATTGGTTTATTTTAAAACCAATCAGAGAGGATTCTCTATACATTTCAAGTATCACATAAAGAAATATGCTTTCTGGTTATTGTAGGGTGATAAGTGTAAAATAATGAAAGATTCGGGTTTCAAAGGGACGACTTTTGATGTCATGCCTCCCATTGCAGCACCGCTCTTACATCATTTTACCACCCTTTGCCCCCTTTGTCAAACCATTGCAACCCAAAAAGATGTCCTGTTTTTTGAGCTGCATTTTCTTGAAAAACCTTTCCATTGTAGACAAACTCCTGCCTCTTCTTAGGAGGAAAAATAGAACACGAGACAGAAACTGTATGAAAGTACGTACTTCATCGAATGTCTGTCTGTTGGTGAGATCGAATACGAGGATGAATGCCTGTGCCTCTCTGTAGTATGGCTTGATTATTGTGTCGTATCTCTCCTGACCTGCACTGTCCCAAATTTGCACCTTCACTCGCTTTCCTAAACAAAAAAACTAATTAGTCCTACGCATCAACATCTCACTTGAGAGCCAACTTCGAGCACACTTTAAAAGCACCCAAGGTTTCGAGCGCACACGATGCTGATCAGAAGTCACTTTTTGCATGGGATTGTCTAATCAGAGATCCATTGTGTCTGGGATAGTCTAATCGGAGGCCACCTCGGTCATTTCTGGGATGTCGTCAAATTTGAAATTAATGGTTATGGATAACGGACAAAGAATAAGATACCACATAAATGCCGCTCGTTAACGCACTTAAGGATGTTAATCTATATTGAACACGATTTTCGGAAAAGTTGAACAAAGTACGTTTATTGGGGTCTTTATGAACTTGGTTTACTTGCATTTACGTTTCCTGATTTTAATTACAAATGTTTTTAACATTTTTGAACATTTTTTTTTCGAAAATTGTACGAAGATAGCATGGGGTAATTATTTCCTGATAAATCTAACAATTTTACATGAACAATGAAAAACCTCTTATTTCCGGCTTGTTTTGGTAATTTGTCAGACTGTAGTCATCGTTAAAAATTCCTTAGTTCATGTTTTTTGTTGTCTTGGGATCTTTGAGGCAGAATCGATTTTTTACTCTGAACAACTTTACTGGAGATACTTTTTCATTAAAAAAAAGAGATCAAATACTTTTTCTACGATTGACTTCCTCCAGATTTTTTTCAAATTTTGCATTTTTTGATAATGAAGATTTCGATTTAAAAGATTTTAGATTATTGTTTTATGGGGGTTTTTCAGAAGTCAAAACTAGAGACAAAAAGGACCCTTACTCGATTTTAACAGGTTGCTAAGCATTACGCCAATTGAAGTTAGCCTGCGGAAGATCGCTTTCTTGTTCTTCTAGGCTTCCCCTTGCGCCAAAATTACGTTTAATAGAATGATTTCAAAGCTGAGCTATGCCAAACCTCTCTTTCTCTATTCTGGTCTCTCTCTCTCTCTCTCTCTCTCTCTCTCTCGCTCTCTCTCTCTCTCTCTCTCTCTCTCTATCTCTCTCTCTCCCTCTCTCTCTCTCTATCTCTATCTCTCTCTCTCCATCCCCCCCTCTCTCTCCCCCCCTCTCTCTCCCTCTCTCTCTCTCTCTCTCTCTCTCTCTCTCTCTCTCTCCCTCTTTCTCTCTCTGTTCTCTCTCGTGCTTGTTTCTTTTAGTTCAAGTTTTTGCAAATAACTTTATAGAGCAGTTTGTTGGACCATAACTTCTCAAGGTAGTTATACCGAGCGCAGCTGCCAAAAAACAGACCAATGCTCCCTTTTTACTCTGCTTGCAATTTTACATCTATTGCGTGGAAACTTTGGTTACTAACAACTACAACAATTTGGGTCAATTCTTGATCAAGGGTATCTAGTTGAAACTGTTCTATTGCTATTATAGCAGCGAAGCTGAAAGCTGATAGCACTATTTCTGTTTTTTTCTTTAGAAAACACACATTTTGAATAACTTGAATTGTATTGGTGCGCTGTTTTTTTTAAAATCTGTTCACACTTTTTTTGACCTTTTGTTGTCCTTGAGTTGTGAAATTAGAGTAGCGATTTAAGCCACGCTGGAGTAGTAAAGTGAGCTAAAAAGCCAGTAATTATGGGAGGAATTGTTTTTACTGGCTCAATTCATGTCAAGCGTCTTTACGAATTTGAGCCAGATATTTTGTTTTCAAATTCTACCATCTTGTCCTTTTTGTAGTGCTGATACTTACTTAGGTTATTGATCGTATATAATGTTTTCACTACTTTATCACAATTTGTTTTCAAAAAATTTCTCGGTTCTCTAGAGAGAAGTAACTGTTTTAAAGATGAAACAATCAACTTGAAAGATAATTTTTTTCTTTTTTTCTTTAAAGGTAAAGACGTTGTCGGCGCTTCTTTTTTGACATATAATTAATTGTTTGAGTTTCCAATTTATTGAATGCCTTCTAAGGTTTTCTGGTGAGGCCTAGTTAAATGAGGTTTTACTGTCATTGACGCTTTTCTTAAAAGATAGCATTGATTTGTTTTAGTTTTACAAGCCCGAAGTTTCTGCTGCCTCCTACATTACTCGTTTGTAATCTCCTGCACTACTCCTGCATTACTTGTAGTCTTTTCAATACATAGTTGTTTCATGGTCTAAAGATTGGAAACAATAGTTATGTGTTTTAAAAAGCTTTATGGCACTTTGTTTCAAAGATTTTGGCATAAATAGAATATGGCATAAACTTATTTCTGCATCTGTTTCTATTTGTAGTGTACGGCACGCCATGTCTATTTCTCAGTTATTCCGGCAATCTGCTGGTTGTTTTCATTTTTCTGAGGAAAAATTTCTCTAACTTTTAGGTTGAACACGTAGGATTGTTGTTGAGCTATTTTAAGCTATTTACATTTTGCTATTTTGCTAATTTCTAGCGGTTCGGTTTATCAACGTTCTTGTAACCATTGTTAGTTGACTCAAAAATCAACACAAAGTTTCGATTGTTTGGCATCCTTTTGATTTTTTTCCTGGTCTGAAAAGTTGTTAAGCCATTATTTTAATGCAGTTTTGTCGTCCTCAAGGTCTAGAATATTTGAGAGCATCAAACGTGTGTCCAAACCTGCAGTAGAAGTCCACACAACGGTATGTTTTGGTTATTAACCTTTAATGTCGTAGTTCTTAATTTTGAAGTCGATGCCAATAGTGTGTAGATGTGAAGGTGTGAATGGCTGCTGAGCTAGGGAGCTAATCATGGAACTCTTTCCCACACTACTGTGGCCCAACATCATCACCTTGATCAACACGTCATACGGGGCACTGCTTGCATTTGAAGTAAAACTCATTCTTACAATTACACTATCGTAAACTATCAAACGGTGGTGCCAATAAAATTATCGCGTAAATGCACACAAAAAACAATAAATTCGTTGTATCAGTCGCTCCGCGCCTATAATCGTTTAATGGTTATAATAAAGAGCGGCTAATGGTTTAGAAAATTTAGAACCAAGTTTTTGCAGTTAATCAACGTTTTGGTTAAGTACCTCTAAAATTACTGACTAACTATAACCAAACGTTCAATTATTTTGCAAAGAATACCGAGATAGACATTTTGATTGATTCTCTATCGATATTTTGAAGTTCACCAAAGTTAATGCACATAGCGGCAATCATTATTATTTAATAGTGATAAACAATAATATTGCGCCTATTTTTAAGGTCACAATTGGATGGTTTCAAACCATATTAAGCGTTTTGAGACGACATTAAATGTAGTGAGATCAGATAATATATCTTGACGTTAGGAAAGATGCGCAAAATTATAAATAGTTATAACATAGCCAGAATATTTCATAAATTGATGTCTGTGATCTTTTATTCAATGTTGGTCAGTTTTAAATGATCTAGTTACCAACAAGCTGTATTGTATTGCCTGGTATAGTGATATACGTTTTCAGTGCACCTTTCAACCAAGACATGTTGTGTTTGCTCATTTCATTATAAGGAACTAGTAGCTACCTCATGAAAGCAGTGTTGCACTAATTGAGATTGATTCCTGAAATAACTCCTTCGTTAATGTTGCATGTTGCCAAACTATAAATCAAACAATGCATCATTTGAAAATTATTTTTGAAGAAAAAAAAACACTAAGGTTCCGTTTACTGAAAGCTGGATGATAAAGATATATTATTGAGGTTCAAAATGAAGTTACATAACATCTCCAGTCCCTAGTGATGAGTGAATTTAAAACTTGCAAGAATCTTGCAAGCTGATTCAAAACTTGCAAGATTCTTGCAAGAATCTTGCAAGATATCAATCAAGGCAAAAAATAAATCAGGTTACAAATGTTGTAGAAAACATCTTTGAGGCAAATTATTGTTTATTGAACAAATTACAAAACCGAATTCAATAAAAAATTTTTTAGCCCGGATTCAAAATCTTGCAAGAATCTTGCAAGAATCTTGCAAGTTTTTGAATTCTGAAAATTTTATGTTTGTATTTTTGGTAGCTCAAACTAACTGAAAACCAAATGAAATGACTGATATAAAAGTTTTTGATCAGCAGAACTGAACGTATTTGACTTTTTCCGTGAACGCCTTTTGAATGTGAAATCTTGCAAGAATCTTGCAAATTTCTTGCAAGATTTTGAATTCAAAAATAAGTTTTCGACAAAAAAACTAGAGACACCATCGTCAACCAAATTCATCTATTTTAAGATTAATTAACCTACTCTAGAAAATGACGAAATCAAACACTTTCAATCTTCCTCTAATTTTTAATCAAATAAGTTATTTATAAAGAAACAACCAGTTGGAATATTTTGTTACCGATCCTATCGGTAATTGAGGATCTTTATGTAGTTGGAAAAAATATTCTGCTCATTGTTAATTCCAATTAACTTCCTCATGAGATTTATGTGAACCTATTTGACCCCTTAAGTTGATAGTTATTGGTGTTAATGTCCTTGAAGTTATTAAAATCGAAAAGATCTGGTAAGTTTTTGAAGCCTCATTTTTTGGTCATTTTTCATTCCAATTATAGTTTAGGCTCATCACAAAGAAAGTCAGACTCAATTTTTTGGTAAATCAAACGTTAACTTCGTCGTTGATCGTATGCTAACTAATGTTTTTTATTTAGTTCAAAGAGAAAACAAAACTTTGATTTTTTTATAACTGATATTTCCTAAAGTATCACAAAAAATTAATTCTACAAAGCTATATACTTTAGTCCAACCAATCCTTAAGAAATCTCATAGCAAAGAAGAAACATCCTAGGTTTAAGTCAGTTTGCTAGATTTTGAGTTCATTTTTTATGTTAATAAAGTCTTATTAGCAAAAACTTCGTGGCACGCTTGGCGTTTTTAATGATTTCTCCTAAACTACTGAGCCCATTTAGACGAGCGTAGTCGCGTTTGGTTGGCTATACGTTCTTTGTGACAACAGATTTGAATTGGTTTTTTGTCAATGGGCCAACTCAGAATTTTAATAAGCTTTATGTTTAAAAAAATTAAAAAATAATCTTTGAAATGTTTTTTTTTAGTATTGACGTAGTTTTTCTTTTATTTGTGTTATAGTTACTTGGGAATTGTGTTATTTAGTCTTTGTTTGGGTTCATGAAGCTTTTGGAATACCTAGTTTTTTGAATTCAATAAATTTTCAATTTTCGTGAAATTATGAAATTCTTTTTTGGTTCATTTTTGGTCAAAACACAAAATACGAGGTAGGAAATGGTTCTTACTTCGTGGAATGAGTCTTCAGCGTCCACAAAGGTAAAAATGCGTTTATTTTTTTTATTTTGTGTCATGAATTATGTTGGAGGGACAGATTTGTGTCGCTTTCCCGAATTTTTTTGCGAAAACTATACTTTTTTTAGCAGAAAAATCGGGGCACGCTTCACGTTTCTAATGATTTCTGCCAAACTACTGTGCCAAGTTAGACGAACATAGTTCCGTTTTGTTAAATAGTTGTTCTTCTTCTCTCCAATAGTTAATTTGTTACGGAAATCGTCCATCTCAGAAGGTTATTAGGCTATAATTCTAAGAAAAATAAAAAAAAATGTTTTAAAACGTTTTTGAGTTTTGATGTTGTTATTCTTCTAATTCGGGGTCTTGTTACTTGCAAATTGTAATATTTAGGCTTTTGTTTGGGTTCATGATGTTTTTACAATACTTTGATTTTGGCAATTAAACAATTTTTCATTTTTTGCGAAAACTTGAAGCTCTTGTTTGAGTTTTTTTGTCAAAACACACAAAACACCCTGGCCTTTATGGCGTGGTGGGATTTTTTTCCCACTTCACACTAGAGATTTTGGGTGTTCAGTAGTTACGGAGTGGACTTGAATTGCGTTCAGAATTTTCTATGGGGCGACGTATTCGGTCGTTTTGCGCGACTTTGCGAGAAATCGAGGTCTCACAATAACCCGAAAATCGGGGTACGCTTCATGTTTCTGACAATTTCCCTGAAACTACTGTACCAAATTGGGTGGGCATTGTCGCTTTTTGCTGGCCCTAAACTTTCATTGCCTGCAGTGTTCAGTGGTTTCTCAAGTCGCCCTAATCAAAAAGTTATTAATTTTTAACTTTGAAAAAATAGAAGTAAAAATTACATTTTTGAGGGCACTCTTACTGTTTCTGACGATTTTTCCTGAACTGCTCTGCCAATTTGGCCGCGCATAGTCGAAATTTGTTGCTCCTGAACTTCCTTTCATTGCGGTGTCTATTGGTTTCTCAAGTCGGCCTAATCAAAAAGTTAATAATGTTTAACTTTGAAAAAATTGAAGTAAAAATTACATTTTTGAGGGCATGTTTGTTGTTTCTGAAAATTTTTCCAGAAGTACTATGTCAATTTGACCGGGCATTGTCGCATTTTGTTGGTCCTGAACTCCCCTTGATAGCAGTGGTTATTGGTTTCTCAAGTCGGCCTACTCAAAAAGTTATAAATGTTTAACTTTGAAAAATTTGAAGTGTAAATTGCATTTTTTAGGGCACGTTTTTTGGTTGTGACAATTTTTATCTGAACTACTCTGCCAATTCAGCCAGGCATAGTCGCATTTTGTTTGTTCTACTCCCCTTTGTTTGAGCTGTCTATTGGTTTCTCAAGTCGGCCTAATCAAAAAGTTAATAATGTTTAACTTTGAAAAAATTGAAGTAAAAATTACATTTTTGAGGGCATGTTTGTTGTTTCTGAAAATTTTTTCCAGAAGTACTATGTCAATTTGACCGGGCATAGTCGCATTTTGTTGGTCCTGAACTCCCCTTGATAGCAGGGTTTATTGGTTTCTCAAGTCGGCCTACTCAAAAAGTTATAAATGTTTAACTTTGAAAAATTTGAGGTGTAAATTGCATTTTTGAGGGCACGTTTTTTGGTTGTGACGATTTTTATCTGAACTACTCTGCCAATTCAGCCAGGCATAGTCGCATTTTGGTTTGTTCTACTCCCCCTTGTTTGCGGTGTTTATTGGTTTCTCAAGTCAGCCTTATCAAAAAGTTGGCGGAAAGAACTTGTTTTATAGCATTGAGAAAGGAACTTCATGTTTTGTATTTTAATTGACATCTCCTAAATCACTGTATCAAATTTAGATTGTGAAGAAGCAATTTGTTGTTGCTAAACTGTTCTTTCTTGCCCGGCTAGTTGATTTTTTAAATCAAACTGATCAAAAAGTTATTAAGGTTTAAATTTGAAAAAAAAAAAGAATTTATTAAACGTTTTTTGAAATGATGTAGTGGTTCTCGTAATGAGCGTTGTTTTTACTTAAAAATTGTGTTATTCACCCGTCTGTTGAGTCCCTGGAGCTATTTCAATCATAGAACAGGTTTTATTAGGTTTTTGGTGGACATTGTGCATTGATTCTCTTTAATTTCTTGTCTTTTCAGATACCGAATGTCAGGTTACAGTTTATTGTTTTATCGATATCTCCTAAAGTACTGAATCAAATTCAACAAACGAGGTGGCATTTTGTTTCTATTGATCTGTTCCTGCTAGCCTTTTTCAGTCTTTTTTTGTGTCGGCCTGTGCAAATAACAATTAATGTGTAAGCTTAAAAAAAATATGATTTTAAGCGTTATTATGAATTTATGTGGTTTTTATGGTAATGAGGGTTGTTGTTACTTGCAAATTGTGTTATTTACGCTAGTGTCGGGTCCATGAAGTTATTTGAATCAATAGTTTTTAGCAATTCAACAATTTTTCTGTTTTCACGATTTCATCAAATTTTTGTGGATGTTGTTTTATGGCAAAACACACAAAACATCATAACCTTCATGGTGAGGTGGGAAATTTTTTCCCACCTCACCATGAAGGTTTGCCGTGACCTAGAACGTGCAAGTGGACCAGAATTAGACCCACAAATACGCCGGGAACGCTGTTTCACGTTGTTTTACGTCGGTTCCAGAGATCTTGGGCTTCGATTTTAGCCCGCAAAATGGGGTACAGAACAGTATTTTGTTAATATCTGCTGAAGTACTGGACCAAATTATACGGGAGTAGTCGCATTTTGGTTAGCACTGAACCCTTCTTGCTTGCAGTATTTGGTTGGTTTCCGAAATCGGCCTAATCAAAAAGTTATTAATGTTCAAACTTGAAATAGTTCGAATTTTCGGGCTATTATGGGTGACCCAAATTTCGGATCAACAAAACACGCGATTTACCCAGCAAGTGTTAGTGTTTTAGAATCCCCAGTTAGTGGGAAGTCTCCCCATATATATTTTGTATGGTATTTTATGTAGTTGAGGTTGTCAATTTTGGCTCTGAATGACGGTCACCTCGCTTTTTTGGTCATTTGGTACGGTACCTTATAATTGCTATAAGTCCTCGAACAATGTACCGATCGGGCGCATTTTAAAAATGATGCGTATCTCAAGCAGTGCTACAAACTGTACTAAGGAGGTTTATTTTTGTTCGGCCGTTTTAGAGAAACTGGCCACTAAACTTGACTTCGATTTTAGCCCCAGAAGCGGTTGACACCAGCGGTTGACACCAGCGGTTGACGTTGACCAGCGGTTGAAACTTTGAACTGTGTTACAAAAATTGGTGTTTTGAACAGCGGGTGTTATGTAGATTCGGAATATGTATACTTTATATAGCCTTTTCAGAGGTTTAGATGTTCAAATTTAGCTCTGAAGTCAGGTCACCTCGCTTTTTGGTCATTTGGTACGGTACCTTATAATTGCCATAACTCCTCGAAGAACGTACCGATCGGGCTCATTTTTTAATATAATTTGTATTGCAAGCAGTGCTACAAACTGTATTAAGGGAGTTTATTTTTGTTTGGCCGTTTTAGAGAAATTGGCCAGTAAACTTGCCCTCGTTTTTAGCACCAGAAGCGGTTGACACCATCCGACACCACCTTGAAGCTCTGTCACAAATCGATTTCAAGATTGTTTGTTGGTTCGTTAGCTTCGTTATATTATGATAAAGCTTTCTAGCTATTATTTGCAATTTGTTTGACACATTTTCTTGTCAAATTTTAGCTCTGAATCTGGGGTAGCTCTCTTCTGGGGCCATTTGGTACGGTACATTATTTTTGCTATAACTCCTCGAAGAATGTACTGATTGGGCTCATTTTTAAATATGATGCGTATCTTAAGCAGTGCTACAAACTGTAATAAAGGGGTTTATTTTTGCTTGGCCGTTTCAGAGAAATTGGCCAGTAAATTTGCCCTTGATTTTTACTCTAGAAGCGTTTGACAGGACTGGGTCCGGGTCGTGCACTTTGAATTTCGTCACTTCTGGTATAATTTATACTGTTTTGAATAGCCCGTCTAACGTAGATTCTGAATATGTATACTTTAAATAGCGTTTTCGCAGGTTTAGATGTTCAATTTTGGCTCTGCAGCCCGAGTACTCTGCTTCTTTGGTCATTTGGTACGGTACCTTAATTTTGAAATATCTCCTCGCAGAGTGAACCGATTTTGGATCTATTTATAAAATTTGAACTCACCTTGAGCCGTACTTTGATCCCTGTAAATTTGGTGTAGTTTCTTTCAGGCATTATTGATAAATAAGTGTGTATTTTAGCGAAACGTCAGCCGGTGTAGGTCAATTTCGGACTTTGGTACCGTACTTAGTTTCGCTAATAACTCGTCGTAGAGTTCACCGACTTTGGATCTGTTTGTTGAATTGAACTGGGCTTGAGCAGTGCTACAAACTGTACTAAGGGGGTTTATTTTTGTTCGGCCGTTTTAGAGAAACTGGCCAGTAAACTTGACCTCGATTTTAGACCCAGAAGCGGTTGACACCAGCGGTTGACACCAGCGGTTGACACCAGCGGTTGACGTTGACCAGCGGTTGACACTTTGAACTGTGTTACAAAAATTGGTGTTTTGAACAGCGCGTGTTATGTAGATTCGGAATATGTATACTTTATATAGCCTTTTCAGAGGTTTAGATGTTCAACTTTAGCTCTGAAGTCAGGTCACCTCGCTTTTTGGTCATTTGGTACGATACATTATAATTGCTATAACTCCTCGAAGAACGTACTGATCGGTTTCATTTTTTAATATGATTGGTATCGCAAGCAGTGCTACAAACTGTATTAAGGGGGTTTATTTTTGTTTGGCCGTTTTAGAGAAATTGGCCAGTAAACTCGCCCTCGTTTTTAGCACCAGAAGCGGTTGACACCATCCGACACCACCTTGAAGCTCTGTCACAAATCGATTTCAAGCTTGTTTATTGGTTCGTTAGCTTCGTTATATTATGATAAAGCCTCCTAGCTATTATTTGCAATTTGTTTGACACATTTTCTTGTCAAATTTTAGCTCTGAAACTGGGGTAGCTCTCTTCTGGGGCCATTTGGTACGGTACATTATTTTTGCTATAACTCCTCGAAGAATGTACCGATCGGGCTCATTTTTTAATATGATGCGTATCTTAAGCAGTGCTACAAACTGTAATAAAGGGGTTTATTTTTGCTTGGCCGTTTCAGAGAAATTGGCCAGTAAAGTTGCCCTTGATTTTTACTCTAGAAGCGTTTGACAGGACGGGGTCCGGGTCGTGCACTTTGAATTTCGTCACTTCTGGTATAATTTATACTGTTTTGAATAGCCCGTCTAACGTAGATTCTGAATATGTATACTTTATATAGCGTTTTTGCAGGTTTAGATGTTCAGTTTTGGCTCTGCAGCCCGAGTACTCTGCTTCTTTGGTCATTTGGTACGGTACATTAATTTTGAAATATCTCCTCGCAGAGTCAACCGATTTTGGATCTATTTATAAAATTTGAACTCACCTTGAGCCGTACTTTGATCCCTGTAAGTTTGGTGTAGTTTGTTTCAGGCATTATTGAGAAATAAGTGTGTATTTTAGCGAAACGTCAGTCGGTGTGGGTCAATTTCGGACTTTGGTACCGTACATAGTTTCGCTAAAAACTCGTCGTAGAAATCACCGATTTTGGATCTTGAGTTGAATTGAACTGGACTTGAGCCGTACTTTAAGTCCTGTGAATGGCGTTTTTTTTCTTTCAGTCGTTTTCGAGAAATTGTCCCCGAAACATACGGTCGTTCTGACAGATTAGTGACTGGTATGCTTCACGTTTCTACTTTGAAACCTTAATTATTTCAGATTGATTGTAAAGTAACTTGTAAATCTCATCAAACAATTTATCGAACAACTGTGCAACACACATCCACGGATCCTGATACGTGAGTTAACCTCAAATATTACCTCTTAAAGGGAAAATAGGCCTATTTTAGCTTCATAAGCGTATTTTTATGTTGAGTTGGAGTGCAAAGTGTTGTACTCCCATAGCAAGGAAAAGTTTTTAATTAGTTGAGCTCACAGAGGGTAACGTGCTGAGCAAAGAATCTTCTTGACGTTTAATTTGGCGAGTGCAGTCACCCAAAAATTAGGGGGAACGAACCAACAGTAGCGTGGTCGGTCTGGTGTAGTAGCTGCTTCTGGTGTAGTAGAAGCGCTAAATCTGTAGTAGGTCGATGGTCTGTGGTCTGGTAGTCTGGTCTGGTGTACTCGGTCTGGTGTAGTAATATTTTTGACCTAGGTGGTATACGAAAAAAGTACTCTATACGTTGTCAAATTTCGCGCTCAAAATTTCGCTATATAGTGTTTCAACATAAATTGCTTTTCAACCTAGTCAAGGACTTATTCAAATAAATTGAGGGTCTAAGGAGGAGTGTCACTGGCCGAGTACAGTCTGAGGGGGAAAAATTTTTGACCTAGGTGGTATACGAAAAAAGTACTCTATACGTTGTCAAGTTTCGCGCTCAAAAACTCGCTATATAGTGTTTCAACATAAATTGCTTCTCAACCTAGTCAAGGACTTATTCAAATGAAATGAGGGTCTATGGAGGAGTGTCACTGTCCGAGTACAGTCTGAGGGGGAAAGAGTTTTTGACCTAGTTGCTATACGAAAAAATTACTCTATACGTTGTCAAATTTGGCGCTCAAAAACTCGCTATATAGTGTTTCAACATAAATTGCTTTTCAACCTAGTCAAGGACTTATTCAAATGAATTGAGGGTCTACGGAGGAGGGTCACTGTCCGAGTACAGTCTGAGGGGGAAAAATTTTTGACCTAGGTGCTATACGAAAAAAGTACTCTATACGTTGTCAAATTTAGCGCTCAAAAACTCGCTATATAGTGTTTCAACATAAATCGCTTTTCAAACTAGTCAAGGACTTATTCAAATGAATTGAGGGTCTAAGGAGGAGTGTCACTGTCCGAGTGCAGTCTGAGGGGGAAAGAATTTTTGACCTAGGTGCTATACGAAAAAATTACTCTATACGTTGTCAAATTTGGCGCTCAAAAACTCGCTATATAGTGTTTCAACATAAATTGCTTCTCAACCTAGTCAAGGACTTATTCAAATGAAATGAGGGTCTATGGAGGAGTGTCACTGTCCGAGTACAGTCTGAGGGGGAAAGAATTTTTGACCTAGGTGCTATACGAAAAAATTACTCTATACGTTGTCAAATTTGGCGCTCAAAAACTCGCTATATAGTGTTTCAACATAAATTGCTTTTCAACCTAGTCAAGGACTTATTCAAATGAATTGAGGGTCTAAGGCGGAAGGTCACTGTCCGAGTACAGTCTGAGGGGGAAAAATTTTTGACCTAGGTGCTATACGAAAAAAGTACTCTATACGTTGTCAAATTTAGCGCTCAAAAACTCGCTATATAGTGTTTCAACATAAATCGCTTTTCAAACTAGTCAAGGACTTATTCAAATGAATTGAGGGTCTACGGAGGAGGGTCACTGTCCGAGTACAGTCTGAGGGGGAAAGATTTTTTGACCTAGGTGCTATACGAAAAAATTACTCTATACGTTGTCAAATTTGGCGCTCAAAAACTCGCTATATAGTGTTTCAACATAAATTGCTTTTCAACCTAGTCAAGGACTTATTCAAATGAATTGAGGGTCTACGGAGGAGGGTCACTGTCCAAGTACAGTCTGAGGGGGAAAAGTTTTTGACCTAGGTGCTATACGAAAAAAGTACTCTATACGTTGTCAAATTTAGCGCTCAAAAACTCGCTATATAGTGTTTCAACATAAATCGCTTTTCAAATTAGTCAAGAACTTATTCAAATCAATTGAGGGTCTATGGAGGAGTGTCACTGTCCGAGTACAGTCTGAGGGGGAAAGAATTTTTGACCTAGGTGCTATACGAAAAAATTACTCTATACGTTGTCAAATTTGGCGCTCAAAAACTCGCTATATAGTGTTTCAACATAAATTGCTTCTCAACCTAGTCAAGGACTTATTCAAATGAAATGAGGGTCTATGGAGGAGTGTCACTGTCCGAGTACAGTCTGAGGGGGAAAGAATTTTTGACCTAGGTGCTATACGAAAAAATTACTCTATACGTTGTCAAATTTGGCGCTCAAAAACTCGCTATATAGTGTTTCAACATAAATTGCTTTTCAACCTAGTCAAGGACTTATTCAAATGAATTGAGGGTCTAAGGAGGAGTGTCACTGTCCGATTACAGTCTGAGGGGGAAAGAATTTTCGACCTAGAATCAATACGAAAAAAGTACTCTATACGTTGTCAAATTTCGCGCTCAAAATTTCGGTATATAGTGTTTCAACATAAATTGCTTTTCAACCTAGTCAAGGACTTATTCAAATGAATTGAGGTTCTAAGGAGGAGTTTCACTGTCCGAGTACAGTCTGAGGGGGGAAGAATTTTTGACCTAGGTGCTATACGAAAAAAGTACTCTATACGTTGTCAAATTTCGCGCTCAAAAACTCGCTATATAGTGTTTCAACATAAATTGCTTTTCAACCTAGTCAAGGACTTATTCAAATCAATTGAGGGTCTAAGGAGAAGTGTCACTGTCCGAGTACAGTCTGGGGGGGGGAAGAGTTTTTGACCAAGGTGCTATACGAAAAAAGTACTCTATAGGTTGTCAAATTTGGCGCTCAAAAACTCGCTATATAGTGTTTCAACATAAATTGCTTTTCATCCTATTCAAGGACTTATTCAAATGAATTGAGGGTCTAAGGAGGAGTGTCACTCTCCGAGTACAGTCTGAGGGGGAAAGAATTTTCGACCTGGGTGCCATACGAAAAAAGTACTCTATACGTTGTCAAATTTCGCGCTCAAAAATTCGCTATATAGTGTTTCAACATAAATTGCTTTTCAACGTAGTCAAGGACTTATTGAAATGAATTGAGGGTCTAAGGAGGAGTTTCACTGTCCGAGTACAGTCTGAGGGGGGAAGAATTTTTTACCTAGGTGCTATACGAAAAAAGTACTCTATACGTTGTCAAATTTCGCGCTCAAAAACTCGCTATATAGTGTTTCAATATAAATTGCTTTTCAACCTAGTCAAGGGTTATTCAAACCAATTGAGGGTCTAAGGGGGAGTGTCACTGTCCGATTACAGTCTGAGGGGGAAAGAATTTTTGACCAAGGTGCTATACGAAAAAAGTACTCTATATGTTGTCAAATTTGGCGCTCAGAAACTCGCTATACAGTGTTTCAACATAAATTGCTTTTCAACCTAGTCAAGGACTTATTCAAATGAATTGAGGGTATAAGGAGGAGTGTCACTCTCCAAGTACAGTCTGAGGGGGAAAGAATTTTCGACCTAGGTGCTATACGAAAAATGTACTCTATACGTTGTCAAATTTGGCGCTCAAAAACTCGCTATATAGTGTTTCAACATAAATTGCTTTTCAACCTAGTCAAGGACTTATTCAAATGAATTGAGGGCCTAAGGAGGAGTGTCACTGTCCGATTACAGTCTGAGGGGGAAAGTATTTTTGACCTAGGTGCTATACGATAAAAGTACTCTATACGTTGTCAAATTTCGCGCTCAAAACTCGCTATATAGTGTTTCAACATAAATTGCATTTCAACCTAGTCAAGGACTTATTCAAATCAATTGAGGGTCTAAGGAGGAGTGTCATTGTCCGAGTACAATCTGAGGGGGAAATAATTTTTGACCTAGGTGCTATACGAAAGAATAACTCTATACGTTGTCAAATTTCGCGCTCAAAAACTCGCTATATAGTGTTTCAACATAAATTGCTTTTCAACCTAGTCAAGGACTTATTCAAATGAATTGAGGGTCTAAGGAGGAGTGGAGTGTCACTCTCCGAGTACAGTCTGAGGGGGAAAGTATTTTTGACCTAGGTGCTATACGATAAAAGTACTCTATACGTTGTCAAATTCCGCGCTCAAAACTCGCTATATAGTGTTTCAACATAAATCGCTTTTCAACCTAGTCAAGGACTTATTCAAATCAATTGAGGGTCTAAGGAGGAGTGTCACTGTCCGAGTACAGTCTGAGCTGGAAATAATTTTTGACCTAGGTGCTATACGAAAGAATTACTCTATACGTTGTCAAATTTCGCGCTCAAAAACTCGCTATATAGTGTTTCAACATAAATTGCTTTTCAACCTAGTCGAGGACTTATTCAAATAAATTTAGGGTCTAAGGAGGCGTGTCACTGTCCGAGTACAGCCTGAGGGGGAACGAATTTTTGACCTAGGTGGTATACGAAAAAAGTACTCTATACGCTGTCAAATTTGGCGCTCAAAAACCCGCTATAAAGTGTTTCAACATAAATTGCTTTTCAACCTAGTCAAGGACTTATTCAAATGAATAGAGGGTCTAAGGAGGAGTGTCACTGTCCGAGTACAGTCTGAGGGGGAAAGCATTTTTGACCTAGGTTCAATACGAAAAAAGTACTCTATACGTTGTCAAATTTCGCGCTCAAAAACTCGCTATATAGTGTTTCAACATAAATTGCTTTTCAACCTAGTCAAGGACTTATTCAAGTGAATTGAGGGTCTAAGGAGGAGTGTCACTGTCCGAGTACAGTCTGAGGGGGAACGAATTTTTGACCTAGGTGCTATACGAAAAAGTACTCTATACGCTGTCAAATTTGGCGCTCAAAAACTCGCTATATATTGTTTCAACATAAATTGCTTTTCAACCTAGTCAAGGACTTATTCAAATGAACTGAGGGTCTAAGGAGGAGTTTCACTGTCCGAGCACAGTCTGAGGGGGAAAAAGTTTTTGACCTAGGTTCAATACGAAAAAAGTACTCTATACGTTGTCAAATTTCGCGTTCAAAAACTCGCTATATAGTGTTTCAACATAAATTGCTTTTCAACCTAGTCAAGGACTTACTCAAATGAATTGAGGGTCTAAGGAGGAGTGTCACTGTCCGAGTACAGTCTGAGGGGGAAAGCATTTTTGACCTAGGTTCAATACGAAAAAAGTACTCTATACGTTGTCAAATTTCGCGCTCAAAAACTCGCTATATAGTGTTTCAACATAAATTGCTTTTCAACCTAATCAATGACTTATTCAAATGAATTGAGGTTCTAAGGAGGACTGTCACTGTCCGAGTACAGTCTGAGGGGGGACGAATTTTTGACCTAGGTGCTATACGAAAAAGTACTCTATACGCTGTCAAATTTGGCGCTCAAAAACTCGCTATATATTGTTTCAACATAAATTGCTTTTCCAACTAGTCAAGGACTTATTCAAATGAACTGAGGGTCTAAGGAGGAGTTTCACTGTCCGAGCACAGTCTGAGGGGGAAGAAGTTTTTGACCTAGGTTCAATACGAAAAAAGTACTCTATACGTTGTCAAATTTCGCGCTCAAAAACTCGCTACATAGTGTTTCAACATAAATTGCTTTTCAACCTAGTCAAGGACTTATTCAAATGAATTGAGGGTCTAAGGAGGAGTGTCACTGTCCGAGTACAGTCTGAGGGGGGACGAATTTTTGACCTAGGTGCTATACGAAAAAGTACTCTATACGCTGTCAAATTTGGCGCTCAAAAACTCGCTATATAGTGTTTCAACATAAATTGCTTTTCAACCTAGTCAAGGACTTATTCAAATGAATTGAGGGTCTAAGGAGGAGCGTCACTGTCCGAGTACAGTCTGAGGGGGAACGAATTTTTGACCCAGGTGCTATACGAAAAAGTACTCTATACGCTGTCAAATTTGGCGCTCAAAAACTCGCTATATAGTTTTTCAACATAAATTGCTTTTCAACCTAGTCAAGGACTTACTCAAATGAATTGAGGGTCTAAGGAGGAGTGTCACTGTCCGAGTACAGTCTGAGGGGGAAAGCATTTTTGACCTAGGTTCAATACGAAAAAAGTACTCTATACATTGTCAAATTTCGCGCTCAAAAACTCGCTATATAGTGTTTCAACATAAATTGCTTTTCAACCTAATCAATGACTTATTCAAATGAATTGAGGTTCTAAGGAGGAGTGTCACTGTCCGAGTACAGTCTGAGGGGGGACGAATTTTTGACCTAGGTGCTATACGAAAAAGTACTCTATACGCTGTCAAATTTCGCGCTCAAAAACTCGCTATATATTGTTTCAACATAAATTGCTTTTCCAACTAGTCAAGGACTTATTCAAATGAACTGAGGGTCTAAGGAGGAGTTTCACTGTCCGAGCACAGTCTGAGGGGGAAAAAGTTTTTGACCTAGGTGCTATACGAAAAAGTACTCTATACGCTGTCAAATTTGGCGCTCAAAAACTCGCTATATAGTGTTTCAACATAAATTGCTTTTCAACCTAGTCAAGGACTTATTCAAATGAATTGAGGGTCTAAGGAGGAGCGTCACTGTCCGAGTACAGTCTGAGGGGGAACGAATTTTTGACCTAGGTGCTATACGAAAAAGTACTCTATACGCTGTCAAATTTGGCGCTCAAAAACTCGCTATATAGTTTTTCAACATAAATTGCTTTTCAACCTAGTCAAGGACTTATTCAAATGAACTGAGGGTCTAAGGAGGAGTGTCACTGTCCGAGTACACTCTGAGGGGGAAAGATTTTTTGACCTAGGTGCTATACGAAAAAAGTACTCTATACGTTGTCAAATTTCGCGCTCAAAAACTCGCTTTATAGTGTTTCAACATAAATTTCTTTTCAACCTAGTCAAGGACTTATTCAAATGAATTGAGGCTCTAAGGAGGAGTGTCACTGTCCGAGTACAGTCTGAGGGGGAAAGATTTTTTGACCTAGGTGCTATACGAAAAAAGTACTCTATACGTTGTCAAATTTCGCGCTCAAAAACTCGCTATATAGTGTTTCAACATAAATTGCTTTTCAACCTAGTCAAGGACTTATTCAAATGAATTAAGGGTCTAAGGAGGAGTTTCACTGTCCGAGCACAGTCTGAGGGGGAAAAAGTTTTTGACCTAGGTTCAATACGAAAAAAGTACTCTATACGTTGTCAAATTTCGCGCTCAAAAACTCGCTATATAGTGTTTCAACATCAATTGCTTTTCAACCTAGTCAAGGACTTATTCAAATGAATTGAGGGTCTAAGGAGGAGTGTCACTGTCCGAGTACAGTCTGAGGGGGAACGAATTTTTGACCTAGGTGCTATACGAAAAAGTACTCTATACGCTGTCAAATTTCGCGCTCAAAAACTCGCTACATAGTGTTTCAACATAAATTGCTTTTCAACCTAGTCAAGGACTTATTCAAATGAATTGAGGGTCTAAGGAGGAGTGTCACTGTCCGAGTACAGTCTGAGGGGGGACGAATTTTTGAACTAGGTGCTATACGAAAAAGTACTCTATACGCTGTCAAATTTGGCGCTCAAAAACTCGCTATATAGTTTTTCAACATAAATTGCTTTTCAACCTAGTCAAGGACTTATTCAAATGAAATGAGGGTCTAAGGAGGAGTGTCACTGTCCGAGTACAGTCTGAGGGGGAACGAATTTTTGACCTAGGTGCTATACGAAAAAAGTACTCTATACGTTGTCAAATTTCGCGCTCAAAAACTCGCTATATAGTGTTTCAACATAAATTGCTTTTCAACCTAGTCAAGGACTTATTCAAATGAATTAAGGGTCTAAGGAGGAGTTTCACTGTCCGAGCACAGTCTGAGGGGGGAAAAAGTTTTTGACCTAGGTTCAATACGAAAAAAGTACTCTATACGTTGTCAAATTTCAAGCTCAAAAACTCGCTATATAGTGTTTCAACATAAATTGCTTTTCAACCTAGTCAAGGACTTATTCAAATGAATTGAGGGTCTAAGGAGGAGTGTCACTGTCCGAGTACAGTCTGAGGGGGAACGAATTTTTGACCTAGGTGCTATACGAAAAAGTACTCTATACGCTGTCAAAATTGGCGCTCAAAAACTCGCTATATAGTGTTTCAACATAAATTGCTTTTCAAACTAGTCAAGGACTTACTCAAATCAATTGAGGGTCTAAGGAGGAGTGTCACTGTCCGAGTACAATCTGAGGGGGAGATAATGCTATACGAAAGATTTACTCTATACGTTGTCAAATTTCGCGCTCAAAAACTCGCTATATAGTGTTTCAACATAAATTGCTTTTCAACCTAGTCAAGGACTTATTCAAATGAATTGAGGGTCTAAGGAGGAGTGTCACTCTCCGAGTACAGTCTGAGGGGGAAAGTATTTTTTGACCTAGGTGCTATACGATAAAAGTACTCTATACGTTGTCAAATTTCGCGCTCAAAACTCGCTATATAGTGTTTCAACATAAATTGCTTTTCAACCTAGTCAAGGACTTATTCAAATGAATTGAGGGTCTAAGGAGGAGTGTCACTCTCCGAGTACAGTCTCAGGGGGAAAGTATTTTTGAACTAGGTGCTATACGATAAAAGTACTCTATACGTTGTCAAATTTCGCGCTCAAAACTCGCTATATAGTGTTTCAACATAAATTGCTTTTCAACCTAGTCAAGGACTTATTCAAATCAATTGAGGGTCTAAGGAGGAGTGTCACTGTCCGAGTACAGTCTGAGGGGGAAATAATTTTTGACCTAGGTGCTATACGAAAGAATTACTCTATACGTTGTCAAATTTCGCGCTCAAAAACTCGCTATATAGTGTTTCAACATAAATTGCTTTTCAACCTAGTCGAGGACTTATTCAAATAAATTTATGGTCTAAGGAGGAATGTCACTGTCCGAGTACAGTCTGAGGGGGAACGAATTTTTGAACTAGCTGTTATACGAAAAAAGTACTCTATACGCTGTCAAATTTGGCGCTCAAAAACTCGCTATAAAGTGTTTCAACATAAATTGCTTTTCAACCTAGTCAAGGACTTATTCAAATGAACTGAGGGTCTAAGGAGGAGTGTCACTGTCCGAGTACATTCTGAGGGGGAACGAATTTTTGACCTAGGTGCTATATGAAAAAGTACTCTATACGCTGTCAAATTTGGCGCTCAAAAACTCGCTATATATTGTTTCAACATAAATTGCTTTTCAACCTAGTCAAGGACTTATTCAAATGAACTGAGGATCTAAGGTGGAGTTTCACTGTCCGAGCACAGTCTGAGGGGGAAAAAGTTTTTGACCTAGGTTCAATACGAAAAAAGTACTCTATACGTTGTCAAATTTCGCGCTCAAAAACTCGCTATATAGTGTTTCTACATAAATTGTTTTTCAACCTAGTCAAGGACTTATTCAAATGAACTGAGGGTCTAAGGAGGAGTTTCACTGTTCGAGCACAGTCTGAGGGGGAAAGCATTTTTGACCTAGGTTCAATACGAAAAAAGTACTCTATACGTTGTCAAATTTCGCGCTCAAAAACTCGCTATATAGTGTTTCAACATAAATTGCTTTTCAACCTAGTCAAGGACTTATTCAAATGAATTGAGGGTCTAAGGAGGAGTGTCACTGTCCGAGTACAGTCTGAGGGGGAAAAAGTTTTTGACCTAGGTTCAATACGAAAAAAGTATTCTATACGTTGTCAAATTTCGCGCTCAAAACCTCGCTATATAGTGTTTCAACATAAATTGCTTTTCAACCTAGTCAAGGACTTATTCAAGTGAACTGAGGGTCTAAGGAGGAGTTTCACTGTTCGAGCACAGTCTGAGGGGGAAAGCATTTTTGACCTAGGTTCAATACGAAAAAAGTACTCTATACGTTGTCAAATTTCGCACTCAAAAACTCGCTATAAAGTGTTTCAACATAAATTGCTTTTCAACCTAGTCAAGGACTTATTCAAATGAATTGAGGGTCTAAGGAGGAGTGTCACTGTCCGAGTACATTCTGAGGGGGAACGAATTTTTGACCTAGGTGCTATATGAAAGAGTACTCTATACGCTGTCAAATTTGGCGCTCAAAAACTCGCTATATATTGTTTCAACATAAATTGCTTTTCAACCTAGTCAAGGACTTATTCAAATGAACTGAGGGTCTAAGGAGGAGTTTCACTGTCCGAGCACAGTCTGAGGGGGAAAAAGTTTTTGACCTAGATTCAATACGAAAAAAGTACTCTATACGTTGTCAAATTTCGCGCTCAAAAACTCGCTATATAGTGTTTCTACATAAATTGCTTTTCAACCTAGTCAAGGACTTATTCAAATGAACTGAGGGTCTAAGGAGGAGTTTCACTGTCCGAGCACAGTCTGAGGGGTGAAAAGTTTTTGACCTAGGTTCAATACGAAAAAAGTACTCTATACGTTGTCAAATTTCGCGCTCAAAAACTCGCTATATAGTGTTTCAACATAAATTGCTTTTCAACCTAGTCAAGGACTTATTCAAGTGAATTGAGGGTCTAAGGAGGAGTGTCACTGTCCGAGTACATTCTGAGGGGGAACGAATTTTTGACCTAGGTGCTATATGAAAAAGTACTCTATACGCTGTCAAATTTGTCGCTCAAAAACTCGCTATATATTGTTTCAACATAAATTGCTTTTCAACCTAGTCAAGGACTTATTCAAATGAACTGAGGGTCTAATGAGGAGTTTCACTGTCCGATCACAGTCTGAGGGGAAAAAAGTTTTTGACCTAGGTTCAATACGAAAAAAGTACTCCATACGTTGTCAAATTTCGCGCTCAAAAACTCGCTATATAAAGTTTCAACATAAATTGCTTTTCAACCTAGTCAAGGACTTACTCAAATGAATTGAGGGTCTAAGGAGGAGTGTCACTGTCCGAGTACAGTCTGAGGGGGAAAGCATTTTTGACCTAGGTTCAATACGAAAAAAGTACTCTATACGTTGTCAAAATTCGCGCTCAAAAACTCGCTAAATAGTGTTTCAACATAAATTGCCTTTCAACCTAGTCAAGGACTTATTC
>NC_134470.1:47233971-47296471 GCF_964194025.1 Convolutriloba macropyga | reverse complement strand
AGGCACCAAGAGTCTGTGCGTGCATTTATTTCTCAAACATTGAGAACTCTTGTAACCAAAACCGTGGCTCTTTATTTAGCCAATGCAAAAGTCATCTAAGTTAGCTCTGATTCAAAAAATAAATGCACAGCAAAGAGACCGGCTTTCCGTTTTTGTATAATTGAGGATCAGCAATACTTCAAGGTTGGACAAACATCAAACCAATTCGACATAGCAAATTAATCTCTGAAGCTTGCAATTGAACTCATCAACACTTTTCAGCACCGAATTATTTCCAATAACAATCTGAAGAACGAAGTTGACATCAACTCAAGTCATTGGTCATATGTTATAAACAGTTCTCGTGTTTTCACGGGCGTGTTTCATAACCAGTTCTAGAGGACAGCCTTTCAGTTCGGCTATCTTCTCAGCCACGTATACTGCCATCGAGGGGTGGGAGTACTGGAGCTTCTTAGGGACACGTGGGTGCAGGAAATAGGGCGCATCAGTCTCCAACAACAACCGGTTCAACGGCATTTTCCTTAACACGTACAAATGAAACAAATTTTGATTCATGTCCTGTGCAGAATTAACAAACGTATCTCATGTGACTTTTACACACTTAGCATATTTTTGAGAAAAATGATGTTCACAACTATACCATTTTCTTCCAGCTAATTTTATGTTCACATCAAATGATTTAACATTTTTAATCATAAATATTCTCTTATCAATACTGCTTACCACTTATCTATCTGATGGTACCAAGTGAAAGTTTCAGACGCAAAAAAGTGGCCATAGTCACCAAAAAAGAGCAATGCTGCTCATTAAAAGAACAGTCTGAAATGTGTGGAGTAATAAGAAAAAGGGCAGCTGAGAACAGGCCGAATTCGCCTAATGCTGTTCCGCTGCGATTACGCAGGAACCAAAATTATTATTTTTATTATTAATAAAGCATTTAATTCTTTGACTTTATTTTTCAGATACGAGATAATAAAACAGCGTTCCTTTTTTGTATAATATTTTGATCCGACAACTTTAAGGAGATTTTTTAAGTATAACAACATTTTGGGTTTTTGTTCTTTTTCTCTGCACGAAAAAGAAATCTGAGCTTTCGACAATTACCTTGCCGCTTCTCTCGGTTCGTGAGCAGATGAGAATGCAATCAAATTCGTGAACCCAATATACATGTTGGGAAAAGTCCTGAGCAGCTCGTCCAACAACCGGACATTCTCAGTGAAGCAGTGTCTGTGCATCACCCAATCCTTTGGCATGTGGTCTCTCAGGATCTGATTGAAATCTTGGTCTGCATCGCGACAATGCAGCACCAAGTTCTTTCTGAATTCCTTCGCCAACTGGAGTTGACGTATGAACACCTTTTTCTGGATAGACTCCGATGCTCCACTGGCACGATCCGAATAGTCCAGGCCAATCTCTCCCAACGCTGTGCATTTGGGGTGTTCAAGGGCCCGTCTGAGACGATTTTCGATATCCTCATTATAATACTGGGCACTATGAGGATGGATGCCGAAAGCTGCCACACAGTTAACACCTGGTTCTCTCAGCAAATGGGGGTATGACATGAAATCTTTGAAGGCATAAGGTTCGCAATAAATGGCAACGAACCCTTCAAAGCTTTCTGGCGAGTATTGAAAGTACTTGCTGTTGTAGTCGGCCCACCTACGATCTTTGCCCATGCTATGACGCTTGAACAAGAAGTCTATATGACAATGGGAGTCAATATAGGTCATATTTCTAGTGTTTCTGAGACTGTAAGTCTCTTTGAAATCCCTGCCATATGATTCCACTTCCTCTTCCGAATCGTTGTGCCTGGATGGCGTCGAATCACCGTCCAGCAAGTGATCTGCTTTTGATTTGAAAAACAACCCTGTCAACTCAGGGGGTGCCTTTGAGAATTTCTTTCCTCGAGATCGACGACCATCCTGGTTTAAAGGACCAGAGGACTGAAGTTGCTGCCTTCTATTAGCTGCTCGTTTATCCGAGTTCTGTGTCAATTTGAGGCTGGCGATTTTAGCAGCTATGTCCTGAGGTGTATTGCCGTCCCCTTTCTCATTGAGGTCGGGGGTAGCCAATATGGGTCCGCCAGATCTTCTATGACTTGATGATGTGGGTTTGGGGTACTCTGAATCCAACTGTGAATCTTGGGGTGCAGATCGCCTGTTGGGTCTTACTCTTTGTGCATTTACATCTGAGGTTGCCAAATTTGATGAGGCGACCGATTCGTCATCATCATCATTATTGTAGTTGATGAACGAATTTACCTCTAAACCACAAACTAACAAATACAATTCACCTATATAGGTTAAATTCAGTTGGCTATGTTACTTATCGGCTACTCCTCTATAGATAAAACACTAACACAAACAACTGGTTCATTTTCAACAATTGAAAATCTCACCTGCGTCACTCATTGGCTCGCAGCATTTCGGGAGAGATTGATCCCATCTGGGATCAGCCCATGAACCACCAGCCTGTTGCACCACCTTGTTGATTGAAAGCACAGGTGGTTGTAATCCCACCTCATCAGGACGATTTTGATCACACTGTCTCATAAAAGAGGAGCTATCGCCAACCTGATTTGTAGGTATATGTCGAGTTGCTTCTGCTTGATTTCTATTCAGCTCAGCTATGAAATCGAAAAAATCTTCCGTTGAGTTTATTTCGGGTTCAATTTCTTCATCCTCTTGATCACTTGGGCTTCCGCCACAGCCCAATAGTAACTCTGGCTTAGGAGATCCAGGTAGCTTGGTGGGACTGCCTTCTGTACTGCTTCCAAAGGAGTTGTTGGATATAGATCTCGTCATCTGTAAACAGACGCTAACTAACTGAATGCATTGTAAACCAACAAAATTATTACAGTTCGACATCTTTTTAAAAATTAGTCGGTAATCATTCCTCCTCTTATTTTATGTCTCTCAATAAAATTCAGTTGATTGATGGTAAATAGTTGCAAGACAAATTGACACTAGAAAAAAACAGGTCACAACAAAAATTCGATTCAAAATCAATTTTGAAAAACAGACTTCATACTTGAAAAACAAGACAATTTGACGCAAAAGTAAACAAGCTATAGACCAAAATGCTTTATCTGTGGTCATTCACACGAAGATGTTCTTCAGGTTCTTTGGTTTCTCTTAAATGTCATCCTCTAGTTAGCAAAAATGTCAAAGTTTTTATCTCTGCCGGCATCTCTAAAGATGTTCTAAAAATCATGTTCTAAAAATGCGTTTCTAGAAACAATCGACCAACGTCGGACGATCTGCTCGCAAATGATAGGCAGGGGTTCAAATCTATCGCACCATGATTCAACCAGAGGTGAGAGTTTGCTTGTACCCTTTAACGAGGGCCAGTAACTTATTAAGGGGCTTCAAATTATGATATAGGTTACTATAGTAATTATTACTGATTTGTTAAAAAACTTTTTTAGTGTCAGAAATTTCGATTGGCTTTGGTAGTTACACATAATCCTCACGTTTCTTAAGGCCAGATTGCCAGAAAATATTGTCAGGCAAGATTGCGGTAGCTCCGTAGACCTGTAGCCTAAAAATATCAATGAAACATAAGACAGTAAAACAAGGAAAAAATACGAAGTGCTGTCTTAAATTGATTTAGACTTGTCTTGTTTTAAGATGCTGCCCTCAATTAAACTTCAAACATACCCGGCAGATTGTCGGAAAATAGCCGCCGTTGATTCCAATAAGCATGATTGGGATTGAAATAACAGAAGATATTGAAAAAAAAAGATTTTTGTACAAAAACATTTTTTAAGTCCGATTTATTTTGATGGCATTTCGTAGTTGAACATACTTTTGTTTCTAAGAGAGAGGCTACAGTGACTACTAACAATAACAATAAGCATTAGAGATGGTAAATAAGACTTATAGGAACGACGTTCAAATAGCGGGCATCTAAAATTGGGCTTTATGGGTTTATCCCGTTTCTATTTCTGACATCCATTTTTGTACTATCTCTGTTCATTTTGAATTGCTTTGCTGAGCAACTGATGTTCAAAATCACTTTTAGCAGAATGAGAGAAGAGAGAAACTAGCCTAGAGAAGTCAAAAAGATTTCACGCAAAATGTTGAAAAGGCGGCAAAATGAGGTAAAGCGAAACAGTTTTTTATTCGACGAAGTAAAAAACATAGCAGGACAAGTCCTGACGTACAATTCAAAGAATTTTCATTGACTAAACAGAAAAACTAGACCAAGAATGGACTATGAGTGACTTGAGAAAACCATTTTGAAAAAATCAGATCAAAAAATAAGAAAAACAGAAAATCAATGTCAAAATGCCGCATGTGAACAAAAAAACCACTAGCGAGAAATGAAAATTCAATTCAAACAAAAAACTAGGCCTAGAATGAGCTGTGAATGGATTGGGAAAACCATTTAGAAAAAAATCCGATCCAAAAAATCGAAAAAACAGTAAAAATCAGAGTGAAATTGCCGCATGTGAACAAAAAAACCACTAGCGAGAAATGAAAATTCAATTCAAACAAAAAACTAGGCCTAGAATGAGCTGTGAATGGATTGGGAAAACTATTTAGAAAAAAATCCGATCCAAAAAATCGAAAAAACAGTAAAAATCAGAGTGAAATTGCCGCATGTGAACAAAAAACCACTCCCGAGAAACCGAATTTTTGTTCAAACACCGTTTTCTCACTCTACTTTAAAATTAGAGCGATAAAAATTCACGCCGCAAAACCACTCGCTTTTTCGCTCCATTTCCTGTTTCGGCGTGACCAAAATCACTACTCCAATTTGACTTCAAAAATCATGAAAATGTGTGAACAGATCTTAAAAAAAAGACAGCGCCCCAATACAATTCAAATCCTTTGAATTGTAAAAAAAACATAGCAGGACAAGTCCTGAAATACAATCCAAGTAATTGAATTGAAGACAGACCTAATGAACCTGACCAGCAGATCAATTGAACAATCCCAACCAACAAGGCAAAAATCTCAAAAGTTGAGAAACTAAAAGAATCAAACTTAACAAAAAACGATCATTGCTAAAACCCTTGAAGCTTTTCAACTGAAGCCCATATATGACTCAATTTAAAATACTCATTAACGCACGCAAAAAGCTGCAACTAAAAGTAGATAAACTGGACAAAAATGACAAATGCATCAAGAAACTGAGAACAGAAAATTTAAAAAAAATTTCCAAAAATAGGGCTATAAAAAAGTAAAAACATTTTTTACTCTGGAGTTCTGTTTTGTAAACCGTCTACAACATCTAAAAAGTTTCGTTGGCCAGTAAAGATAGTTAAACTCAGAGAATGACAAAAAATGGAAAAATTTGGAAACAATCCAAAAATTTAAATTGCAAGCTTTATTTAAGAAATTCCTTACATTTGCAAAATTAAAAAATTGAAAACTATTTTATTGCCCCTAGAAACTATGTAGTAACATACTAGCAAACCCTATAAGAGGTTTCCTGGCCACTGGCCACTCAAAAAAAAATTCAAAAATTTTAAAAAAAATGCAACTTTATCAAAAAATATCAAAAAATTAGTAAAAGATTTTAACGTGTTGAAAACCATTCCATGGCCAAAAAATATTTTCAGTAAACAGTTAGCAAACCCTAGATGATGTTTCTTGTCCCCTGGGGCTGGAAAACTTGAATAATGACAATAAATGTCAGAAAGTTTGAAAAAAAACCAAGTTTGATAAAAAAAAATTGGTAAAATTTGCAAAGTTCAAATGTTTAAAACCCCTTCATTACCACTAGAAGCTATGCAATAACCTATTATTAAACCCCAGAGGAAGTTTTTGGACATCAAAGTCTGAAACAACTCAAAAAATGACGAAAATTTTCAAACAATTTGAAAAAATTAGTAAAAATTACCGTGTTTATGTTTGCAGTAGCAATAGATATAGCTCTTAAAGTGGCCGTAAAAAGCAATTACGTCTTGCAAAGGACCTTTCTCAACTTTAATAAAACCTCAATTTCAGACTGGTCTAACAAAAAATCCAAAAAATGACGAAAAAGTGCTGAAAATTTCATTATTTTAGGCTCAAAAACTCCCATATATGACCTTTTAACCTCGAATTACGGCCTTCCCAGTAGCTTCACCACTCTGAGTGCTTGAGGGACTACTAAACGCGGCTAAGGGCCTCTAATGAAACTTGATTCCCGCTGAGTTTTATCTGTTTATCCCGTTTTGAAAGCTCAAAGTCATGAAAACAGGTGTGAAAACATCTTACAAAAATAAAAAAAAGACAGAGCACCAATACAATCCAATTCTTGGATTGTAATAGGAGCGCTATAATAGCCGGCTGAGAAGATGAGGGCGGCTATTAATTAGATTGAAGCATCCTCATTTGACCTTAAATGCTCACATCAACGTTATTGAACTCAATTTGAGGGTCACGAAAGTAACGTCAGAGTGATATATGTGCCCAAAAATTTATTTACGCGAATGAACACAGAAATCGCTGCAATGAGAGAAAAATGACGTTAAACACACGACGCAGTCAAGATCTTGAATGAATGGATGAACAAAAGCTGATTTGAAGTGAGAATGACGCCATTTGGTCGTAACAAAAATCTTGACGAAATAAAACTCAGCCAGTAGAATAAGAATACCTGAAACGAAGTGTTAAGCAGCATAATTTTTAAACTACCTAAATCATAAATATCAAAGGAAGAGGACAACAAAAAATAATTGCCCAATAAAACAATAGAAATGTTTTGAAATAATGCAGACACAATTTTAAGTTTAAAGGTGTGGTTAAAGGGAGGGGGCAAGGTAAATGGCTGGGCAGTAGAGGTAGTAGGTAGGTGGGAGTTACAGAAGTTTGAATAGCGAGGACGGACTGTTATGGGGAAAAATTCCTCAAAATGACCTTTCGACCTTGAATATTACCAGTAATTCATAATTACTGTATATTAGAAATTAAGCCAGTGTTAAAAAATCCAAAGTTCTAAAACAGGAGTCAATGCTCGAAAACAAAGACAAACAAAGTTCAAGTCATGAAAAAATTTGCCTTAGCAAAAAAACTCTTAGAACACTAATACTCCCCTTCGAGCCGTAGAAACGAAGAGAACCCCAATAATAGCTCTACTCAGTTATCGCTATCAAAGCCAAAAATGCAAACAATGGGCATTTAAAACTAAGCTTCATGGGTTTATCCGGTTTCTATTTAAGATATACTTTTTCGATACTGACTATATTCATTTCAGCTTCCTTTGTAGAGCAACTGCTTATTCGACGTTTTTTGAGCACAATGAGCCAAGAACGAAACCAGCCCAGAGAAGTCAAAAGCGAAAATACTTCACGAAAAATGCTGAACAACTGTGAATTAAAGTGAAGAGAAACACATTTATTTTAGGAAGTAAAAAATCACCAACGAAATAATTCCGGAGGCGACTCGAAAACCTTTTCAATGAACTGCCACCTACTAAACGCGTCCATAAATCATTAAGAAGTAAAGCCAAATAATGAAAAAAAAAACATAGCCCTAACCATTAACTGAGATAAAAAAGTAAAAAAAATACTTGTATAGTACAAGAACACCTAACAAGAAATTCTCAAGAAAACAAAATCAAGTTCATAAACAGCTCGATTTTTGAAAAAAACTGAGGTGAATGGGCCAAATGGTTACATTATTTCTCAATTTTTGATCACTTTTCTAAAGAAAAGCACTGTCTTGTACCAAAATTGAATTCAGTTGGCAACTGGAAACTATTTCGAGCAGAAAGCGTCTTCCATTTCCCATTTATACAAAATAATGGTCTAAAGTCGATAAAATAGCGTAAAAACCCGCAAAGCAACATGAAAACCTCAATATTAGCACAAATTTATATCAATTACACAAACTCCAATACACTATCGAAACAAACCTAAAACTATTACTATAGCCATATCAAACCTCTTAACCGAACAAATCGTTAAACTTAAAAAACTGCTTGAAAAAGCCGCACGTTAACGAAAAATCAGCCCAATTATAGAAAATTTGTGCTTAAGATTTTCTCGCTGCAGCCAAAAACCAGCGGTATGAGCAAAAACCACTCTTTCCGCTCTACTCTCCAATTTTGTTCGACAGTGAAACCACTCCCAAACTTTTTCACTCATTTCATTTCCTGCTTAAAATTCTCCAAAAGTGGTATTAGAAAACATTGTCCTATCAATTTTAAAAATGAGAGCAATATTAGGCGACTGCGGTTTTGTTGAAATTAGGCGGACACCAATTTAAGACTTGAAAGAGCACTTTGAAATGCACTTGACACAATTAAGTATTCAATGTCCCAGCCATTTAGCTTCACAAGCAGATGCCTTACAAAATACAGTTAAAAGTTAACTTTTTGAAACACTTTCGAGCATATTCAGTTTAATTCATTTCGAAAACTTTTCTTAAACTATTGTCCTGTAACACACTGAAATTTAGATTGGAGCAATGAATATTTTATTTTCAGACTTTGCCTATTCCTTATTTTTTCACTGTAAATTTAATCTTAGTAGGGCCCAGCATCAACGAAAGTAGGGGAAGGGTGATAAATGATGCAAAAAATCTGAAAATAGTTAACTTTTTATGAAGGTTGTTAAATAATTTGCATTAAGAGAAACTTTACAAACCTAGTTAAGTTTTGGCCCCGCGGGTGGCAGGTTTTCCATGTCCCTAGCGCATGCTTGTAATACGCCCAATCATAAGTCTTTCTGGTGGGCATGGCAGGGGGAGTAATGTAGCGCCCCTCGGGCGCTGCCATTACGTTGAAAACGTAGACTCTTAAGATTTTTTAAAAGAAACTATCTCTCAAGGATGGGGCATCAAGGGTACCAGGCTTGAGATCCGTTCTTTTGTTGTGATTTTCTTTTGTTGAGGCATGATGTGGCACAAGACCCTTATACATGCCCTCAGTATCTTTCTAAAAATGTACACTGCAGAAAAACAGTAGAAAAATGTTAAACTTTCACAAATTAAATTTCACAAAAAAAGATACACACGTCTACAATAATTGTTCCTCTTTGAGAGCAATTAACCATCATGTTTTTTGATGACAGACAACGTTGCCCATGATTACCAAAGAAAAGGTCAAACATTTGGGAAAAACAAAAAAATTAAAATAGGTCGTTTATTAAAATTTAAAAAATTTACCATGAAACCGTTTCCGAGAAAGCATTTTATTACCTCCTTTTTAAAATAACGTGTCAGAATTAAAACTAAAGGAAGGACAGCAAAAATAACAAAATTTTAGCAAAGTGAACCCAACAAATTCCCAGGAGAGTTCTAATCGAAACATACACAAAGGGACTTGGGCTCCCATGGGGGTCTCCTCGCCGGAGGTGAAAACAGCAGGGATATTCGCTGCTTATTTTTCGAGAAACCGACTTTTGCTTTTTAATTTGTATATAGTTTAGTGTTTTTTGACCAGGAGAGGCCCCGGCCCCACGCTCACGTTTTTAGGATGTCAATGCGGCGGCCACCTATACCACTTTCTATTGTTAAGTGAATTTTGATGTGCCTCCTTTGTTTTAATTGGCATTTGCCTAATTTCTACAAAATCTTAGTTCAAAATTTTAGCCTACTGTCCAAAGAAAAATATCCTACGCCCCAAACAACAGTTTTGCCATTGTTTCGCTTCCCTTCCCGTAAACTAACTATCAGGGTCTTTTGTTCATTTATATATGCAGATTCACTGCAATCCCTGTTCACAGCTATACTAGATGTCTCTCAGATGGCTCGCATTACATACTAATACAGTAAGTAGTTGGATGTAGCGAGGGGTTGGATGTAGCTGGCTTAAGCACAGGGAGGCTAACCTACGAGGGCGAAGCTAAAAGCGGCGTGTGGTCCCATATAAACCATAAATATTTGCCTCCTCAAACGCGCCTTACCTGCTTCGCTGAAATGAACACTTACCTCGCATTAAACCTCAAGAGAGCTTCTCAGACACTTCATTCCCTCGGACTTTAACAGTTTATTCCGTTTCTGAAGACCGAAAGTCAACTTAAATCGCTCAAGCGAGCGGAAGAACATTCTAGCTAAAACCGTCAAGCAAAAAATTTGTATAAAAGCAAAGTCACGTTTACAATCAGTATCTGATATCTCATAAGACGAACAGACTGAGCTGAGCAGAATTATTTTTAACCTGAAAATTGGTTTCTGAACTGCACTTCTGTCGCGTGCCTAGGGTATCCATATTATCATCCACAACTGTTCTGTCACTGACAGGTCCATCGGCGGATTCCTCAAAACCCACTGTCATCAAAAGACAGTCGCCGTACATACCCGGTGATCTATCACGCGGACTCTGATTGGGATGCTGATGAGATTTGGAACCCAGAGAGAGAACTCCAGTTCGAGGA
Source organism: Convolutriloba macropyga (assembly GCF_964194025.1). Lineage (NCBI taxonomy): Eukaryota > Metazoa > Xenacoelomorpha > Acoela > Convolutidae > Convolutriloba > Convolutriloba macropyga. Next base: position 47,286,159 of record NC_134470.1, on the reverse strand, counting down.
TCAATAACTGCGTCTGATTGTTCATGACGTCTGTCGATGTATTGGTTCTGCTCGCTGGCTCTGCTCGAGTAGTCATTACGAGATGAATTGGAGTTGGAATTATGGTTTTCGTTGTTCAGAGAACCAGCGATAGCAGCAAGACCGGTACAGTTGGATTTTTTGTTTGACCTGGACGCTTCATTTGTAGTGTTCTGTAATCGGTCGTTGACAATAGTTCGACGGGGAAAAATGGGTTTATCCTCAAATGATGACATCTAAACAGAAGTTGAGTTGAATGGAGCTCAACACAAAAATATGGCAAATCTAAAAGTTTTAGTTTTGATAACTTGAGACTCCTTTATTTCAGAAGTTTAGGTATCGCACCTTAGGTACCTGCCAGCGATATTTCCGATTACTTCAACAATTACTTTATTTTCAGTCTTTCAAAGAGTCTGAAAGAAAGAATGATTGTAAAACAATAAAAATGGACGTTTGAACTTATCTGGCATCTGAAAGCAACCGCGATCAATTTGTCTTTTCTCACTCATTTGTTGAAAAAAAAACAAAAGTAACGAAACTTTTGCGCTCGATTAAACATTTCTTTGCCATTACTTAAAAAATTCAAAACCCACTACTTTATGAACTATGAAAAAATTGCAACAAAGATTTGAAGCCATTAAAAAAAAACATAGCCGGCAGATTGCCGGAAAATAGCCGCTTGTGGCCTTCCATGAATTGAAACAACTAAAGAAATGAGATAGACAGATTGACCAACAGTCCTTTAATAGACCACTAGACTTTTTCATTAGATTCGGACTGTCATTTTTATGAGACATTCTCTCTCTAAGGAAAAAAGCTCTGATGGAGCTTTTTCAAAATTAATATTCGAAATCAACAACTCAAGACCCTAATACTCAAGAGTTAGGGCATATACGTTCGGCACTACTTAGATGCGCACTATGGACCTTTAACTAGTATATGTTCATAAAAATTAAAGTTCATTAAGCGAGTTCAGAAATCATTTTTTGGGTGAGGTAAGTCACGAACTTGACCTAAAAGCAGAACAAATGACGTCAGGCACACAAATTTGAACCGCAAAGCAGTAGAAATCATAAACTGAAAAAGTCAATTCCAAGAAGTCAGGTCGCAAGAATCGCATCGATGGAGACGACGAATTAAAAAAAGCATAGCAGGACAAGTCCTGACGAACAACTCAAAGACTTTTCATTGACTCAACAAAAAACTAGACCTAGAACTGATGAGCGAATTGGGAAAACCATTTAGATAGAAAATCAAATTAAAAAATCGATGTCAAAATGCCCAATGTGAACATAAAACTACCGAGAAATGGAAATTTGGTTCAGACAAAAAAAGGCCTAAAATGAACTATGAATGGATTGGGAAAACCATTTAAAAAATCCGACCCCAAAAAATGGGAAAAAAACGGTCAAAGTAAAATTGCCGCATGTGAACAAAAACCCACTAGCGAGAAAGCTAATTTTTGTTCAAACAACGTTTTCTCACTCATTCTATTTGCTTGTTTAGTCAATGAAAATTCTTTAAATTGTGCGTCAGGACTTGTCCTGCGATGTTTTTTCAGATCTGTTCACCCATTTTCATGATTTTGTAGTGAAGTCAAATTGGAGTGGTGATTTTGGTCACGCCATACAGGAAGTCGAGCAAAAAAGCGAGTAGTTTTGCGGCGTTAAGTTTTTTGCTCTAATTTTTGCAGGACAAGTCATGACGCAAAATTCAAAGAATTTTCATTGACTAAACAAGCAAACGGCGGATTCCTCAATACCCATTGTCATCAAAAGACAGTCGCCGTACATACCCGGTGATCTATCACGCGGACTCTGATTGCGATGCTGATGAGATTTGGAACCCAGAGAGAGAACTCCAGTTCGAGGATCAATAACTGCGTCTGATTGTTCATGACGTCTGTCGATGTATTGGTTCTGCTCGCTGGCTCTGCTCGAGTAGTCATTACGAGATGAATTGGAGTTGGAATTATGGTTTTCGTTGTTCAGAGAACCAGCGATAGCAGCAAGACCGGTACAGTTGGATTTTTTGTTTGACCTGGACGCTTCATTTGTAGTGTTCTGTAATCGGTCGTTGACAATAGTTCGACGGGGAAAATTGGGTTTATCCTCAAATGATGACACCTAAACAGAAGTTGAGTTGAATGGAGCTCAACACAAAAATATGGCAAATCTAAAATTTTTAGTTTTGATAACTTGAGACCCCTTTATTTCAGAAGTTTAGGTATCGCACCTTAGGTACCTGCCAGCGATATTTCCGATTACTTCAACAATTACTTTATTTTCAGTCTTTCAAAGAGTCTGAAAGAAAGAATGATTGTAAAACAATGAAAATGGCCGTTTGAACTTATCTGGCATCTGAAAGCAACCGCGATCAATTTGTCTTTTCTCACTCATTTGTTGAAAAACAAAAGTAACGAAACTTTTGCGCTCGATTAAACATTTCTTTGTCATTACTTAAAAAATTCAAAACCCACTACTTTATGAACTATGAAATAAATGCAACAAAGATTTGAAGCCATTAAAAATAAAACATAGCCGGCAGATTGCCGGAAAATAGCCGCTTGTGGCCTTCCATGAATTGAAACAACTAAAGAAATGAGATAGACAGATTGACCAACAGTCCTTTAATAGACCACTAGACTTTTTCATTAGATTCGGACTGTCATTTTTATGAGACATTCTCTCTCTAAGGAAAAAAGCTCTGATGGAGCTTTTTCAAAATTAATATTCGAAATCAACAACTCAAGACCCTAATACTCAAGAGTTAGGGCATATACGTTCGGCACTACTTAGATGCGCACTATGGACCTTTAACTAGTATATGTTCATAAAAATTAAAGTTCATTAAGCGAGTTCAGAAATCATTTTTTGGGTGAGGTAAGTCACGAACTTGACCTAAAAGCAGAACAAATGACGTCAGGCACACAAATTTGAACCGCAAAGCAGTAGAAATCATAAACTGAAAAAGTCAATTCCAAGAAGTCAGGTCGCAAGAATCGCATCGATGGAGACGACGAATTAAAAAAAGCATAGCAGGACAAGTCCTGACGAACAACTCAAAGACTTTTCATTGACTCAACAAAAAACTAGACCTAGAACTGATGAGCGAATTGGGAAAACCATTTAGATAGAAAATCAAATTAAAAAATCGATGTCAAAATGCCCAATGTGAACATAAAACTACCGAGAAATGGAAATTTGGTTCAGACAAAAAAAGGCCTAAAATGAACTATGAATGGATTGGGAAAACCATTTAAAAAATCCGACCCCAAAAAATGGGAAAAAAACGGTCAAAGTAAAATTGCCGCATGTGAACAAAAACCCACTAGCGAGAAAGCTAATTTTTGTTCAAACAACGTTTTCTCACTCATTCTATTTGCTTGTTTAGTCAATGAAAATTCTTTGAATTGTGCGTCAGGACTTGTCCTGCGATGTTTTTTTCAGATCTGTTCACCCATTTTCATGATTTTGTAGTGAAGTCAAATTGGAGTAGTGATTTTGGTCACGCCATACAGGAAGTCGAGCAAAAAAGCGAGTAGTTTTGCGGCGTTAAATTTTTTGCTCTAATTTTTGCAGGACAAGTCATGACGCAAAATTCAAAGAATTTTCATTGACTAAACAAGCAAATAGACCTAGAACGTACTGTGAGTGAATTGGGAAAACCGATTCTGAAAAAACCAGATAAAAAACGATCAATGTCAAAGTGCCGCATGTAACATAAACTCACTAACAAGAAAACAAATTTCTGTTCAAACAACGTTTTCTCACTACATTGAAATTAGAGCGAAAAGTTTAACGCCGCAAAACAACTCGCTTTTTTGCTCCGCTTCCTGTATGGCGTGACCAAAATCACTACTCCAATTTGATTTCACTACAAAATCATGAAAATGTGTGAACAGATCTGAAAAAAAAATCGCAGGCCAAGTCCTGACGCACAATTCAAAGAATTTTCAGTGACTAAGCAAACAAATAGACCTAGAACGCACTGTGAGTGAATTGGAAAAATCAATTCTGAAAAAATCAGAAAAAAAACAGAAAGTCAATGTCAAGGTGCCGCATGTGAAAAAAAGCACTAGCAAAAAAAATAATTTCGCTCAAACAAAAAACCAGGCCTAGAATGAACTATGAATTGATTTGGAAACAATTTCGAAAAAAAATCCGATCCAAAAAATCCAAGAAACAATAAAAACAAAAAAGAAATTGCCGCATGTGAACAAAAAACAACAAGCGAGGAAGCGAACTTTTGTTCGAACACCGTTTTCTGACTCTAATTTAAAATTAGCGCAAAAAATTTCACGCCGCAAAACTACTCGTTTTTTTGCTCCACTTCCTGTTTCGGCGTGAACAAAATCACTTCAATTTGACTTCACTACTCAAAAATCATGAACAAAACCGACTAACGTCGGGCGAATTGCGCTCAAACAACCGGCGAGCGTCGGGCTTCGTCAGTAGCTAGACACGGTTTAGTGAGGCTAGCTTTAGCTTGATTCGACTCTGATCCGATTTAACTTTTAATTTTCTAGCCTTGTTATAAATAAATTAAATAAAGTGATATTTAAGAAATATGCAAAATAGTGCAGAATTTGAAAGAGCTTCCAGATTTCGCAGTGAAAATGTGCAAAACTATTTTTTGTCTCTGGAGTTATGTCAAGTAACCCATCTGCAGGACTTGAAAAGCTTCGTTGGCCAGTAATGATCGTTAAACTCAGAAAAGGACTAAAACATTCAAAAACTTTGAAAACAATTGCAAATTTTAACAAAATCCTGCTAAAATTCAGGATATTAGAATCTTCAAAACCATTTTACTGTCTCAAAACACTATCCAGTATCCCTATTTCAAGCTTTTAATAGTTTCACTGGCTCATAAAGATCCATAAACTTGGAACATGATAATATTTTCCTAAAATTTGAAAAAAAAAATTTAAAAAAATTGCTAAAGCTGCAGTCATTAAAATATTGATAACCATTCCATTAACTCCAGAAACTATGCGACCGCTTATTATTAGACCTTGTAGGAGGTCCCTAAGACCATGGTGCCGGAAAAAATGAAGAAAAATTCAAGAATATTAAAAAACTTGAAAAAATGAAAATATTTTTTAAAAATAGCTGATATTAAAATCTTGAAAAACGTTCCATTACATCTAGAAGCTATGCAGTAACCTATAATCAAACCCTAGACGAGGTATCTGGCTTTTGAGGCTGGATAAACCTAAGAGACGCCAAAAAAATTCAAAAGCCTTGAAAAGAAAAACTGCAAGTTGCAAAAAAAACTGTTAAATTTGTGATAAAATTTGAAATTTGTGATATTAAAATTTGTGATAATAAAGCAAGTTTTATTAAAAAAATTGCTAAAATTTGTGAAATTAAATAGTTGAAAAGCTATTATGTGGCCAATAAAAATTTGTCAGTAACTTATTATCAAACACCTTAGGAACATTGGTGGCCCTTGCGTCTGGAAAAACAAAACCTGAATAATGACAATAAATTTAAATGAAAAAATTGTGAAAAAGAAAGCTGAAATTCGTGGTGTTGAAATCTTGAAAAACATTCCGTTACATTTAGAAACCATACAGTTACCTATTGTCAACCCTAGAGGAGGTTCATCTGCTCTTGAGGCTTGAGAAACCTAAAAACCAACAAAAATTTTCAAAAAACTTGAAAAAAATGTAAGTTTTATCAAAAAATTGCTAAAGTTTGTATTAAAAAATTGAAAGCTATTCCATGGCAAATAAAAGTAAGTTATTATCAACGTTTTCTGGCCCTTGCGTCTAGAAAAACCTGAATGATGACAATAAAGGTAAAAAAAATGAAAAAAACTTTTGTAAAAAAGAAAGCTGAAATCCGTGGTGTTGAAATCTTGAAAAACATTCCGTTACATTTACAAACCATACAGTAACCTATTGTCAACCCTAGAGGAGGTTCATCGGCTCTTGGAGGTTGGCGGAACGTAAAAACTGAAATCTTTTGAAAAACTTGAAAAAAAATGTAAGTTTTATAAAAAAATTGCTAAAATTTGTATTAAAAAATTGAAAGCTATTCCATGGCAAATAAAAAGTAAGTTATTATCAAACTCTTAAGGACGTTTTCTGGCCCCTGCGTCTGGAAAGACAAGAATAATTAAAAATAAATGTCAAAAAATTCAGAAAAGTTGCACGTTTTGTTAAAAAAATGCTCAAATTCGTGATGTTATAATATTGAAACCATTCCACTACCACTAAAAACTATGCAGTAAGCTATTAAAAAAACTTTGTGGGGTCGGGTGGCAACAGTGCGGTGGGGGGGGGGGTTGGGGCAATAGTGGGGGGTCACCAGTGGGGGTGTCTTCAACCTCTAAGAACCGCCCTTCACACCATAAGTATAAGTCTCCAAAACAGTTTGGGCTGAAACAGAGCTGAAAGGCTCTAAGAGCACTTAATGCCCACTGGGCGCTACCTGTTTATCCCGTTTTTGAGGACGAAAAGTTGGTCAAGCGAAAAATCGCATTAAAAAATATAGCCGGTAGAATACCGTAAACGACTCGAATCGTCGTGCAATATAATCTCTAACCTAACCCTACCGAAATCAGAACATCAAAATAGACAAGAGAAAAAAAACAAAAGTAGCCTAACAAACCACATTAAAGTGTTTTAAAAATGCCGACAATTTTTTAGGTGCGGGGGAGCTACGTGGGTAGATAGGTTGGGGAGGTGGGTAGTGCTGGGGTAGTTGCGAGGGGGGGGGGGGGGGGGGGAGGGGTTGAGGTGCGGGTAGTTAAGTGAAAGGAGGTGTAGTTTGGGGGGTAGGAGTAGGTGGGGGGAGCGGGGGGGGCTAGGTGGGCCCAGCCAACAACTCAAAACAAAACAAAAAAACAAAAGCAAATTTGAGAACATAAACCGACTAATGTCGGAAGAATTGCTCTCGAACGACAGGCGATGCAAATTAATTCAGGGGCTGTAGCCTCGATAAATTTTTCTTTATGGGTGCAAAAATAGTTGACCACGCCGGGACTCGAATCATGGACCTCCCGCTCCCTCACCATAAGCACTGCCCACTCGGCTATCAGGCGCTTCCTGTTGCTACGCTGTAATAGACTGTGTTTTCGCAACAAGCTTTACTTCGGAGTGAGAGCATAGGCATCACTCAATAATGAAGAACAAAAGCGTGAAAAAGTCACTTGCGAAGTCAAAGAATGTATTCGAAGAAAAACGCAAAATGGTCAAGCGAAAAATTTGCATTAAAAAGACCGACACGTTTACAATAATTCCTACGAAATTCGTTCGAGAGCAATTAATCAGATACAATTTTTTTTACAAGTTAAGACTCTATAGAAAGTTGCCATTGGCGAAATACCTCGCAATACAAATAAACCTCAATAAACAAACAACCGATAGAAAAAACAAAAAACGGTGTATACACAGAGAACCGATGAAAAGGAATGACGGGATAAAAATCAAAGCATAGCTGACAGACTACCGAAAAATAGCCGCAATAGCTTTGTAGATCTGCAGTTTCAAAAAGACAGAAAAAGAAGCAGAGCAAAAAATTTATTAAATGCTGAGATTATATATTTTGATTAATTGATTAGGAATCTGTATAACTTATTGTTGCTTCTATTAGCTGAATTCAACTAACCTTCAATTCCAGTGACACATATTCATCTGACCTTATCTCTTTGAATTCAAGTGAAGAAGAATCAAATTCAGGATGAATAAGTCATTTTGACAGGGGTAAGTGACGTTCCACCAAAAACCTAATCACGCGAATATATTCGCGCCAATAATAGAGAAAAATGATGTCATGCAAGCAATTCAGTTAAAATTGCATAAACGAATGAACAAAAAGCAAATTTGAAGTGATTGTGACGTCATATGGTCGTAACAAAACCTTGGAAAAAAACCAGACAAGGCCAATAATAGCCTCAGCTATCGCTTTGCGGCCAAAAAAAACCTTCAAAAAGCTATAATGCTTCGTCACAAGTTTTCTTAAAAACCTTCCCTGCCCGATTATTGACCCATACAACCCAGTCAAACCAACCGAACAAAAATGCAGAGAATTAAAATCAAATCAAGATATACCCGAAGTCAGAATAGCAACTATATTCAATCCAGTAGCTCGACACATGTTATTTAAAAAATGAAGAATAAAAAACCGCTAAAATAGCGTCCAAAAGAGCAAAATTGCAAACATAAGCGACTCACGTCGGGCGAATTGCTCGTCCGGCGAGCGGTTGGCCTCGTCAGTAGCTAGCCACGGTTTAGTTAAGGAAAGAGAGAGAGAGAGAGAGAGAGAGAGAGAGAGTGCGAGCAATCGTGAACGAGAAAGAGAAGGAAAGACACCCCAACCAACACAGAGAAATCTAGGAGCATTTTCTATGATGCGATTCGACTCTGCAACTTCTAGTTTTCTAGCATTGTTAGTAATTAAATCATATAACTGAAACTGCAAAATTCTAATGAAAACCTTTCACAATTCGTAGTGAAAAAATTTGTTTAAAATCATTTTTTGTCTTTGCAGTTCTGTCATGTAACCCATATGCAAAACTTGAAAAATTCCGTTGGCTAGTAATGATAGTTGAACTCAGAAAAGGACATAAATATTCAAAATTTTAAAAACAAAGGCAAATTTCAACAAAATCTTGCCAAAATTCGGAATATGAATATCTTCAGAATCCTTCCACTGTCTCAGTAGACTATCCAGTATCCCTATTTCAAGCCTCAAATAGTTTCACTGGCTCACAAAGATCCATTAACTTGTAAAATGATTTTTAAAAGAAATTGAAAATTTGGAAAAAAAATGTATCAAAAAATTGCAAAAACTCGAGTCATTAAAATATTGATAACCATTCCAATGCCCGAAAAAATCAAAAATATTCAAAAAATTTGAAAAATTGCAAATTTTAAATTGCTAAAATTCGTGATATTAAAATCTTGAAAACATTCCACTACATTTAGAAAAATGCACAAACCATTATAAAACTCTAGAGGAGGTTCCTTGGCTCTTGTGGCTGAAAAAACCTAAGAAAGTACAAAACTATTCAAAAAACTCGAAAAAATTGCAAGTTTTATCAAAAAAATGTTAAAATTTGTGATATTAAAAAGTTGAAAACTATTCCATTGCCAATTACAAATTTTCAGGAACTTATTATCAAAACCTTAAGGAGGCTTTCTGACCCCTGAGGCTGAAAACACATGAATAATGACAATGTCAAAAGAAAATCGAAAAAATTGCAAGTTTTGTCAAAAGAATGCTAAAAGTCGTGATGTTAAAATCTTGAAAAACATTTCATCACCAATAGAAACTGTGCAGTAAACTACTAGCAAACCCTGTAGAAGGTTCCTTGACAGCTGGGGCTGGAAAAACTCGGACAAAAATATTCAAAAGAGCTTGAAAAAAATTGTGAAAATTAAAATTTGCGTGTTCTTGTTTGGATTACCAAAACATATAGCTCCTAAAATGATATAAAAAGCACCTATGTTTTGCAAAAAACCTTTATCAACTTCAACCAGCTTCAATTTTAGACTGGTCCAAAAAAAATTCAAAAAATTACAAAAAAAACACGAAAAACACATTTTGGATCTAAAACTCCTAAAAACTACCTTTTAAACTTATTCTACAGCCTTCCCGGTAGCTTCATCACTCTAAGAACTTGAACGACTACTAAACGCGTCTAAGGGCCTCTAATGAAAATTAATGCCCGCTGGGCGCTACCTGCTTATCTCGTTTTTAAGGACGAAAAGACAAAAAGGCAAGGAAAATCGGTCGGGAAAAATCACATAAAAAAAGACCAACACGACTTCGTTTGAGAGCAATTAAAAACGTTATCTAAAAATATTACATTTGCTTCAGATGGTTCACAACCCTTCAAAACCTACTATTACTAGTTCACAAAACTGAAACAAAAACCTTTGGCTGAAAAGGTAAAATGCCTTGAAAAAGCCGCACAATTTTTTTTCTCGTTTTCCGAAAAATTTTTCACCTACATATGGCTTCTCTAATTTTGCTTCAAATAGATCAAGGTAGGCGATGTTTTTAAAATACATATCATCAATGCGCTCAAAAAAGCCGCAAGAAAAAATAGACAATTAGAAAATAACACTAAAAACAGACAAAAACCAAAAAATCTTTGCTTTTTGAAAACCAGTACTCTTTTTTGTGTCGTGAACAAACAAACAAACTCAATAGCAGTACAAAATCCTATCTTTCAAAAGAAAATTCAGGGGTATTGCGTTTGATACGAATACGTTATAGCTCCGTCAGCATGTTGCCAAGCGTAGCATCAAAAAATTTTAATTCGAAGTTAGTTAAGTCAAAAGGAAGTTATCGACTTTTTCTAATCGTTTTTTTTTTTCGATCTAAAGTGCGAAAAACAGAAGCGTTTTCTTACACGTTCATATTGCTTGTGGTAGGGATTAGTGTGGCTATCATCATGTCCGTTGACAGCACCAGAAAATGCAGGTTGAAATGACTGATGTAAATTGGTCTCAACCGCTCTCCTTTCTCGTGTCTTGAATTCTCTTTCGTCTTTTGGTCCTTTGTGATGATAGTTCCTCCTGCCATCTCGATAGCCATCGTGTTTGTTATCATAACGTCTCTCGTCCTGATAGCCTGGCGGCTTTCGTCCGAGTAAACCATCCTTACTGTAATTATCAGATCTACCATGGAAATCATTGTTTCTAGATTCTCGTGATGAATTGGAAAAATTGTTAAAATCTGTGATATTAAAAAGTTGAAAACTATTCCATTGCCAATTACATATTTTCAGTAGCTTATTATCAAAACCTTAAGAAGGCTTTCTGACCCCTGAGGCTGAAAACACAATAATGACAATAAATGTCAAAAGAAAATTGAACAAATTGCAAGTTTTGTCAAAAGAATGCTAAAAGTCGTGATTTTAAAATCTTGAAAAACATTTCATCACCACTAGAAACTGTGCAGTAAACTACTAGCAAAGCCTGTAGAAGGTTGCTTGACAGCTGGGGCTGGAAAAACTCAAATGACAAAAATATTGCCTGAGGCTGAAAACACAATAATGACAATAAATGTCAAAAGAAAATTGAACAAATTGCAAGTTTTGTCAAAAGAATGCTAAAAGTCGTGATGTTAAAATCTTGAAAAACATTTCATCACCACTAGAAACTGTGCAGTAAACTACTAGCAAACCCTGTAGAAGGTTGCTTGACAGCTGGGGCTGGAAAAACTCAAATGACAAAAATATTCAAAAAAGCTTGAAAAAAATTGTGAAAATTAAAATTTGCGTGTTCTTGTTTGGATTACCAAAACATATAGCTCCTAAAATGATATAAAAAGTACTTATGTTTTGCAAAAGACCTTTATCAACTTCAACCAGCTTCAATTTTAGACTGGTCCAACAAAAAATTCAAAAAATGACAGAAAAAAAAACACGAAAAATTGGAACATTTTGGGATCTAAAACTCCTAAAAATTACCTTTTAAACTTATTCTACAGCCTTCCCGGTAGCTTCATCACTCTAAGAACTTGAATGACTACTAAACGCGGCTAAGGGCCTCTAATGAAAATTAATGCCCGCTGGGCGCTACCTGCTTATCTCGTTTTTAAGGACGAACAGGCAAAAAGGCAAGGGAAATCGGTCGGGAAAAATCACATAAAAAAAGACCAACACGACTAATATAATTGCTACAAACTTCGTTTGAGAGCAATTAAAAATGTTATCTAAAAATATTACATTTGCTTCAGATGGTTAACAATCCTTCAAAACCTACTATTACTAGTTCACAAAACTGAAACAAACACCTTTGGCTGAAAAGGTTAAACTAAAGAAATGCCTTGAAAAAGCCGCACAATTTTTTTTCTCGTTTTCCGAAAAATTTTTCACCTACATATGGCTTCTCTAATTTTGCTTCAAATAGATCAAGGTAGGCGATGTTTTTAAAATACATATCATCAATGCGCTCAAAAAAGCCGCAAGAAAAAATAGACAATTAGAAAATAACACTAAAAATAGACAAAAACCAAAAAATCTTCGCTTTTTGAAAACCAGTACTCTTTTTTGTGTCGTGAACAAACAAACAAACTCAATAGCAAAATCCTATCTTTCAAAAGAAAATTCATGGGTATTGAGTTTAATACGAATACGTTATAGCTCCGTCAGCATGTTGCCAAGCGTAGCATCAAAAAATTTTAATACGAAGTTAGTTAAGTCAAAAGGAAGTTATCGACTTTTTCTAATCGTTTTTTTTTCGATCTAAAGTGCGAAAAACAGAAGCGTTTTCTTACACGTTCATATTGCTTGTGGTAGGGATTAGTGTGGCTATCATCATGTCCGTTGACAGCACCAGAAAATGCAGGTTGAGTTGACCGATGTAAATCGGTCTGAACCGCTCTCCTTTCTCGTGTCTTGAATTCTCTTTCGTCTTTTGGTCCTTTGTGATGATAGTTCCTCCTGTCATCTCGATAGCCATCGTGTTTGTTATCATAACGTCTCTCGTCCTGATAGCCTGGCGGCTTTCGTCCGAGTAAACCATCCTTACTGTAATTATCAGATCTACCATGGAAATCATTGTTTCTAGATTCTCGTGATGAATTGGAGTTCCCTCTATGATCATCCCTCGGACCCCTTTGAGGCGTGCTGTTGACGGTGCTGCTGGAACCCGTTGAGCTGTCATCGCTCCAACCTCTCTGTTTCCCACTTCTGCGAAATTCTCTCCCACCGTATGAATTTCCCGTTCGGTTCATACCGTAGTCTTTCGTGTGATTATAGCTGTAATTCCTGCTGCCATATTCTCCATTCCAGTCATCATAGTCAGACCGTTCTGCTCTGTTATACTGCTCATTTCGGTAAGGACGCCCTGAAGTATTTCTGGCCATTCCTCCAATCGGAAGAATTCGTCACTGATTTTGTAATGTTTCTGTAATGACTATTTCTCTGCTATTTCAATTTAAGTTTGATCAAAGAACATCGAAACAATGCAACTGATCTTGCGCCTTCCGCGCAGCATGTCAATCCAATCTGTTAATGATAATTAGTTCAATCATAATAAACCTGAAATCAATTGCATTAAACAAGAATCGAGGAGGTTTTACAGAATCACTGCGATTGCGCCCGCTGTTCATGTTCAGCATAGTAAACGATGCCCCCTTTCGAAGGATTGATAGACCATAAAAGCGTAACATTTGAACAAATGAACTTTCTATCATAAACGATTCTGAGTCCGAATTATCCTAGCTTCCAAAAGAACAGATCGAAAGGTTAGATTGCAAGCATCAAAAAGTTATGTACAGATTGTAACTCTAATTTGCACACAAATAAAGCTATCAAAATATGGACACTATTTACAGATAATTAAATTGAAAAAAATTGCTTCATTTGGATTCGGAATCATGTTCAAAACTATCACGTCCCTGTAAAAGAAGCATTGTACTATCATGGCTGCATTGCACTTTCACACTGTGACTTAACTGATCCAGGACTAATTCGCGTCTGATTGTCACCTCACCTGGTCTATTGATGACGTCACTCTCTCCTGTCCGTCCCAGTCTACCTTTCGCACTCCGTCCCCATGAAAATATTTTTCCACTTTCTGTAACCGTTGTCGTAAAGTAATCACCGCATGAAACCGCTGCAACATTTCCAAGCTCCGAATTCATGGAATTCATTTTGATTACATGACGTTGAGGAACTGATTTATCCGAAGAGGGCATCCCTAGTTGACCGGCAGAATTAGAACCACTCAAAATAATTTCCCCTGAAGAGTTGATGAAAGCACCGTGGGTGTAGCCGATAGAGCAATCGACAATATCAGTGAAGAACTCGTGCTTGATCCTCGTCGGCTGGCAGATGAAATCAACTTGTTTCATTCGGTTATCTTCGTGTGAGAAATAGTCAAGACACAGTTTGTTCTCACGATTGCTTCCGCATACATAGATCTAAATAAGTTTCTCTACTCAAAACAGTTGAAAAGCTTAGGATAGCACTATATTTCGATTTATAGCCCATTATTTTAAGGAAAACTAACATGCAAAGCTTAAAAATTGCAGCCAACTAGCGCTCCAAATGAATTCCAATGTTGTTTAGTTGAGCTATAACCAATAATTTCCCAAAAGAGCAATAGAATATTGCTTTGAAGCATTTTGTTTACATTTATATTTGCGTCGCGAACACTGGTGTAATAGCCCTAGAAATCACTTCACATTAAACATTACCTTATTATTCCTGGTAATGAAGCACGTAGTATCCAGACCACAGTGCATATTAACAACGTTGCTCTCGAACACTTGTCCATTAATCAACACAGGTACATTTGATCCTTTGCAACCACTGCTACTTCCACTTTTGTTCACCAATCCTAGTCTCCCGTTGTCACCGATACCCCACGAAAACAGTTCCTGATCAGTTGTCAACGCCACCACATGGTTAGAACCACACGCTAACTCCATGACCTCACACCCAATTAACGCCTCCACTATCTTCAGCTGCTTCACATCTTGAAAATTCCCATGTCCCAGGCAACCGCTAGAACCCCCACCGAATGTCATCAGGATTCCACGGTCAGTGACACAAGCAGCAAATAGGTCTCCACACGCAATCTTGGCCACAACAACACCTCCTTGGCCTTCAAGTGATCTGGGAACAAACATCTGTGACGTCAATTGCTGGTTGAGATCCGCTGTCATTCCGGGAAGCATGACCAGTGAGACATCTGTATTATCAACCTGCTCCCACGTGAAGATCTGGATACAAAATATAATAGTAACATTTCGCCCATTTAACTCACGCACTAAGAGTTCAACCTAATAGCTCATAGGTTCAACTTTCAGCTACACCATTGCTACCCGCGGCTGATTAAACTCTTTCGAAAATTTGATGTACAGATGATTCTTTTCAGATATTTGTACTGAATAATAATGAACTGTCAGAAATATCAAATATCAATGAACTTACTTTTCCTGATTTAGCTAATGCGTACTTCTGAGATCTTCCTATTGCGATGTCCTGAATCTGATCAACACCTGAAGGAAGCACCAGTTTAGAAGGCACTGTTAACTTAGATGATCCCCAAATGTATATTGCACTTGTCTCGTTAGGCTGAGAAGAGGACCTTCTGTTTGATCCACTTGCCGACGCTTCTGATTTGGGTTTGGACAGACTATCGCTACTGTCGCCATTTGCTTCACCGCTTAAAAGCTCATTCTAAAATTTAACTATTTACTGAGACCATTTCAAACTTTCCTCGTTCAACAAAACATCTGAAGAATATAATTATGCTCTATTCATGTTTACGCAGTGCTGCCCCAAGACTGAGATACTTGCCTTTTTCATAAAGACATCAGGAATATAGTTATATGCTGTGCATACTTTGCAACACCTGACTTCCTTTAGTCGGCATAATGATAATTTTCCAAAAAGTATATAGAGTAAACAGCTCGTGGTGTGAACATTGATGGCGTGGACAACAGTGACGTTGAATAAGGAAAAAGAGCACTGTTGTCCACGCTTGTTCAAAAACAGACATCGTGGACAAATGTGAAGCATAGGTTACGTAATTCCGATTAAAACATAGAAAATCTGGCATTAATCGAGAACTGCATAGTGGCTCGAGTTATTAGACAGATTTTCGAAGTGACTTCATCACATTCACGTTGGAGCGGGGGTGGGGGTTGCTTCAAACACGAAAAAGCAAGTTTGAAATCTGGCACTGTATGTATGTAGAAAAATCTGGCACTCCAGAGATCTGGCATTTTATAACTTTCACGTGCGTGTTTCAAGGATATTTCCAATTCCGAAGCAAACCTGAACTAGTTTTGCTCACTACCACTGCTGTATACACTTACAACTCTAATCTTGAAACATGGTTGTGAATAACGCTGACATTTTGGACTAAACTTATTCTATCGAATGTACTATTTGCAACGTAATGCTTCCAGGAGCCCAACCTCTTGACGTGGCTTGATCTTTATAGCTCCGATGCTGACAATGCACGAGTACATCACTTTAATTATGATGGGCTGCGCCAGGATCTGGCTCACGTTGGGCCTCCTAGTGTAGTCCAAGTTCAACAAACTCCGCACCAATTGCTTCAATTCAGGTGAATACCTGTCCGATATCTGTTGATAATTTCCCTTCATGATTTTGAACACCAGTGCAGGCAAATTAGCTGCTTCGAAGGCCCTGTTAAGAGTGCACAGTTCGTACAGCACGCAACCCAATGCCCAGATGTCTGACTTTTGGTTGTATGGTTTGGACTCACATAGCTCTGGGCTGATGTAGCAAGGCGTGCCCACAACCTAAAATAAATTTTACATTCGCGCGTAATTCGTCAAGTGATTTAACTTCAAACGCTGGACAATTTTGCCCAATTTGCGTTCAGTAGTTCTCTAATACAATCGGGCAAATTGAACCAAGTCAAATTTCCAAGCACAAGCTGAGAAAACAGCATCCAAAGGAACAGTGATTTATTATAGGTTTATTACAAAATTTAATAAACTTGGTTATATTAATTCAACCAATAACGGTCTATCACTGAGATTGAGATTAGAGGTGCTTAGATCCTAGTCTGACAATGGTTTGCGGCTTGGTCTATAATAGGCAACTTACAGAGTACGCCTTTGACTTTGAGGCAAGTATTTTGGATATGCCGAAATCGGACAGTTTGAGCACGGAGTGGTCTTTGTTGAGGAGAATGTTCTGTGTCTTGATGTCTCTGTGGAGAATACTCTTATGGTGAATATGATGAAGCGCCAATGCCATCTGTACGAACAGATGCAAGATCTCAGACTCCTCTGAAACAAGGATACAAAGTGTGGATATTCCTTATCTCCAATACCTACATGCTCTGAAGATTTAACAGAAGTTTAATCGGTCAATTTTTTTAGGCTTCTCTGCAACCTAGTGCCTGGCGATTTTCTCATGAATTTTTTTCAAATCTTAAAACAGGTAGATTTGAAATAATTGTGTGGTTAATTTTAATTGCATAGAAAATTATGAATAAAACATGATCATTGCTCCAACCCCCAACGAAATGGGGTTAGGAACTTCATACTAGTCTAACTTTTTTTGTAAAAGCCAATTTTGTCCGACTGATATTTTAAGGAAAGCATCTTCAAAGGGTTTATATTCCATTGCAAAAACAAGCACTCACGCAAGCACTAACGAGTCTTTTATTGCAAGCACTAACGATTGTTAAAATGAGGACACGCTTAAAGTACATGGAATGCTTTTGGTGGCAAACTCAACTATTTATTATAAGCTAAGCGAAAACCTTGAACTAATTAACCACTTACTTGTCAGAAACAGCTTAAAGAATGGTGAAAACAATACTGCAGAAATTCAGGACTGTTGATAAGCAACCGCATTGATTAATTTCGAAATTAAAACGGAAGTCGCATTTTATGCGCATTCTTTCAATTATTTTGATTCAATAAGCATGAACCAACTAAAGTGGGATGAATTGATTTTGAACGGCACATAGGGCAATTTAATTTAGAGCGGGCGTAGGTTAAAAATGTTTTATGGGCACAAAAACGTTCCCCATTGGGGTTCGACCATAAAGTCTCTGATATCCTTTCGCTCACAATCACTTTAAAAAACAAAAATTATTTCAGAACGAGAGCGACTTAGATCACTAAAAAATGAAGAACTAAAGTGTGAAAAAGTCACTCAAGAAGTCAAAGAATACTCTAGAACAAAAGATCAAAAGCGTCAAGCAAAAATTTTGCATAAAAAGACACGCGTTTGCAATTATTGCTTCAAAATTTGTTCGAGCGGAATTAATAAATAATAATGATTGTTATTAATTTTCTCTTCGCTTACTTTTCAAATAAACATTTTAAATAAAAACCAGGTATTTGCTGGCTGATTTGGACGCAGTTTAGTCTTTTTTCGTTATCTCTATGCCTGCCAATGATGTTTAAGAAGACAAATAGAAAAGGATGACATCAAAACTTTGCTCATTTACGGCACAGCATGATAGGCGTTTCTCAATGATCTGGCCGAGGACATCTTATCTGCAAAAATCAGAAAAATTTTCCCCGGTTCAATCTTTTTCCGTTACAATTACCAAATTACGGCATTTTTGACTCTTTAGAAAACTATAAACATTTCGAGGTCGTAGAGGTTTTAACATCAAAAATGGTAGGAAACATACATTTTCTTACTTTTTTGTCCGTCTTAACAGCTTTTTATATAACTCTTTTGAATGACACACGTTATATTGCATTTTTTCAGCTAATAATATACCTCGAAGTCAATACACTTGAAAAATTGTCTGACTATATTCAAGAATTAGTTTAAACAAAACAAACAAGAAAAATTTTGTAAATGTCTTCTGTCCTACAGCTCATACAAACTTTCTCTTATGATGCGGTATTTTCTCATCTTTTACATTGAAGCAATAATCAATTTTCGGTTTAAATGTTAAATTTGACCATGCATTATCAATTTTAACGGGGAATTGAAACAACAGAAAGCCTATTTTTTCTACTCTTACTTGTATGAAAAATTCTACAAATTCTCATACAAATTCTGCCCTTTCAGAATCCGAAGAGTGGAGGACTTCGATAGGACTGTCAGCAAAAATTAATTTGAGACAATGCACATTTGAAACCTGTTCTATATTTATTTTATATAACAGGCCACTATAATTATTCTGGAAACAATGAGATCGCCGAACTGATATACACCTATTTGTGAACAATTCCATGCAATAGGCTTTCATTTTTAATCTTAACTGAAGCTACGATTGAAGGCTAGGGCAAGTTTAAAACTGATAAACTTAACACATTATCATTTGAGAGATTGGAACATTATGTGCTCGCACATTATTGATTCTCTTTGTTCTTTTAACTTAGAATAACAAAAGTTTCGGTTTTATTTAAATAATGTTTAATATGTATTTAATCCTGCTCGTGGAAACTGGCTGAACGATCGATCATAAGAATAAAATACAATTACCAAAAGTATAAAGTTGGAAGGGTTTTCGAAACTTCTGTTGGCACGCTATAGGGGCAATTTCTGGCAAGCAAGAATCGTTTTCGGATGATTCAATCTTTTTCCGTTACCAAATTTTGGCATTTTTTATTCCTCAGAAAACTGCACACATTTGGCGGCCGTAGAGGTTTCAACATCAATGACAGGAAACATCTATTATATTACTTCTTTGCCCGTCTTAACAATTTTTATTTAATTATTTTGATTGACGCACTTTATATTGCATATGCTCTGCTAATAATACACCTCAAAATCGTTACGCTCAAAAATTTGTCTAATTTTATTAAGAATTAGGTTAAACAAGAAAACATAAACAAGCAAATTTTGGTAAATTTCTGTCCTACAGCTCATACATATTTTACCTTATAATGCCGTATTGTTTCATCTTTTACATTGAAGCAATAATCAAGTTTTGGTTTAAATGTTAATTTTCACCATGCATTATCAACTTTAACGCGCAATTGAAACAACAGAATGTTGATTTTCTCTACTTTTTACTTGTATGAAATTCTTTACAATTTCTCATACAAGTCCTTGCTTTCGGAATTTGAACAGTGGGGATTTCGACGTGATTGTCAGCGAAAGAGAATTTGAGATAAACTGCAGATATGAAATCTATTGTACGTTTTTTTTAGAAAACAGGCCAAAGTACTCGTTCTGGAAACAAGCAAATCGCCAAATTGGTGAACAATACAGACATTTGTGAACAATCCCATGCAATAGGAATTGATTTTTTAATCTTAACTGAAGCTACCATCGAGGGCTCGGGGAAGTTTAAAATTGAAGAAGTTTACGCATTAATTATCATTTGAGGGGTTGAAACATTGTGTCAGTGCATATTACTGATTCTCTTTGTACTCTTAAATTAGAATAACAAAATTCGGTAAGAAGGTTTGGTTTTATTTATATCTAATTTTAAAATGTATTTAAATCCTACTAGTGGAAAAGGCCCGAACGCAAGATCATAAAACAAAATACAATTACCAAGGGTATAAAGGGGTGGAAAGGGTTTTCAAAGCTTATGTTAGCACTATAAGAGCAATTTCTGGCAAGCGCGAATCGTTTTCCGAAGGCTATTGAAAAAGCAAATCTATCAAACCCCTATCAAGAAACATTTGATTCATCTAATTATTTCAGTCCAGCCAAAAACATTTCTTGGATAATAAACAAGAAAATTAAATTGACAGTATAATTAATATCTGATGCAACTGAGAATAATTAAGGTGGCAAACCGAGTAATGCAGATCCCCTCTTGATGAGGAAGTCGTAGAGCGTCCCACCCTGTACATACTCCATGACAATGATGAGTGCCTGCTCATGTATGAAGTAGTCGAAGTGCTGCACTATATTGGCATGAGGGGGTAGCATCTTGTGCACCTGCACTTCATTCATAGCTCCCTGTCTGTCCTCTGCACTCATCTGACCCATCGGGATCTCCTAATTAGTTAAGTTTGATCTAATTTGACCCTCGTTTACTGGACCTCTCGTACATGACTAGGTTTTACATAGTAACCTAATAGCATAACGATTACAGGGGGTTTCTATACAGTTTGTAGTAAACATAATTCCAGAATTCTCTCCCAGCTAACTTTCTCAGAGCAAAATTTTGGATAATTTGGCATATCCGATAAAATACGCTATTATATTTGCACTATCTGGCAGTTAGCGCGGATCAAAACTTTTGGAAAAATTGCATCATCTGTGTAAATCCTACAACGAAACACTTGTGCGATTTGATAATATAAGGTATGGAGGGTGTATATGGTGCGGGGCTTCGCACGCTGGAGGGGCTTCCTAATCCTATACCCAATGTAACATAGCAAAACAAGCACACCAAAGAACAGTCTGTTGTTCTTTTAACATTTGCACTTGACTTCTTATGCTCTTTCGCAGTTAACACATTATTCTTATTGCTCTTTTGAGGGGCTACGTTAAACAATTCTTCTTACAGATCGCCGAAAACATCAGTGATCTTCGCCGAAAACATCAGTGATCTCAACAAATTGATTGAAAAACTGACAAATACAATTACTCAACAAAACCTTACTATTCGAAATCTTAATGAGCGCCTAAATATTGTTGCGCAAGCAAGTTTACTCCGAAAATCTATTTATCAATTAAAAAAAAGAGTTTTATCCATTGAAAGATACCAACATCGACCATTTTTAATTTTCACCAACCTGGAGATCCCCGAGGACGGTAATGCACTGCCACAAATCTTTAATTTATCAACCAAAATTCTCAAGGTAAGGTTCAATGTTGATGGAATGTCTATAGCGCATGCTTTAAGGCCAGGAAAAATTGCCCCCGTTATTGTACATTTTTGTATTTGCAACAAAGAGGTGTGATTCTGAAGAGAGCGTCTTGGCTTAAGGGTTTCAAAAATTGGGCGGCTTTTCATTCACCAAAGGCTCACAAAAACAGACGCTGAAACTGAAAACAAGGCTCGTGAAATGAGTCTTTAATTTAAAATCCGCAAGTCAAAGATTTGGGTGTTCGATGGAAAAAAACTACCAAGAAATTGACAACCAGGGTGAAGGGTGAATTGTCACCGTATCCCAAGAAGCAACCAAGAACCTTTGCAATCACGTCTGGTACTCCATATCGCAATTATGGCAAAAAAATCTTTAGTATGGCAAAAAAAATTATTTATCCAAATGCTATGGCCGATTACAGCAAAAATTATGAAATTATGCCAATCCTGCTTCAAAGAAACAAAATGTTGAAGTCTCCACAACTGCATCATCCGGCATGGGTACCCAAGAAAGAATCAACCAATCAAAAACTAAGCGCAACAATGTTAACTCTAAATGTTCGCTCCCTAAACAAGCACCCTGAGGAACTCCAAGTTTTTCTCAAAAAAAACACGGGTCTCATCCCACAGTAATATGTCGTGTCGAGACCTGGATTAAAGAAAGCAACTACCAAAATCATTTTCTAATAGATGAATACAAAAGCATATTAAAAAACCGAACTAAAGAGGAGTCACAATTTTTTGCAAAGAGGGCGTTGAAATTGTCAACAAATGTTCAACCAATTATGAAGAAAGTCTCGGGGTTCAGGCTTTTATTGGAGAGCAAAAGCTGTTCATCGTCATATTTTTCCATGTACCACCCAGATACAACAGATTTTCTCAAATTTATTGGTAAGTATCTTGAAACATTTGTCGACAACAGATCGAAAGTAATCATATGCGGCAATTTTAAAAATGAACGAATTTTCCACTCGTCCATGGGTCAACAATTTCAAAATATTACCTGCACAAATGGGTTTATCTATTAGATTCGGTAATAACCAGACAACCGAGAATCTCGGAGTCAAGTCTTGACCTTTTTCTCACCAATTTTGATAAAAATTATTGGGCTAATGAAACAGTGATATATGACATTACAGATCACTTCCCCCGTTTTGCTACACTGGAAACAAAGTCCGTATCAAATCCAAAAAAAAACTTTTCGCAGTAAAAAGGTTTTTAATTGTCCAAAAGTACTGAACTTTGATTGCCGTGTGGTTAGAAAACTTCAATAACTGTCATCTTATCAAAAATCCCAGAGTGTTTTGTGCCAAACTGTATAACAGGAGCCATAGACAGGTTCCAGCCATTAGTCGCAGGCAAATGTCAACAAAAAGAAAATGGATAACCAACCGATTAAAAAACTTACTGGTCAAGCGTAATTTTTATAGGAAAACATGGATAGAGACAAAATTAGAATCTGACAAAATTCGTCAGTTTTGGCTTAGGAACGCGTGCACTCAACAAATACGCGAAACCAAAAAAATAAATTAGTCTGACTTGAGTCAAGTCTTGACCTTTTCCTCACAAATTTTGATAAAAATTATTGTGCTATTGAAACAGTGAAATATGACATTACAGATCACTTCCCTCGTTTTGCTACACTGGAAACAAAGTCCGTATCAAATCAAAAACTAAACTTTTTTACTTCGCAGTAAAAAGGTTTTTAATTGTCCAAAAGTACTGAAAAACTTTGATTGCCATTTGTTAGAAAACTTCAGCTGCTGTCAGCTAATCAAAAATCCCTGAGTATTTTGTTCCAAACTGTATAACAGGAGCCATAGACAGGTTCCAGCCATTTGTCGCAGGAAAAGGTCTACAAAGGAAAAATTGGATAACCAACCGATTAAAAAACTTAATGGTCAAGCGTAATTTATATAGGAAAACATGGATAAAGACAAAATTAGAATCTGACAAAATTCGTTATTTTTGATTTAGGAACGCGTGCACTTAACAAATACGCGAATCCAAAAAAATATTAGTCTTGACTTGAGTCAAGTCTTGACCTTTTCCTCACAAATTTTGATACAAATTATTGTGCTATTGAAACAGTGAAATATGACATTACAGATCACTTCCCTCGTTTTGCTACACTGGAAACAAAGTCCGCATCAAATCAAAAACTAAACTTTTTTACTTCGCAGTAAAAAGGTTTTTAATTGTCCAAAAGTACTGAAAAACTTTGATTGCCATTTGTTAGAAAACTTCAGCTGCTGTCAGCTAATCAAAAATCCCTGAGTATTTTGTTCCAAACTGTATAACAGGAGCCATAGACAGGTTCCAGCCATTTGTCGCAGGAAAAGGTCTACAAAGGAAAAATTGGATAACCAACCGATTAAAAAACTTAATGGTCAAGCGTAATTTATATAGGAAAACATGGATAAAGACAAAATTAGAATCTGACAAAATTCGTTATTTTTGATTTAGGAACGCGTGCACTTAACAAAAACGCGAATCAAAAAAATATTAGTCTTGACTTGAGTCAAGTCTTGACCTTTTCCTCACAAATTTTGATACAAATTATTGTGCTATTGAAACAGTGAAATATGACATTACAGATCACTTCCCCTGTTTTGCTACCCTGGAAACAAAGTCCGTATCAAATACACAAAATAAACCTTTTTCGCAGTAGAAAGGCTTTTAATTGTCCAAAAGTAGTGAACAACTTTGATTGCCATTTGGTTAGAAAACTTCAGGTGCTGTCATCTAATCAAAAATCCCTGAGTGTTTTGCTCCAAACTGTATAACAGGAGCCATAGACAGGTTCCAGCCATTAGTCGCAGAAAAAGGTCAACAAAAGGAAAATTGGATAACAAACCGATTAAAAAACTTAATGATCAAGCGTAATTTATATAGGAAAACATGGATAAAGACAAAATTAGAATCTGACAAAATTCGTTATTTTTGGTTTAGGAACTCGTGCACTTAACAAATACGCGAATCCAAAAAAAATATTAGTCTTGACTTGAGTCAAGTCTTGACCTTTTCCTCACAAATTTTGATAAAAATTATTGTGCTATTGAAACAGTGAAATATGACATTACAGATCACTTCCCTCGTTTTGCTACACTGGAAACAAAGTCCGTATCAAATCAAAAACTAAACTTTTTTACTTCGCAGTAAAAAGGTTTTTAATTGTCCAAAAGTACTGAAAAACTTTGATTGCCATTTGTTAGAAAACTTCAGGTGCTGTCAGCTAATCAAAAATCCCTGAGTATTTTGTTCCAAACTGTATAACAGGAGCCATAGACAGGTTACAGCCATTTGTCGCAGGAAAAGGTCTACAAAGGAAAAATTGGATAACCAACCGATTAAAAAACTTAATGGTCAAGCGTAATTTATATAGGAAAACATGAATAAAGACAAAATTAGAATCTGACAAAAATCGTTATTTTTGGTTTAGGAACGCGTGCACTTAACAAATACGCGAATCCAAAAAAATATGTCTTGACTTGAGTCAAGTCTTGACCTTTTCCTCACAAATTTTGATGAAAATTATTGTGCTATTGTAACAGTGAAATATGACATTACAGATCACTTCCCCTGTTTTGCTACCCTGGAAACAAAGTCCGTATCAAATACAAAAAATAAACCTTTTTCGCAGTAGAAAGGCTTTTAATTGTCCAAAAGTAGTGAACAACTTTGATTGCCATTTGGTTAGAAAACTTCAGGTGCTGTCATCTAATCAAAAATCCCTGAGTGTTTTGCTCCAAACTGTATAACAGGAGCCATAGACGGGTTCGAGCCATTAGTCGCAGAAAAAGGTCAACAAAAGGAAAATTGGATAACAAACCGATTAAAAAACTTAATGGTCAAGCGTAATTTATATAGGAAAACATGGATAAAGACAAAATTAGAATCCGACAAAATTCGTTATTTTTGGTTAAGGAACGCGTGCACTTAACAAATACGCGAATCCAAAAAAATATTAGTCTTGACTTGAGTCAAGTCTTGAACTTTTCCTCACAAATTTTGATAAAAAATAATTGTGCTATTGAAACAGTGAAATATGACATTACAGATCACTTCCCCTGTTTTGCTACCCTGGAAACAAAGTCCGTATCAAATACAAAAAATAAACCTTTTTCGTAGTAGAAAGGCTTTTAATTGTCCAAAAGTAGTGAACAACTTTGATTGCCATTTGGTTAGAAAACTTCAGGTGCTGTCATCTAATCAAAAATCCCTGAGTGTTTTGCTCCAAAATGTATAACAGGAGCCATAGACAGGTTCCAGCCATTAGTCGCAGAAAAAGGTCAACGAAAGGA
Source organism: Convolutriloba macropyga (assembly GCF_964194025.1). Lineage (NCBI taxonomy): Eukaryota > Metazoa > Xenacoelomorpha > Acoela > Convolutidae > Convolutriloba > Convolutriloba macropyga. The sequence continues at coordinate 47,260,635 of NC_134470.1, read as the reverse complement.
AAATTGGTTAACCAACCCATTAAAAACTTAATGGTCAAGCGTAATTTATAAAGGAAAACATGGATAAAGACAAAATTAGAATCTGACAAAATTCGTTATTTTTAGATTAGGAACGCGTACACTCAACAACTACGCGAATCCAAAAAAATATATGCTAACTTATTCGATAACTGTGGGAGACTCAAAAGAAACCTTCAAATTAGTCAATAGACTTATTGGTGAAACCAAACACGAGCATCAAAACTTTAAACTAAAGACAGAAGAGACAGAAGTGTCGGAAAGTAAAGAAACTTCGGAGGTCTCCAACAAACACTTTGATTCAGTTTCTAAAAGCATTCACCTGAAAATTCCAAACACTCAAAACCCAAAATCCGGGCAAACAGTGGATCGGCCAATATTTTTGACGGAAGTAGATTCAACTGAAGTGAGCGGGGAAATTAAACGCCTTGAATTGTCGGCTTCTGATGGTGTAGATCTAATATCTAACAAATTTCGAGATTCTAGTTTCTAATAAAAAAATCTAGAGGTTGCCTCGAACCTTGCACCTTTCATCGCTCATCTAATTAATCAGCCGATAGAGAATCAGCAATATCCGATAGATTTCAAGAAGGCTATTGTGCTTCCACTTTATAAACAAGGACCAAGATCGGATGTAAACAACTATCGGCCCATTTCCATCCTACCGTCATTGAGTCAAATTTTTGAAAAAGTTCAAGAAATGCAGTGCGTTTCTAGAAAAATTTATTATTCCGTATAAAAAACAATTTGGCTTCCGATCTAAGCGTTCGACAGTCGACGCGATGGCCAGCGTTGTTGAAATCATCCTCAAGGAAACAAAGATAGGAAATGAATGTACGGCTGTTTCTTAGATCTACAAAAAGACACTGTGAACAGAGAAATTTTGAAAAAATTGGACGTCCTTGGTTTTGTAGTCCAGTTTTGGAATGCTTTAAATGCTATCTATGGGATAGAACACAGTGTGTATTATAGAACATTTTTTTTCTAAGAGGTTGCATCGGAAAAAGGAGTTCCTCAAGGTTCGGTCTTAGGACCCGTCTTGTTTTTGTTATATTTGAATGATTTAGTGGACGCTTGTAGATACTCCACACCGTACCCGTTTGCTGATAACACTTGCATGCTTTTTCCAACACAACCCACTTGTTGAGAACTAAAAAAAGAGATAATATCCATTGTCAGATGGCTACATTCAAACAAACTGGAAATGAACCATTCGAAAAGTTTTTTTTTCCAAATTTTTTGAGAAAAAAACATCACGCGACAACATGGAGACTATCTTTTAGATAACTGTCATCATTTCAAACACTTAGGAATAATTATTGATTCTCACTTAACATTCGAAGAGTATATATATAATTTGTTTGCATAAAACTTCAAATCTTCGTTTCTATTTTGACTCGATTAAGGAAGTCATGCAACCGTAACACACTCACTTTGTTTTAAAGAAGTACTATTGTCCGTCTTTGATTAAGGAATTTTGATTCATGGATGCACCACACTAGGTCGTATACAAAAAAATTGAGAAATTGCAAAAGAAAATTCTGCGAAAGATTTTTTTCAAAAAACCTTATGACTCAATCTTTTCCTTCAAAATCAAGTTTTAACTGTTACTTTGATGTACTTGAAATATTTACTCTTATTTAGCTTGAAGTGTTACCACAAGATTCATGAAACTGTAGAATTAAAGATATTGAATGTTGATTGTAACCATAGCTACCTGACACGTTCCAAAACTGCACAGCTTGTTAATCCAAAATCATCCAAGATTAAAATTTTAACAATATCACTTGAACATAGGGGTCGAGTCTTATTGAAATTTCTGTTGCGGAAATAGGTCTTGACAAATGCTGAAAAAATGACCGTGTAAAATTCAGAATCTTGTCAAATGTTTCCAATATAATTTGATACAGTACAACAGTGTCATCAAAGAACTTGTGTTCAGGTAACCTGTTTCCCTTTTTTCGGGGCGTTCCATAAAGATACGAGAGCATCGCCAAACGTCCCATCCTGTTAATATATATTAAATGATTATGATTAATCCGTATCATTTTATCATTTAAATGGGAGAAATTCAATTCAATTCAATTCAATGGTACACTGGAAATAGCTATATGTGCCCTACCCTGATGCTATTACGTGCTCCGCACACAATTCTATACTAGCTGCGCAAGTCTTGACCTTTTCTTCAGAAATTTTGATAAAAATTATTGTGCTATTGAAACTGAAAAATGACATTACAGATCACTTACCTCGTTTTGCTACACTGGAAACAAAGTCCGTATCAAATCAAAAAACTAAACTTTTTCACTTCGCAGTAAAAAGGTTTTAATTGTCCAAAAGTACTGAAAAACTTTGATTGCCATTTGGTTAGAAAACTTCAGTAACTGTCTGTATAACAGGAGCCATAGACAGGTTCCAGCCATTAGTCGCAGGCAAATGTCAGCAAAAGAATAATTGGATAACCAACCGATTCAAAAACGTAATGGTAAAGCGAAATTTATATAGGAAAACATGGATAAAGACAAAATTAGAATCTGACAAAATTCGTTATTTTCAGTTTAGGAACGCGTGCACTCAACAAATACGCGAACCCAAAAAAAATTATTATGCCAACTTATTCGACGACTGTGGGAAAGACTCAAGAGAAACCTTCAAATTAGTCAATAGACTTATTGGTAAAACCAAAAACGAGCATCAAAACTTGAAACTGAAAACAGAAGAGAGAGGTGTCTGAAAGTAAAAAAAAATTCGGCGGTCTTCAGCAAGCACATCAGTGGATCAGCCAATATTTATCACGGAAAGAGACTTAACTTAAGTGAGGGCGGAAACTAAACAAATTGAAATGTCGGCTTCTGATGGTAAAGATCTAATATCTAATAAACTTCAAGATTCTAATTTCTAACAAAAAATCAACAGGTAGCCTCGATTCTTGCACCTTTCATCACTCTTCTAATTAATCAGCCGTTGAAGAATCAGCGATATCCGATAGATTTCAAGTGCTTCCACTTTATAAACAAGGACCAAGATCGGATGTAAACAACTATCGGCCCATTTCCATTCTACCGTCATTGAGTCAAACTTTTGAAAAAGTTCAAGAAATGCAGTTCGTTTCTAGAAAATCTTCTTATTCTGTATAAAAAACAATTTGGCCTCCGATCTAAGCGCTCGACAGTCGACGCATTGGCCAGCGTTGTTGAAATCATCCCCAAGGAAAAAAGGCAAGGAAATAAATGTACGGCTGATTCTTAGATCTACAAAAAGCTTTTGACACTGTGCAACGAGAAATTCTTTTGAAAATTGGACGACGTTGGTTTCGTGGTCCAGTTTTGGAATGCTTTAAATGCTATCTATGGGATAGAACACAGTGTGTATTATGGAACATTTTTTTCTAAGAAGTTGCATCGGAAAAAGGAGTTCCTCCAGGTTCGGTCTTAGGACCCTTCTTGTTTTTATTATACTTGAACGATTTAGAGGACGCTTGTAGATACTCCACAATGTACCTGTTTGCTGATAACACTTTCTTGCTTTTTCCAACACAACCCACTTGTGAAGAACTAAACAAAGAGATAATATCCATTGTCAGTTGGCTACATTCAAACAAACTGGAAATGAACGATTCGAAAAATTTTTTTTTCTAAATTTTTTGAGATAAAAATAACAAGCGAAAACATGGAGATAACTGTCATCATTTCAAATACTTGGGAATAATTATTGACTCTCACTTAACATTCGAAGAGCATATATAATTTGTTTGCACAAAGCTTCAAATCTTCGTTCCTATTTTGGCTCGATTAAGGAAGTCATACAACCCTAACACCCTCATTTTATTTTAAAGAAGTACAATTGTCCCAATCTTTGAGTATGGAATTTTGATTTATGGATGTACCACACTGGGTCGTCAACAAAAATTGAGAAAATGAAAAAGAAAATTCTCCGAACAATTTTCTTCAAAAAACCTTATGACTCAATCTTTTTCTTCAAATTCAAGTTTTAACTGTTACTGTGATGTACTTGAAAAATTTACTCTTATTTAGCTTGAAGTGTTACCACAAGGTTCAAGAAACTGTAGAAATAAAAGATGTTGAATGTTGATTGTAATCACAGCTACAGGACATGTTCCAAAACTGCACAGCTTGTTACTCCAAAATCATCCAAGACTAAATTGTTAACAATGTCACTTGAACATAGGGGTCGAGTCTTATTGAATTTTCTGTTGCGGAAAAAGGTCTTGACAAATGTTGAATAAATGACTTCGTGTAAAATTCAGAAATTTGTCAAATATTTCCAATATAATTTGATTGTACAACAGTGTAATCAAAGAAACTGTGTTCAAGTAACCTGTTTCCTTTTTTCGGGGCGTTCCATTAAGATACGAGAGCATCCCCAAACGTCCTCTCCTATGAATCTATATTAAATAATTATGATTAATCCGTGTCATTTATCAATTAAATGGGTGAAATTCAATTCAATTCAATGGTACACTGGAAATCGCCATATGTTCCCTACCGTGATGCTATTATGTGCCCCGCACAAAATTCTATACTAGCTGTGGAAACCGAATGATTACGAACATAAATTCTATTGGTTTCCGTTTTTTGTTTAATTGCGGCGTGCCAATTATCTCATTTCCGGACATCATCTTTCGAATCTTCTTTTTACTTCAATCATCCTCAGTTATTCTGAATAAAAAAGTATTCGATCGTCAAATGTCTTTGTTTTCATTTATGCACGTAGATCACAAAAGCGTTTCCTTAAAGACTAAAGTAGTTTCGAGTCCTACCATTATAGTCCCCCATGAAATTATAGCCCCCTCATTATGGTATATTTAGCATGATTAGGGGGCTTTAGGTTATCTGACCGCTAAGCTGGGGGGGGGGGGGTAGAAAGACCCGTAATTTCAATCAACTTCAATATCAAAAAGATTAAAGCCAAACCTCGTAGTGGCACTTTCTGCGTTTACAAAGAAGAACTGGTGACTTTTATTTGAGTTCATTTTGATGTGATATAACAGAATTAAAACTTCAATCTTAGATGTGGTTGTCTTTATTATGGGAACCAGAAAGCATGCCTTTTCTACTGGTTCTCATGTTGGAAAAGACTTTTTGCAATATTTTAATTTATTCTTCTCGGCTATTATTGAAAACTTACTCGCAAAACAAAGTAGAAGTGTGGAATGTAAAAATAAATGAAGAGTCTAAACAGACGTCCGAGTCTACTCGGCCGAGCACTTGGAGAGAATAGAAGCCGACGAAACCACCTATGAGTGGTTTCTCTGCCTCCAATGAGATCAAGAAACTCGAAAAAGATAAGCAATCTGAAAAACTCCGCAAAAAACCATGAAAAACCTGGTTACGCCCAGGTAACCACACATTCGTCCGCAGCAGTTCTACTCGAAACCATACGAACAAAAAAAAACAACAATCTGCTCGTGAGGCGAATCTGATTATATCAGATCCACCAAACTCGCAAATAAAAGGCGCTGGTTTCCAGAATCTTCAGCGATTTAGGAACCAAAGCTCAACCCGTAAATGTTGAACTGAAAGCTCTCAGGAATGGAACTGTCGAGAATAAACGCAAAATTTTAATCGTGAAATTAGGAGATGCGAAAGAAAAATGGAAGGTTCTGAAATTAGCCAAGAACCTGCGACTATTACCTCGGTACAAAGATACTTACATCAACCCCGACATGACAAAAGAACAACGTAAGCAAGATTATCTACTGCGACAACAGCTCCGGGAGATGCGCGAATTGAACCCTCAAAATCGCTAAAATTTATCGGGCAAAGGTGATACAGTATGGACCTGAAAGGCCGATACCAAACCCAACCACAGATATCTGACCACCAAAGCACTCGCCCTCCACGAAAAAAACTCTAAATTTTATGTTTTGGAACGTACATGGAGCTATGAAAACTCTATCCTATACGGACTCACAACTACACATCAACTACGACATTCTAATGCTTGCTGAAACTAAACACCTACGGCAATCTCATATCCATGGATTCAATGGTTTTCACTCACCGGCTACAAAACTATCGGAGCGCAGCGGGCCGTCTGGTGGCATCGCAATTTTTACTAACATCAATCTAGACTGTCCCACGCGACACCATTTTTCGTCCTCAGAAATCCTTGTAGTGCAGTTAAATTAACTATACATTATTGCGGCATATTTTCGTCCACATACTGAAATAGAGGTTATAAACGACAAAATTGCGTACTCTATCGAGAAACTACCTTATAACTCATGTTGCCTGCTTTTTGGCGATATCAATTGTCGTCTGGATAGCAAGCAAGATAGGGGCAAAATTTTGACTGATCTGATGCTTGCATACAACCTCCGCTTGATAAACGACCCTCTAGTACCAACATACGAATCTCAAAATGGTAGTAGTACAATAGACCTTTGTTTTCATTAGTGAACAGATACTTGATATTTCAAAATTTGAAGCCACAAGACACTGCCAGGTTTGTACAAAAATTCCTCTACAACTTGCTAAAAAGAGCCTACGGAATTAACTTATCCGCAAATGCGACCCACTCATGCTATCAGAACAGTTGAACAATGTACCAAGTACATTGGTTGACGAAAACGATATAGATGACTTCAGTAACTCGATTACAAAAGCAATCCACCATTCCACCGAAAAAGAGGAACCTTGGTCCAAAAGGGAACTGTACCACAAACTCCGCCTATTCACTATAATGTGACGTCGAAAGGACCAATTGGTCGCCAAACAGGATTATAAACGAGCCTGTCGGAGACGTATTCTGGAATATAACGAGGACAACGAGAAGCGCATAATACGTCAAGCTGAGACGGACCCAAGCCAATTCTGGAAAATCATTCAATCGAAATCTCTTTCACCTTGTATAAGCTCAATCCCCCTACACGACTGGGAAGAACACTAAGCTGATCCTACAAAAGTCACACTGAGATAAAACACTTCGACCCCGAGCCTTCTGACGATTACGACAATCTATTCACAGAGGCCGAATTATTGGATGTTAGAGCCAAGCTTCCCTCCAAACGTGCCCCCGGACAAGATGGTATCACTTACGACGTCATTAAACATAATGCACACCCTATTGGATCCCCTATTTCAACTGCACAATCTATGGAAAATCCCCTATTTTCAACTGGAAAATCAGTATGCTTTTGCCACTATACAAAGGCAAGGGATCGACAAAATCACCACAGTTATAGAGCTCAATCCCCCTACACGACTCGGAAGAACACTAAGCTGATCCTACAAAAGTCACACTGTGAGATAAAACATTTCGACCCCGAGCCTTTTGACGATTACGACAATCTATTCACAGAGGCCGAATTATTGGATGTTAGAGCCAAGCTTCCCTCCAAACGTGCCCCCGGACAAGATGGTATCACTTACGACGTCATTAAACATAATGCACACCCTATTGGATCCCCTATTTCAATTGCACAATCTATGGAAAATCCCCTATTTTCAACTGGAAAATCAGTATGCTGTTGCCACTATACAAAAGCAAGGGATCGACAAAATCACCACAGTTATAGAGGTATTGCTTTGATACCAACGCTCTTGAAAATTTTTACGTCGTTACTTTTCAACCGACTCAAAGAGTAGGAAGAAGATAAGAAACTTCTACCGGACTGCCAAAATGGTTTCCGTAGAGGGCGGAGCACAATCGATGCGACCAAACAACTTGTGTCACTCATCTCGGCCTCGGTCGACACCATATCACGATATTAGTGTATCTATTGATTTCAGGAAAGCTTTCGACAGCATTGACAGATCTACGCTGCTACAGAAGTTCTGATTATTTTACACCCACACGTCTGTTGGATAGCATCACCATTATCCTGTCCGACACGCGAATAATAGGTTGTGCAAAAACGACTCTATCCGGAGAAATCGACGCTGATTCGGGGGTACAACAAGGGGACAAGTTCACCTCTTCTCTTTAGTATTTATATCGCAGACCTTGTCACAACGATCCAGGACACTGCTTGCAACGTTAATTTCTTTGCCGACGATACGGTCATCGGATCCCGGGTTATAGATGATATTCACAATACTATGTACAATTTATCCGCTTACTGTGCCAAAAATGTCCTCGAGGTTAACACAGACAAGACGAAATTCATGAAATTCCGACCCGGTGGACGCCTGGGTGACACGGAGAAAATCTATTACAGAGGAGAACTAATAGACTCTGTCAGCGAGTTTCTATACCTTGGAATACTGTTATCATCCACCGTGTCAATTGCTTCTCAACTAAACCACCTTAAATTAAAGTGCACAAAGGCTACAAACTCGCTGAGGTCTAAGGTCGATTTCCATAAAATCAATTTTCAGAGCGCTTACAGGTTGTTGGAAGCAGTTGTTAAGCCTGTGGCGACCTACGATGTCTCCGTTTTTGCATCACCCGAGAACCAGGAATCTATCGAAAACCACTACAGAAGTTTCATTGGACGATACTGGAAGCGCTGGGCTAACATCTCCAAGTTTCACAAAAACAGACAGTTTCTAAAGCACTTGTATGAAGATGACTTTCTGTGCATTCAGAACGCAAAACCATGCAATAGACGTCCATTTGCTCTATTTTATGCCAACGGGTTACACCAGCTGAAGCGCAGTACTGAAGGTTGTTACAGCCAAGAGGAGTCAAGTACATGTGTCTGTAAGCTCTGCAACAATCCCATCTTCGGGAAGTTTCACCTGTTCTCCAGCAAGGCCATGCAACCTGGAAACGAACGAGAAAAAAATACTATGGCACTGCCATAGCTTTATAGATCTCACTCTTACCGATTGATGCATGTTTTATGTTTTATGTAATAAATATCAATACACGTGCGCTTATTAATGTTTCTATCGCTGGGTTCTGTTTTAGGATATGCTTTTTTAAAACTTATTAATATTACTCATATTTTGCTTGAAGTGTTACAGCAAGATTCATGAAACTGTAGAAATAAAAGATGTTGAAAGTTGATTGTAATCACAGCTACAGGACACGTTCCAGAACTGCACAGCTTGTTACTCCGAAATCATCCAAGACTAAATTGTTAACAATGTCACTTGAACATAGGGGTCGAGTTTTATTGAATTTTCTGTTGCGGAAAAAGGTCTTGACAAATGCTGAAAAAATGACTTCGTGTAAAATTCAGAATCCTGTCAATTTTTTCCAATATAATTTGATTGAACAACAGTGTAATCAAAGAAATTGCGTTCAAGTAACCTGTTTCCTTTTTTCGGGGCGTTCTGTTAGGATACGAGAGCATCGCCAAACGTCCTCTCCCGTTAATCTATATTAAATAATTATGATTAATCCGTGTCATTTTATCATTTAAATGGGAGAAATTCAATTCAATTCAATGGTACACTGGAAATCGCCATATGTTCCCTACTCTGATGCTATTATGTGCTCTGCACAAAATTTTATACTAGCTGTGGAAAACGAATGCTTACATAAATTCTATTGGTGTCCGTTTTTTGTTTAATTGCGGCGTGCCAATTATCTCATTTCTGGACATCATCTTTCGAATCTTCCTTTTACTTTAATCATCTTCAGTTATTCTGAATAAAAATGTAGTTCATCGTCAAATGTCTTTGTTTTCATTTATGCACGTAGATCACAAAAGCGTTTTCTTAAAGACTAAAGTAATTTCGGTTCTTTCTCATTATAGCCCCCATAAAATTATAGCCCCCTCATTATGGTATATTTACCATGATTAGGGGGTATAGTTCATCTGACCGCTAAGCTGGGGTGGGGATAGAAAGACCCGTAATTTCAATTGACTTCAATATCAATAAGATTAAAGCCAAACATTGTAGTAGCACTTTCTGCGTTTACAAAGAAGAACTGCTGACTTTTACTTGAGTTCATTTTGATGTGATATAACCGAATTAAAACTTCAATATTAGATGTGGTTGTCTTTATTATGGGAACCAGAATGCATGCCTTTTCTCCTGGTTCTCATGTTGCAAAAGAATTTTTGCAAAATTTTAATTTATTGTTCTCGGCTATTGTTGAAAACTTACTCGCAAATACACGAGACAGAAACATAACACGACGACTCGTGCGAGACTGTGCCGAGCACAGAATGTTCCATTTTGATGTGATATAACCGAATTAAAACGTCAATATTAGATGTGGTTGTCTTTATTATGGGAACCAGAATGCATGCCTTTTCTCCTGGTTCTCATGTTGCAAAGAATTTTTGCAAAATTTTAATTTATTGTTCTCGGCTATTGTTGAAAACTTACTCGCAAATACACGAGACAGAAACATAACACGACTACTCGTGCGAGACTTTGCCGAGCACAGAATGTTCCAACCTTCATTTTATTACAATTTAAACAAATATTAAAAATCATGCATTGTCATTCGTTTTTCAACATTAAACAGTCCCTGTTCAACATAAAACAGTAAACATAAAACATAAAAAAGTTCCAGATCTACAAGACCAATTAGACGCAAAGACAATTTAAAGTAACTTGGAACAATTTACATCAATCAAAACAAAAAATCTTTATTCAATATTTACGTGACAAATCGAAGAAAAGGTTTGAAATTTCTGTTTTTTTTTACATTTTTTGTATTGAAATTTTGTCTTTTATTTAGCTTATTTCTGGTAGTATTTTCATTTGGAACAAGTTTTACTTGAAATTTTATTAAATAAATCATTAGAAGCGTGTAAACTATCATTTCATTCTTCTATATGGAACAAGTTTTACTTGAAATTTTATTCAATAAATCATCAGTCAAAACAAAAAATCTCTATTCAATATTTACGTGACAAATCGAAGAAAAGGTTTGAAATTTAAGTTTATTTTACATTTTTCGTATTGAAATTTTTTGTCTTTTATTTAGCTTATTTCTGGTAGTATCTTCATTTGGAACAAGTTTTACTTGAAATTTTATTAAATAAATCATTAGAAGCGTATAAACTATCATTTCATTCTTCTATATGGACGATCTCTTCAATTAAAATATAAGGATACCTTGAGTCATGACGTGACTTAAAAAACTTGGAACTGACACAATGCTTTATATTCTTTCCAAAGAACGATAAGGTTGCTTTCTGTTTTGTTTTCTCACCGACATCTGTCACTAAATAATTTCAAAAAATAAAGGATAATGAAATGCAACAGAAGACTGTCAAAGTACACGCGTGGACAAAGTAACCGGTATCATTATCCAGTATATCACACTACAAACATCAGTCATTGTTTTCGCAGCTATTGGAAAACTTAAAATTAACGATCGCAATACGAAGCAAGACAATTTTTGACCAATTCAGTAGCCTAGAACACTATAAGACCTTTTTCTCCACCATCAGTCTCATAAAAGACGCCAAACTTTTGAAATATGTGTCCATAAGCAATGCCAAAACCCTAACTAAAATTTTGTTGCCAAAACAATCTAAGTCGCTTCTTTCATGAAGAAGGAATTTTGTTTACAACAATAACAGTACACAATGAAATCAAAACCCAGACCACTGTTTTACAAATTGCTGTCAAACAGTTGGCGGGATCAAATAAACAGCGGGGGGGGGGGGGGTAAGGAACCAACTAAGGCTGTTTAAATGCTTAATTTCGGTTCCATTTCCATTATACTCTTAGTAAACTTACGCCAACTAAGTTTAGCGATTTTACATTGACAGAGCTATTTAACAAGCAAAAATCAAGAAGTCAAATGTGAAAAGATCACTGGAAAAGTCGTCAAGTAAAACGGCTGAGAAAAATCGGTAGAACGAAAGATCGCATTAGTACCAAAACAACTGCCAGATTTTGTTTCGAAGCAATTAAAAATCAGCCAAGAATAAGTTAAATCGTTCTATTCTATGAAAGAGCAACTAATGTCGGGTGAAACTCTCTAAGTCAAGCGGCTGGCTTCGTCAGTAGCTAGCCAGGCTTACATAGGCTATCTTAAGCTTAAATGAAGAAAAGCGTTGGGAAAGAAGAAAAAGGGGGCAAATTAGGGCTTTGCGGCGGGGTTTCAATGGGGTCAAGCATGCGGGGATTAGGGGCGGAATGAGGTGTATGCGTGTCGGGGTTGGGGGGGGGGGGGGTCTAATGAGAGAGGTCTCTAAACTGCCAAAAGACTGGCCTTAACAACATATCGCATGAGATACCTTCGAATTAAATACCTGCAGAAAATAAATACACAGCTGACACAAGCACTAAATGATATAACACTCTTTACTTAATTAATACATACTTGCTATCAATTCTAACCCTAGAAGCAAAGTTTGAATGTCAACTGAAGTGTTAATTCCTCCTTTTCAAATGAAAACAAGTTTCAATTATCAAAAATTGCATCAAGTGCACATTAACGTCTTGTAAACAAAACCACCAAACAATTTTACAAAACTCCTGTCACGGCTTTGCTTGCAACACAGAAGCTAGATAATACAACCCCCTGCAGATCTATTCCCATTCAAAACAGGAGAGCTTGTCCACCGCCATGAATCTACTGTATCTGCCCTTCGGCTCTTCTGCTGCAAAACCATCCACTAACTAACATTAAATTGTTGTGGAAAACTAAATAAGAAGGATCGAGTATTCAAAAACTTGCATGCCCATAATTATTTTATCTTGGGTAATTCGAAAACAAAAGGAGCATTGTCAGCATCATAAAACACGGTGCAATTAGCAGCATTAATGAATGTAGTGTCAGTTTTCACTGATTTAACAATACCGTTACTTTCATGAATATGTCCAAAGATATGATATTTAGGTTTGACTCTGTTAATTACAGCATCTAGTAAATACATGCATCCAGCAAGAGCGCCAGTGTCACAGTGGTCCAGAATACCCATAGGTGGGCCATGAGTTAATAAAATGTCCGTATCATCAGGGATCCGATCCCAAACTTCTTTGATCACATCTCGGTTCTTCATAAAACCCCAAAAACCAAAAGTGGGGACCCACGGAGATCCGAAAATTTTATAGCCTTCAATTTCAGTGGATTCTTCTTCTAGATAAACACAATTATCTAAAATTTCATGTCCATTCGCAGGTTTTCTTCCTCGTTTCAATCGACGGTCCAGACACATATCGTGGTTTCCCGCTATAACAACTTTGTGTTTAAATGGGAGATCTTGCAACCATTTGTTGAACAATTCAATTTCAGATGCGTCGCCTCTCATTGAAATGTCACCCGTATGAATAAGAACGTCGCCCTCAGGTAGATCAATGTCAAGATGTTTCGAATGAGTGTCAGATAAACACACAAATCGTATTTTTTCTTCAGGCTTCAATTCTGGGAGTAGCAAATCTGTTCGAGATTTCTTCTCCAAAGGAATTTTTCTATTTACTTGGGCCCATGAGACAATAGTATTGTTCGGATTATACGACGAAAAATCTATCATTTTGGAATCAGTTCTTCGATTGTGATTTTAAAAATGCTTTCAGTTTTTGCGCAGCAAGCATCTGCAGGAGTATTTTACCGCATACAGCTATCGCATATTAAGTCTCAAACACAAAAGGTTGTTTTCGTCAATACAATGTTTGGCAGTAGCATAATGAGTATACATGCTGTCATGCTATTTTTAGTAAAAGCTATTTAAGGTACACTTTTCGCCATTACGCAACTGCCGTCACTTTTTATTTGTAACGCATTACCTTATATAGCACACGAGGTCACCTTTCATTGAAGAAACAAATTCAAGTCCGGTAACTTATCGCAGTTACCAGCAGATGAATATTTTTTGAAACCCCTCTATTTGTATAATTTACAGTCTGAGAACTCTCACCTTAAATATGATTTTTCGTCCATCAGATTTTCTACGACACAAATAAACTGTTCCATACGCTCCCCGGCCTATGATTTCTGATTCTGATACATCATATTCATAAGCCTTATCCATTTTCTGAAAAATTCAATGTATCGAACAAAAAAAGTACAAATACGGCAAATATTTAATATCTCGAATCAAAAAGAACGGATTTTAATAATCATATTTACATATACAACTCGAGTGCTTTTACAAGCAGCCATTTCAAATTGAGGCGCCAACAACTTGAAAAAATTAAAAATTGATTAATTTAATCAGTGATCTGTACTAATAAATTATTGCAATTTTCGGTCATATCGAATCATTAAATTTATTCACAACCAAATCTTGCTACATATCTTATTTCTGGTATTGGATATTATAGTCTCGGTTGAAAGAAAACTTGGTTACCAAAATTCTCAAATTTACAAATTTGCAAAGAACTTTTGGATCTTTTCCGTTTATGCCCCCCCCCCAGTACGTTATGCTCCCCCCAGTTACAGAGCACGTGTCATTACATAGTAAATCATCATGTAAAAATATGGCACGTGCGTCTGGGGGGTGCAAATAATATGCACCCACTAAGCTGGGGGGGGGGGCAGAAACGGAAAAGATCCGAACTTTTTATAATCCTCCTGAATGTCTATCAATAACCACCACCCCCCCAAAAAAATTGCAATTGTATCCAGTCAAATATTGCAAGTGAATTCAGGAATCAAAATTTTTCAGGTATCAAAATTAAGCTCAAAAAATTTGTAACCCAATTGAACGAAATCATTCCAAGAATAATTAGCAACAAGGTTAGCATTTGTATTAGCATAGGTAACAAGTATATGCAGTGTCTTTGCACAATTTCAGATCCCTTTTTGATGTTCTGCAGAGACTAAAACTGTAGTTAAGAAATGGAACATAACATTACGCCTTTTCTTAGCTACAAATTTTTGGAGGTTCCTCTGAACAAAATCTCTCAGTTCTCTCTATTGCGTGTTGTTGTTGATAATTCGCACTTGCTGGGGGCTATTTAGTTTCACTGTCGCCAGTATTAAAATATAGTCCTTTTTGCACATAGAGCAACAACGAAAAATTTGAAATTCTAATTTTCCAAAAATCTAGCTTCAACAAATTTCGACGTCATGTTGTTTCATCTTGTCGTCAAGATTTGATCACTGTTCAGGTCGACGTATTGTAATATCCGTGCACTGTGTACGGTTACGGGTTGGGTTGGGGGTTTTTCTAAAAGCACTTTAAAACCTCGGGGTTACTGATGAAAATCTTCTAAGTCTAAGACTTTAATTAATTATGAAGCTGTAAATATTCAAACTGTTCAATATAGAGTTAGAATTATTGGTCGAAAAAACAATAAAATTCAAAAGATTAGAAGGTGTAAAGCTAATAAGAGAAAAACAGCTAATTTATATGATGTTTAGTTTTGAATATGGTCTTTGGTTTCGGTCCTATCAATGGTTGTTTAATATTAGGTTATTTTTACCCATTTTCGTTAATCTCGTTGGATTTTCTCATAGTTATTTTCTACTGCACGGGTCCCTGTTATTTAAACTAACAGATAACAGGTTTACCTGCCTGACGAATCCCGTCAAGAACAAACATTCCTTGACGTCTCCCGTCAAGATGAAATTCCGTGATGATTACCATCTTTATTTATGATGTTTTCTTTATATTGTTAAAATCCGGTTTACTCTTTTTACTCTTAGTAACCACCTCTTTTTGTTCTCTCATTTATTGCGAAAATTTCGAATTGTGCGTCCACTATGTATTTTATGAGCATGTCATACATTAAGTTCTGTGGTTTACTACACTGCCTCCCTCTTAGAAAATGTGAGTGTTCCACTCACTCACAAGCAAGAGCTCCAAAGGTCCATTTTCGAGTTCATATATTCTTCTGCTTTTTTAATCTTGTGCTTGTCATAAATATTACGGGCCTCCTCATCTTCCATAATTTTCTTTGCTTGGAGAATAATTTTGAACAGGTCCTCCCGACCACTCTCATTCCGGAGAGCATTGCCAACGTTTTGAAATGTTTCTGGATAGTACTGGTTGTGGCCCACTGTGGCAGGAATAGAAGCTCATAAAATTCGGAGGTCGACTGAACGGGCTCTGCGCGTTGATCGCCTCCAGTCTCCTCTGGATGACCTTCTTTGAGGTCTGTTCTGTTCCTACCCTGGTCCTTAGTTTTCTGATATCCATCTCGGCATTCTCCAACTCCCGAGCAAAACACTCCAGTTCATCCACCAGAGCGATACATTCTCTTGTCTTTGTTTCGGCCACATTCGTAACCTCCGCCAACTCTTTCTTCAAATTTTCCACCTGCCTCCTGCAGGACTCCCGCTGATTCCTAGCGTATTGAAACAGTCGTTTGGTCTCAAGCAATTGATCGCTTAACCTTTGACTTTCAAGTGTTAACTGCCGGAGCTCCTCTTCGAGCTGAACCCCGACAGTTCCCAGCATTTTGCTGTTGTCAATCTTCTTTTGATGTTCCTCGATTCTCTGATGCATCCCATTTAACTCCACAACACTAATTGCGGCTCTATCCACTATATTGCTTGGTTCCAGCTGCGTCAATGGCACCTCGTATCTTTTATTTGAGGTTACTCCAACAACCCGATACACTTGGTGCCTGACTATCGACCTGACCTCGAACAACTCGGGTAGACAGTAGCATTAATCGGCGATTTTTGGTTCTGTCATTCCTACATATCCTACATTTAAATTAATCTAATGTGTCAATCTCAATTTCTGTCATGTCTGGTACAGATTTAGCCTTTTTTGCTTTTATAACTACAATGTCTGTATTACCATCACACAGTTCAATTGTTCTTTTTCTTGTCAATTTTTGTTCCTTAGTACGTTGTTTTAGATGATGAAAATAACCTAGTTCCCCCATTGGGTTAACGGTTTGAAGAGCAATCACAGGATTGGTGCCCCTGCGTAGCATATCGATTGAAAAAAGCACACGTACCAAAAAAATATGATTTTTAATCTAATAAAAATAGTCATCAAACTGATGTTTATTTCCCTGGCCACATGCCAGACTTGTTTCACTTCACCACCCAGATATTCAAAAATCAGCGATGGTGTAATCGTTTTTCTCGAATGCCTTAATCTTTAGGCCCTCTTGCTGAGTTCAAGGTTTTTGTCATTGAAAAACTCTTCCATTGGCGCGGAGGTTGACCAATTGACGTTAACTGTGTAATTAGGGATATCATTGGGTTTATCAATCAGTTGTATTCGTCTGCACTATGTTATCCATGACCCATTCTGTAGTTCAAAAGCGTCCGGGTACATGGGGTTGCAATTAACTAGTGTAAAATTTCTATAGAATACTCTAGAAATAGAGTCCATGTATCTAATTCCTTCTGAACTGTTGCCAAAAGACACCCTAATTGGTACTTTCTCGGTACAAAACTGGTTTTCGACAACATGTATGATAACTTTAGCGCACCTATGGACATAAAGTATTCCTCCCGCAGTTTCTGCGTGTGAAACCAGAGCGTTTTGTTGATTTAGGAAAATTTGATGTGAGTTTCCGTTAATTGATGTCGTTAAAATCATAGCTCTGTGCAGTGTTTCTATGTGGTAATTTAATAACTCTATTTGTTTCAAATTTTCAAACATGCCTCAAAAATCCCGCACAAAAAGTTGGTGGAGTTTTATGTCCCTGAGATCTCGTTCAGATATATTTGTTGGTGAAAATTTTTGTTCCGTGGCCGTCAACGTTTCTTTTCTGTAAAACAAATTTCTGTGGTTTGTTTCAAAAAGCTGAAAATTGTCTATCTGTTTTGTCCTGCTTTTCAATTGAACAACTAAATTTCTTTTTCTGTCTAATATGCTTGTCAAGTACTTTTTGTTCCCAGCGCCGACTATTTTTGCTGTTATCGAGTCTGAAAATTTAACTATCGTTAAGATATTTGGTTTTTTATCTTGTTCGAGCAAATATTGTACTGAAATCTATTTCAAATGTGTCTCCTTGATATAACAAGGTCTGCTCCTGTCTCAGAGGGTCTTTAAAATAAAACAATGTGCCTTCATTCAGCTTCTCCAGTTTCAATGAACAAAGTCCCCATGAAGATTTCAGCATTTAGCATAATATTAGTTTTCTGTGTTTCACCTTTTGGATTGATCCACTCCACGGGAAAGACAAAATTCACTCCTTTTTTCATCTTCGCCTATCATGAATGTTTTTGATACCTTCTGAACAAACTCTGCGTTGGTTCGGTCAACATTCATCTCATTAAGGACTTCTTTAGGAGCATTGAATTCAAAGTCACCAAGAACCGGTAACCGCATTTTGTGTCCCTGCCATAGGTTTTGGCAGACTGATTCTTTTGTTGGGTAAAACGTTGGCATTATTTGTGGTTTTTTGTTTCAGTAAGTTGCGTCGTCATGCCAACCACTTTTTTCAGCACAGTTACCGTATATACAGCCCTGTACATGCAGTATTTTAGTTTAATCCTGCTGCTCTCGGCGTAGATCAGTCCTCCCTTATTTAACTGCTCCTCATTTATGTGTGACGTTTTGCATTTTGTCCGTTCCGTCATGGCAAATTTTTGCGTCTGCAGAATGTTCTCAAAATCATACCCCAAAATCTCCAAGGATTGTGAAAAACTTACTATGCTAGCCAATTGGAGAAGTTTCCAGTTCAGCTGCACGTTCCAAAGTGGGTTCCATGCCCTCTGCATTTTGTCGTATCACCTTTTTAAAAAGAATCATTATCAAATTTTTCATCTGAATCGTTATCCTTGATTAAAAATAGTCTTTGAGTTTCCGTGGTCTTGTTATTCCCGACGTACTTCTTGTTTGATATCGTCGTTCGGTAACGCTTTGCGAAGTAGAAGCCGTGCTTCTCTTTGGAAAATCTTTGCCTTCACTCCTTTCGGATGTTGCCACCAGGCTATCCCGCTTCTGCTGTGTGGCTACTTTAGGCGCAGGTATTTTTGTGTTTCTGCTTTTGTTGTTTGTGTTAGTATTTATTGATTCTCTTGTACTCCCAACAATTGGTGTTTCAAACAATTCCTCCTTGACTGTCTCATTGTGAGCTTCAGTACTATAGTTAATTTGACTATTATTCTCTTCAGGATTCACTTCTCTTCTTCATGTGTCATTCAATTTTGGAGTGACTAACTCAATTTCCACAAAATCATTGTCCTCCGTAAGGTCATTTAGGCTTATTCTAGGTTCACTCTTTGCCTTCTTAGGTTCTTTTTTTATCAGCGGTAGCACTTCTACTGTTAAAACGTTTGAGTTGATCGTAGTGGACCTTTTGTTGTTTTTCGTTTTCACATCCTCAATAAAAAGTTTAGATCGTTGATTATTTCACGTATTACTTTGGGTCCACTGTAAAAGGATTTAAATTTCTTTGTCTGGCCAGTTTTCATTGTGGGGTTGAACACCATTACTAAATCACCTACTTCATATTGTGGTCCAAATGTGCTATGGTCATAGTAGGTTTTTTTGTCTTTCTTCCTCCACATCCATGCTCTCCCGAACCAGTTCATGGCACTATTGTAGTTCGTCTTTCAAGCAACCAACGTAATCACTCAAGGTTGGGTATATTTTAATTTGTATTGTTTGATACATGCAATCAATCGATAGCGCGCATGATTGTCCAAAAAGGAGGTAAAAGGTGCTGTACTTGGTAACAGAGTGAATTGATGATCTGTAGGCCATCATTACTGGCGAAAGATAGTTGTTCCAGGTGTTGAAATGTTCACCCAATTATTTTCTAAGACTCTCTTCGATTGTGCGATTGGTGCGCTCTATCATTGCGTTTCCTTGAGGATGATAAGCTGTTGTTGATGTCCTGTTAATTCCCAGCACTTTACACATGTCCTTGAAAAGAATCGACATGAAATTACTGCCCTTGTTGCTATGGAGATTTGCAAGACAACCAAACCTTGAAAAGCCTTACGTTTACAAAAGCCTTAGCTACCGTTGAAGCTTCTTGGTCGCTCATGGGAATTGCTTCATACAATTTTGTAAACTGATCTCCAATCAACAGAATGTATTTGTTTCCACTTGACTCAGGTAAAGGTCCCATAATGTCCAATGCGACTTGTGAAAACGGATGACTTGGTTTCCACGTTGTCAGGTTGTGTATGTGTTTCTGGTGTGGAGACTTCTTTTGACAGCATTCTTCGCGAGAGCTTACCCACTCGTGTACATCTTTTTTCATCCCGGGCCAGAAGAATCGTTCTCGAACCCAATCGAATGTCTTGGCCGTCCCAAAATGTCTGCAATGTTCTTGAAGGAAAGGTAGAATATCTTTTATTAGTGATCTCTGAATGACTATTTGTGTTAAGTTGTTAAATTCGTCAATACGTTTCTGTCTCTTGATTAGATCATTTTCCATTTGTAAGTTTCTCAAATCAGTCCAAAGTTTCCACAGGGCTCTAGAGGCTCCTGCCATGTTTTTTCTTTGAGAGCGTCTCCCGTTCTCAATCCAGTCTCTTAGTATGATGAGGTCGGCTGCACTTTTTTGATGTTCAACTAATTGTTCAACAGATTTCTCTAGTCCAATGGACCAGATGTTTTTTGTCTTCCGCGTTTACTTGTTTCACTTGATCGCAGTTTTTGATTTGGTCTTCTGTCTGTGGAACTCTCGGCAGACAGTATGCGTGAGGGATCTTTTTTTTCACGCTTTGTGTTTGATTTCAAAATCAAACTGTCTGAGCTTTTCTATCTATCTGGCCAATAATCCGTCTGGTTCCTTAAAACTATATAACCACGTGAGGGCCCTATGTTTAATAACAATTAAAAACTTTTGTCCCAGAAGATAATTTCTGAAGTGTTGAGTGAAATAAACTATTGCAAAAAGTTCTCGTTTTGTCGCAGAATAGTTTCGTTGACTTTTGCTGAGCGTTTTGCTTGCGTATGCAATAACTCTTTCAAACCATTGTTGTCTTTGGGAAATAATTGCGCCAATGCCAAACAGAGAGGCGTCGGTGGTTAACGTATAGGGATCCGTGTCATTTGGATAACCCAATATTGGTGCTTTCTGTAATGCTTGTTTTAGTTGTTCAACTGCTGATTCACACTCTTTGCTCCAAGAAAAATGTTTTTTTTTGTTTAATAGCTTATAAAGCGGCTCTCCTTTTTTTCCGAAATCTTATATGAATCTTCTGTAAAAACCAACTAGTCCCAATATTGCTCTCAATTCTTTTATTGTTTGTAGACTTTTCATTTTTACTGACTGCCGCTACTTTCTCCGGATTCAATTCTACGCCTTGATTTGATAAAATGTGTCCCAGGAAATGAATTTTTTCCTGAAAAAATCTACATTTTGAGCATTTTATTTTCAATCCAGCCTCTTTAAGTCGATCAAGTACGAGATCTAGACGGTTGAGATGCTCTTCAAAGGATCTACCGAAGATGATTATGTCATCCAGGTATACTAAAGCCACTTCATAAGAGATTCCTGCCATAATCAATTCCATTAAATTTTGGAAAGCTCTTGGCGCTGACGCCAATCCCATGGGTAGTCAGTTCCACTTGTAGAGTCCCATTGGAGTTACAAAAGCTGTCACGTTCTGCGACTCTTCATCCAGCGCCATTTGAAAATATCCCGATCTGAAATCGATATTAGAAAAGTAACAGTTTCCGTCTAGAGAGTCAATAACGTCATTTATTCTTGGTAGCGGCCGACTGATTTTCTCGATTTGTTTGTTCAAGCCTCTGTAATCTACACCTAGTCTGTAGCTGCCATCTTTCTTTTTCACCAATATTGATGGTGCTGCCCAATACGAATGGGTTGGTTCCATTAATTTTGCATCCTCTAGATCTTCGACAATTTTTTCATTGCTTTTCTTTGATCAAAGCTCATACTGCGATAACTTTTTCTGAATGGCTGTGCATCTTTGTTGAGTTTAAATTGGTGTTTAATTTTGTCACAATATCCTTAGTCATTCGATTTTCGGGAGAAAACTTGTTGATGTCTCATGAACAATGTTTTTTTTCAAAATAGGTTCCTACTTTAGTAATTTTTTACACGGTCACTGGTGCGTCCGTTAGATTTAAGACTTTTATCAAACTAGAACCATCTTTTATTGATATCATACAGGCGGCTAAAAGCAAATCAGTCTTTAGTTCAAAATCGTCAATAGCTTCAACTAATCCTTCCACTCCCGGAATTTTATCTCCGTTTTCGTCAGCAAATTTTTATTCCCATTAGACTTTCGTTTTTACTCTGTATATAAGTGTTTTGTCCCGCAACTGCAAAAATCTGAATCCTTTGCGTTTTCTCTGCGGTAAGCGGTATTGAAATTTTAATGTGACTGCTATATAGCTTCTCTTCGTCTAATTTCAATACAAATTTTTTGGTTTTCAGGAAATCAACTCCCAGCAGACATTCTATACCTTCGTCTGCCGTTATCACAAATTCTTGTTCAACTTCCGGTAGTCTTGGTTGCCACTGTACCAACAGCGTTACTCTTCCTTTTATTTTGACAGCTGAGTTATTGGCTGTTCACACTCGTTTTGTTCATGTTTGCACAATTCCCGGTTTGCCCAGCTTTTCGTATGTGGACAAGCTCAAAAGCGATATACTACTTCCACTGTCTATTAATCCAACGCATCTGTTCCCATGAAGTATGATTTTTGCGTTTAGACATTTAATTGTGTTTGTCGAACAAACTCTAATGACATTACAGTACTCGGTGGTTTTCTTTTTAAAAGGGCAGTTTCTTTTCAAGTGCTGAGAACATCCACATAGGAAACAATTTCGACAATTCCTCGAAATGTGCTCTTCTTGTCCACAGGCTCTGCACTTGAAACCCTGCCTGTAGTTCCTCCTAGACGGTTCATCTCTTCCGAAAGATCTGTCTCGGTGACTAGGTCCTGGCGTTGGCAATCGTTGAACCCACGATCTTGTTGCTGTCCTCTATCACGTCTGTCGTCACCCCATCGTTCCCGGGAACTGCTTCGCTCCCTAGATTGATTTTGACGGTTCTCTCGATGTTTCTCATCTACTGACAATTGGTTCACAAGCCTGGTGACGGCCTCCACTATATCTTTCCTTTCATCCCGTCTAATTACCGCAACATTTGGTGTTTGTTCTTCCTTTTCTATTCTTGTTACAGCTTCTAGATGCAATGCTTGTTCCAAAACTGTTTCAATTTTCATATCCTTGTCGTCGATTTGCATTCTGAGATCTAATCTCACCTGACTATGGTTGATTCCTTCTAGAAATCCTCTCAGAACGAGATGGTCTCTAATGTCTTGCGACTCCGTTGGGTAAGCTTTCAAAGCCAACTGCTTTAAATCTCCCAGAAAATCTGTCAGTTTCTCTCCTGGCTGCTGTACGCGGCGAGCTAGTCGTCCCCGGAAAACGACCGGTTTTTCGCTATAGTGTTCTTGAAAAACTTTCATCATACTTTTCTCTTGTAGCTTGCAGTAGAGTGCGATAGAACTTTATGGCAGATTTTTGTAGCCTAAGTGCAAAGTAATGCGGCCGTTGATCAACTTCGCGGGCAGGATCTCCTTCACTTCTTTTCCACTTTTGTAGTTCCTCTAATAGCTCAAAATGCGTCACGTTGCTTTCCAAGCCGTTTGAACCGGTAAACGCTTCCGGTTATAGCATTCTCGAATTATAGGTCGAAAAAACAATAAGTTTCTAAAGATTAGAAGGTGTAAAGCTAATAAGAGAAAGGCAGCTAATTTATATGAAGTTTAGTTTTGAATGTGGTCTTTGGTTTCGGTCCTATCAAGGGTTGATTAATCTTAGGTTATTTTTACCCATTTTCGTTAATCTCGTTGGGATTTTCTCATGGTTATTTTCTACCGCACGGGACCCTGTTAGTTAAACTAACAGATAACAGGTTTACCTGCCTGACAAATCCCGTCAAGAACAAACATTTCTTGACGTCTCCCGTCAAGATGACTTTCCGTGATGGTTCCCATAATTATTTATGATGCTTTCCTTATATTGTTAAAATCCGGTTTACTCTTAGTAACTCTCTCTTTTTGTTCTCCCATTTATTGTGAAAATTTCGAATTGTGCGTTCACTATGTATTTTATGAGCATGTCATACATTAAGTTCTATGGTATACTACAGTACTTCTCAAGACGAACTTTTAAATTCAAAAAGTCGAACACAATTTTGCTTTTCTTTTTTCAGTACTCCAATGTGGTAGGATCAACAGCTAATGGTTCTTTAAAAATTCAATGTCTCGCAAAAAATACAAGCAGCCATTTCAAATGTCTCCCAAAAAACCTAATTGTTGTGATAAACTTATTAAATGGTTTCATAAATTGTATGCAAAACATGACAAGGACAAAGTCAACCAGGAGTGGTTCAGACTTAACATGTCCACATTGCTCGTCAACAGTTGATGAAACCGAAAATTCTATTGGATGCGACAAAAGTGGTTGCTGGGTACACCACACATGCACAAAGATTCCAACTGAAGCGTTGACATACATGTCCACCGTAGGCGTCTTCTGGTTTTGCAATGAATACACTAAAGCCTTGAAGCTTGTGAGATTGAAGACATCCACAGAGGTGGAATTCTAGGAAAACAAACAACATCCTACAGGAAATCAAATCGACACTGTCAGACCTGAAAGCTAAGTCAACTACATCTATAATTCCACCCCAACCAAAACTGCTTAATATAAACAATGAAAGCTCCCCAAAGATAGATACCAGTTTGGAAACTAAAATTTCGGGTATACCGGAATTTTCCTCGCAACCAAATTCAAAATATTCATGAGATTGAAGAGACTCGGTTTCGAATTTCAGAAGATTAGGTAAATTTACCAAATCAAGTTCTCAACCAAGACCGCTGTTAGTGACTTTCAACAATACCTGGACGGTAAGAAAAAGGATTGCAAACGCCCATAAAATTAAGTAATTTAATCGAGATAATGGAACAAAGATCTTTGTTAGCAAGTCTCTGACCAAGGAAGAGCAAATCAAAGAGAAGAACTGTCTAATCAAACGGCATAAACTGATTAACGATGAAACATACCTGCGCAACAAATTTCAAATCTTCAACCAGAAACTCTTCTATGAGAAATTGAGGTTTGTCAATGGTGACTAAATTTGAAATAGGAGTCCCGGGAAAATTTTGAGTCATTTCTATTCAAAATACGTAGTATAATCAATCGAGATAAACGCACTAGACTTGCTAACTATGTAAATACGAAATGTGTACACTTCTTCATGCTTACCGAGACTTGGCTTTATTGCTCATTTCACGATAAGGAATTGTTTCTTCCCAATTATACAATATTTCAATCAGAAAGAAAAGCTGATAAGAAGACCTAGAAACACGAAGCTGTTTTGATTGCTATCAAGAAAATTTTTGTCTCCAGACAAAGTCTTCTTTATACAAGCATTGATGCAGGCGTCCTAGCATGCTCTCTCTGTTTTAAGTCTTGAGATATTTTACTTTTGCGTTTTTATGCCCCAGCGGATTCATCATGTTCCAGTCCCTATGCTGTATTACCTCAAAATCGATATCTACTGGTTGAGGAAATCTTTACACTTTCAGAGTCCTTCTTTTAAACAATTGTCTATGGGAATTTCGATTTAACGGAAATTGATTGGCACGATTACTCAGCTAAGAACTCAGATACACAGAATTTTGTTGACCTAATTAGTTTTTACAGATTTCAGCAAATCGTTGATTTCCCTACTGCAGCATCAGGTATCCTCATTCTAGTCTTAATAAACACAAAAACAGAAGTTATATTCTGCAAGAAAATTACTCTGGGCATTAGTTTGTTATCGAATCATGATTCAATTGCCCTTAAATCTAGAGTCAGAAAACTAAGCCCCTCTAAGGGAAACCTAAGCTCCTCTAAGCTTATCTAAAGGAAACAAAATCAAAGATTGTTTACAGCTCCTGTAAGGCTAGAATCGATGAAATGAATAAACAGGTAGTTGAAATACCTTTTCATGGATTTTGTTGGAGTAACATCAAAGATCTGCTTGAACGGTGGTACGATTGGATTAGACTATAATATTTGAAAACGTTCCAAAAAAGACAATGCATGGATCTCAATTATCAGCGTGGAACAACCCGACTACGTCAAACGCAATTAAGTGCCTTGAAACTGCTAGGAGGAACAATGCAAACAATATAAAGAAAATAGCAGTGCTAGAGTGCATTGCAGAAACGATGATTAAAGAAGACAAAGCAGAGTTTGAATCAAAATTAGCAGCATCCCTATCCACTGCAAAACTTGCTAAATACTACAAAAATTTAAAGTCGACCGCAATTTTAAGCTCTGTCTCCTTTAAGAACGAAATAGCTAATGATCCTGTTCATCAATGCACTCTTTTCTCATAATATTTTGCTTCAAATTTCAAAATATCTTCCAGATTCGTGCCGAACAATTTGCCCCCGTTGCTAACCTCATTTACAGATTTTGACATTTCCCTACAAACGATAGAAAAGATATGCGAAAAGATAGAAGATCACAAAGCAAAAGGTCCGGACGACATTCCTGCAATTATATAGAAATGATGTTCAGGGGCAGTCAGTAAACACCTAAACCAAATTTTCTACAAAATAAAACAAAATAGTAATTTTCCAGATGGCTGGAAAAGTTCATTAATCGTTCCGATCTACAACAAATTTTGTAAGTGAAATTGAGAATTATAGGTTGACTTCTTTTCTTAAAATTGCATCTATAATTTTTGAACGTTGTTTGTTTTTGTATCTTTACCGGCTTTTAGAACCAATCCTCCATCAAGCTCAATATGGTTATCGAAAAGGTCGCTCTTGCGTCGTTCAACTCTTAGTTTACCTAGAATCTATCTATAAATCATTTGATTCAAAAAAAATATTGACATAATTTATACTGACTATGAGAAAGCGTTTGATAATGTCGATCACGGTATTCTCTCAACAAAACTATT